>NW_028225518.1:0-342677 GCF_052327205.1 Somniosus microcephalus
AAGCAGAAGAAGGACAAGGAGAAGGTGAAGTCTGGAGGGTGAATTAGAAGAAGCAGAAGAAGGAGAAGAAGAAGGTGAAGTCAGGAGGGTGAATCAGAAGAAGCAGAAGAAGGAGAAGGAGAAGGTAAAGTTAGGAGGGTGAATCAGAAGAAGCAGAAGAAGGAGAAGGAGCAGGTGAAGTCAGGGGGGTGAAGCAGAAGAAGTAGAAGAAGGAGAAGGAGAAGGTGAAGTCAGGAGGGTGAAGCAGAAGAAGCAGAAGAAGGAGAAGGAGAAGGTGAAGTCTGGAGGGCGCAGCAGAAGAAGCAGAAGAAGGAGAAGGAGAAGGTGAAGTCTGGAGGGTGAAGAAGAAGAAGCAGAAGAAGGAGAAGGAGAAGGTGAAGTCTGGAGGGTGAATCAGAAGAAGTAGAAGAAGGTGAAGGAGAAGGTGAAGTCAGGAGAGTGAAGCAGACGAAGCAGAAGAAAGGAGAAGGTGAAGGTGAAGTCTGGAGGGTGAAGCAGAAGAATCAGAAGAAGGAGAAGGAGAAGGTGAAGTCTGGAGGGTGAATCAGAAGAAGCAGAAGAAAGAGAAGGAGAAGGTGAAGTCTGGAGGGTGAATCAGAAGAAGTAGAAGAAGGAGAAGGAGAAGGTGAAGTCTGGAGGGTGAATCAGAAGAAGCAGAAGAAGGAGAAGGAGAAGGAGAGAAGTCTGGAGGGTGAATCAGAAGAAGTAGACGAAGGAGAAGGAGAAGGTGAAGTCTGGAGGGTGAATCAGAAGAAGCAGAAGAAGGAGATGGAGAAGGTGAAGTCTGGAGGGTGAATCAGAAGAAGTAGAAGAAGGAGAAGGAGATGGTGAAGTCTGGAGGGTGAATCAGAAGAAGCAGAAGAAGGAGAAGGAGAAGGTGAAGTCTGGAGGGTGAATCAGAAGATGCAGAAGAAGGAGAAGGAGAAGACGAAGTCTGGAGGGTGAATCAGAAGAAGTAGAAGAAGGAGAAGGAGAAGGTGAGGTCTGGAGGGTGAATCAGAAGAAGCAGAAGAAGGAGAAGGAGAAGGTGAAGTCTGGAGGGTGAATCAGAAGAAGTAGAAGAAGGAGAAGGAGAAGGTGAAGTCTGGAGGGTGAATCAGAAGAAGCAGAAGAAGGAGAAGGAGAAGGTGAAGTCAGGAGGGTGAATCAGAAGAAGCAGAAGAAGGAGAAGGAGAAGGTGAAGTTAGGAGGGTGAATCAGAAGAAGCAGAAGAAGGAGAAGGAGAAGGTGAAGTCAGGGGGGTGAAGCAGAAGAAGTAGAAGAAGGAGAAGGAGAAGGTGAAGTCAGGAGGGTGAAGCAGAAGAATCAGAAGAAGGAGAAGGAGAAGGTGAAGTCTGGAGGGCGCAGCAGAAGAAGCAGAAGAAGGAGAAGGAGAAGGTGAAGTCTGGTGGGTGAAGCAGAAGAAGCAGAAGAAGGAGAAGGAGAAGGTGAAGTCTGGAGGGTGAATCAGAAGAAGTAGAAGAAGGAGAAGGAGAAGGTGAAGTCTGGAGGGTGAATCAGAAGAAGCAGAAGAAGGAGAAGGAGAAGGTGAAGTCTGGAGGGTGAATCAGAAGAAGAAGAAGAAGGAGAAGGAGAAGGTGAAGTCTGGAGGGTGAATCAGAAGAAGCAGAATAAGGAGAAGGAGAAGGTGAAGTCTGGAGGGTGAATCAGAAGAAGCAGAAGAAGGAGAAGGAGAAGGTGAAGTCTGGAGGGTGAATCAGAAGAAGTAGAAGAAGGAGAAGGAGAAGGTGTAGTCTGGAGGGTGAAGCAGAAGAAGTAGAAGAAGGAGAAGGAGAAGGTGAAGTCTGGAGGGTGAATCAGAAGAAGCAGAAGAAGGAGAAGGAGAAGGTGAAGTCTGGAGGCTGAATCAGAAGAAGTAGAAGAAGGAGAAGGAGAAGGTGAAGTCTGGAGGGTGAATCAGAAGAAGCAGAAGAAGAGAAGGAGAAGGTGAAGTCTGGAGGGTGAATCAGAAGAAGCAGAAGAAGGAGAAGGAGAAGGTGAAGTCTGCAGGGTGAATCAGAAGAAGCAGAAGAAGGAGAAGGAGAAGGTGAAGTCTGGAGGGTGAATCAGAAGAAGCAGAATAAGGAGAAGGAGAAGGTGAAGTCTGGAGGGTGAATCAGAAGAAGCAGAAGAAGGAGAAGGAGAAGGTGAAGTCTGGAGGGTGAATCAGAAGGAGTAGAAGAAGGAGAAGGAGAAGGTGAAGTCTGGAGGGTGAATCAGAAGAAGCAGAAGAAGGAGAAGGAGAAGGTGAAGTCTGGAGGGTGAATCTGAAGAAGCAGAAGAAGGAGAAGGAGAAGGTGAAGTCTGGAGGGTGAATCATCAGAAGCAGAAGAAGGAGAAGGAGAAGGTGAAGTCTGGAGGGTGTATCAGAAGAAGCAGAATAAGGAGAAGGAGAAGGTGAAGTCTGGAGGGTGAATCAGAAGAAGCAGAAGAAGGAGAAGGAGAAGGTGAAGTCTGGAGGGTGAATCAGAAGAAGTAGAAGAAGGAGAAGGAGAAGGTGAAGTCTGGAGGGTGAAGCAGAAGAAGTAGAAGAAGGAGAAGGAGAAGGTGAAGTCAGGAGGGTGAATCAGAAGAAGTAGAAGAAGGAGAAGGAGAAGGTGAAGTCAGGAGGGTGAATCAGAAGAAGCAGAAGAAGGAGAAGGAGAAGGTGAAGTCTGGAGGGTGAATCAGAAGAATCAGAAGAAGGAGAAGGAGAAGGTGAAGTCTGGAGGGTGAATCAGAAGAAGCAGAAGAAAGAGAAGAAGAAGGTGAAGTCTGGAGGGTGAAGCAGAAGAAACAGAAGAAGGAGAAGGTGAAGGTGAAGACTGGAGGGTGAATCTGAAGAAGTATAAGAAGGAGAAGGAGAAGGTGAAGTCTGGAGGGTGAATCAGAAGAAGTAGAAGAAGGAGAAGGAGAAGGTGAAGTCTGGAGGGTGAATCAGAAGAAGCAGAAGAAGGAGAAGGAGAAGGTGAAGTCTGGAGGGTGAATCAGAAGAAGCAGAAGAAGGAGAAGTAGAATATGAAGTCTGGAGGTGAATCAGAAGAAGTAGAAGGAGAAGGAGAAGGTGAGTTCTGGAGGTGAAGCAGAAGAAGCAGAAGAAGGAGAAGGAGAAGGTGAAGTCAGGAGGGTGAATCAGAAGAATTAGAAGAAGGAGAAGGAGAAGGTGAGGTATGGAGGGTGAATCAGAAGAAGCAGAAGAAGGAGAAGGAGAAGGTGAAGTCTGGAGGGTGAATCAGAAGAAGCAGAAGAAGGAGAAGGAGAAGATGAAGTCTGGAGGGTGAATCAGAAGAAGTAGAAGAAGGAGAAGGAGAAGGTGAGGTCTGGAGGGTCAATCAGAAGAAGCAGAAGAAGGAGAAGGAGAAGGTGAAGTCTGAGGGTGAATCAGAAGAAGCAGAAGAAGGACAAGGAGAAGGTGAAGTCTGGAGGGTGAATTAGAAGAAGCAGAAGAAGGAGAAGGAGAAGGTGAAGTCAGGAGGGTGAATCAGAAGAAGCAGAAGAAGGAGAAGGAGAAGGTAAAGTTAGGAGGGTGAATCAGAAGAAGCAGAAGAAGGAGAAGGAGCAGGTGAAGTCAGGGGGGTGAAGCAGAAGAAGTAGAAGAAGGAGAAGGAGAAGGTGAAGTCAGGAGGGTGAAGCAGAAGAAGCAGAAGAAGGAGAAGGAGAAGGTGAAGTCTGGAGGGCGCAGCAGAAGAAGCAGAAGAAGGAGAAGGAGAAGGTGAAGTCTGGAGGGTGAAGAAGAAGAAGCAGAAGAAGGAGAAGGAGAAGGTGAAGTCTGGAGGGTGAATCAGAAGAAGTAGAAGAAGGTGAAGGAGAAGGTGAAGTCAGGAGAGTGAAGCAGACGAAGCAGAAGAAGGAGAAGGAGAAGGTGAAGTCTGGAGGGTGAAGCAGAAGAATCAGAAGAAGGAGAAGGAGAAGGTGAAATCTGGAGGGTGAATCAGAAGAAGCAGAAGAAAGAGAAGGAGAAGGTGAAGTCTGGAGGGTGAATCAGAAGAAGTAGAAGAAGGAGAAGGAGAAGGTGAAGTCTGGAGGGTGAATCAGAAGAAGCAGAAGAAGGAGAAGGAGAAGGAGAAGTCTGGAGGGTGAATCAGAAGAAGTAGACGAAGGAGAAGGAGAAGGTGAAGTCTGGAGGGTGAATCAGAAGAAGCAGAAGAAGGAGATGGAGAAGGTGAAGTCTGGAGGGTGAATCAGAAGAAGTAGAAGAAGGAGAAGGAGATGGTGAAGTCTGGAGGGTGAATCAGAAGAAGCAGAAGAAGGAGAAGGAGAAGGTGAAGTCTGGAGGGTGAATCAGAAGATGCAGAAGAAGGAGAAGGAGAAGACGAAGTCTGGAGGGTGAATCAGAAGAAGTAGAAGAAGGAGAAGGAGAAGGTGAGGTCTGGAGGGTGAATCAGAAGAAGCAGAAGAAGGAGAAGGAGAAGGTGAAGTCTGGAGGGTGAATCAGAAGAAGTAGAAGAAGGAGAAGGAGAAGGTGAAGTCTGGAGGGTGAATCAGAAGAAGCAGAAGAAGGAGAAGGAGAAGGTGAAGTCAGGAGGGTGAATCAGAAGAAGCAGAAGAAGGAGAAGGAGAAGGTGAAGTTAGGAGGGTGAATCAGAAGAAGCAGAAGAAGGAGAAGGAGAAGGTGAAGTCAGGGGGGTGAAGCAGAAGAAGTAGAAGAAGGAGAAGGAGAAGGTGAAGTCAGGAGGGTGAAGCAGAAGAATCAGAAGAAGGAGAAGGAGAAGGTGAAGTCTGGAGGGCGCAGCAGAAGAAGCAGAAGAAGGAGAAGGAGAAGGTGAAGTCTGGTGGGTGAAGCAGAAGAAGCAGAAGAAGGAGAAGGAGAAGGTGAAGTCTGGAGGGTGAATCAGAAGAAGTAGAAGAAGGAGAAGGAGAAGGTGAAGTCTGGAGGGTGAATCAGAAGGAGTAGAAGAAGGAGAAGGAGAAGGTGAAGTCTGGGGGGTGAATCAGAAGAAGCAGAAGAAGGAGAAGGAGAAGGTGAAGTCTGGAGGGTGAATCAGAAGAAGCAGAAGAAGGAGAAGGAGAAGGTGAAGTCTGGAGGGTGAATCAGAAGAAGCAGAAGAAGGAGAAGGAGAAGGTGAAGTCTGGAGGGTGAATCAGAAGAAGCAGAATAAGGAGAAGGAGAAGGTGAAGTCTGGAGGGTGAATCAGAAGAAGCAGAAGAAGGAGAAGGAGAAGGTGAAGTCTGGAGGGTGAATCAGAAGAAGTAGAAGAAGGAGAAGGAGAAGGTGAAGTCTGGAGGGTGAAGCAGAAGAAGTAGAAGAAGGAGAAGGAGAAGGTGAAGTCTGGTGGGTGAAGCAGAAGAAGCAGAAGAAGGAGAAGGAGAAGGTGAAGTCTGGAGGGTGAATCAGAAGAAGCAGAATAAGGAGAAGGAGAAGGTGAAGTCTGGAGGGTGAATCAGAAGAAGCAGAAGAAGGAGAAGGAGAAGGTGAAGTCTGGAGGGTGAATTAGAAGAAGCAGAAGAAGGAGAAGGAGAAGGTGAAGTCAGGAGGGTGAATCAGAAGAAGCAGAAGAAGGAGAAGGAGAAGGTAAAGTTAGGAGGGTGAATCAGAAGAAGCAGAAGAAGGAGAAGGAGCAGGTGAAGTCAGGGGGGTGAAGCAGAAGAAGTAGAAGAAGGAGAAGGAGAAGGTGAAGTCAGGAGGGTGAAGCAGAAGAAGCAGAAGAAGGAGAAGGAGAAGGTGAAGTCTGGAGGGCGCAGCAGAAGAAGCAGAAGAAGGAGAAGGAGAAGGTGAAGTCTGGAGGGTGAAGAAGAAGAAGCAGAAGAAGGAGAAGGAGAAGGTGAAGTCTGGAGGGTGAATCAGAAGAAGTAGAAGAAGGTGAAGGAGAAGGTGAAGTCAGGAGAGTGAAGCAGACGAAGCAGAAGAAGGAGAAGGAGAAGGTGAAGTCTGGAGGGTGAAGCAGAAGAATCAGAAGAAGGAGAAGGAGAAGGTGAAATCTGGAGGGTGAATCAGAAGAAGCAGAAGAAAGAGAAGGAGAAGGTGAAGTCTGGAGGGTGAATCAGAAGAAGTAGAAGAAGGAGAAGGAGAAGGTGAAGTCTGGAGGGTGAATCAGAAGAAGCAGAAGAAGGAGAAGGAGAAGGAGAAGTCTGGAGGGTGAATCAGAAGAAGTAGACGAAGGAGAAGGAGAAGGTGAAGTCTGGAGGGTGAATCAGAAGAAGCAGAAGAAGGAGATGGAGAAGGTGAAGTCTGGAGGGTGAATCAGAAGAAGTAGAAGAAGGAGAAGGAGATGGTGAAGTCTGGAGGGTGAATCAGAAGAAGCAGAAGAAGGAGAAGGAGAAGGTGAAGTCTGGAGGGTGAATCAGAAGATGCAGAAGAAGGAGAAGGAGAAGACGAAGTCTGGAGGGTGAATCAGAAGAAGTAGAAGAAGGAGAAGGAGAAGGTGAGGTCTGGAGGGTGAATCAGAAGAAGCAGAAGAAGGAGAAGGAGAAGGTGAAGTCTGGAGGGTGAATCAGAAGAAGCAGAAGAAGGAGAAGGAGAAGGTGAAGTCAGGAGGGTGAATCAGAAGAAGCAGAAGAAGGAGAAGGAGAAGGTGAAGTTAGGAGGGTGAATCAGAAGAAGCAGAAGAAGGAGAAGGAGAAGGTGAAGTCAGGGGGGTGAAGCAGAAGAAGTAGAAGAAGGAGAAGGAGAAGGTGAAGTCAGGAGGGTGAAGCAGAAGAATCAGAAGAAGGAGAAGGAGAAGGTGAAGTCTGGAGGGCGCAGCAGAAGAAGCAGAAGAAGGAGAAGGAGAAGGTGAAGTCTGGTGGGTGAAGCAGAAGAAGCAGAAGAAGGAGAAGGAGAAGGTGAAGTCTGGAGGGTGAATCAGAAGAAGTAGAAGAAGGAGAAGGAGAAGGTGAAGTCTGGAGGGTGAATCAGAAGGAGTAGAAGAAGGAGAAGGAGAAGGTGAAGTCTGGGGGGTGAATCAGAAGAAGCAGAAGAAGGAGAAGGAGAAGGTGAAGTCTGGAGGGTGAATCAGAAGAAGCAGAAGAAGGAGAAGGAGAAGGTGAAGTCTGGAGGGTGAATCAGAAGAAGCAGAAGAAGGAGAAGGAGAAGGTGAAGTCTGGAGGGTGAATCAGAAGAAGCAGAATAAGGAGAAGGAGAAGGTGAAGTCTGGAGGGTGAATCAGAAGAAGCAGAAGAAGGAGAAGGAGAAGGTGAAGTCTGGAGGGTGAATCAGAAGAAGTAGAAGAAGGAGAAGGAGAAGGTGAAGTCTGGAGGGTGAAGCAGAAGAAGTAGAAGAAGGAGAAGGAGAAGGTGAAGTCAGGAGGGTGAATCAGAAGAAGTAGAAGAAGGAGAAGGAGAAGGTGAAGTCAGGAGGGTGAATCAGAAGAAGCAGAAGAAGGAGAAGGAGAAGGTGAAGTCTGGAGGGTGAATCAGAAGAATCAGTAGAAGGAGAAGGAGAAGGTGAAGTCTGAAGGGTGAATCAGAAGAAGCAGAAGAAAGAGAAGAAGAAGGTGAAGTCTGGAGGGTGAAGCAGAAGAAACAGAAGAAGGAGAAGGAGAAGGTGAAGACTGGAGGGTGAATCAGAAGAAGCAGAAGAAGGAGAAGGAGAAGGTGAAGTCTGGAGGGTGAATCATAAGAAGCAGAAGAAGGAGAAGGAGAAGGTGAAGTCTGGAGGGTGAATCAGAAGAAGCAGAATAAGGAGAAGGAGAAGGTGAAGTCTGGAGGGTGAATCAGAAGAAGCAGAAGAAGGAGAAGGAGAAGGTGAAGTCTGGAGGGTGAATCAGAAGAAGTAGAAGAAGGAGAAGGAGAAGGTGAAGTCTGGAGGGTGAAGCAGAAGAAGTAGAAGAAGGAGAAGGAGAAGGTGAAGTCAGGAGGGTGAATCAGAAGAAGTAGAAGAAGGAGAAGGAGAAGGTGAAGTCAGGAGGGTGAATCAGAAGAAGCAGAAGAAGGAGAAGGAGAAGGTGAAGTCTGGAGGGTGAATCAGAAGAATCAGAAGAAGGAGAAGGAGAAGGTGAAGTCTGGAGGGTGAATCAGAAGAAGCAGAAGAAAGAGAAGAAGAAGGTGAAGTCTGGAGGGTGAAGCAGAAGAAACAGAAGAAGGAGAAGGAGAAGGTGAAGACTGGAGGGTGAATCTGAAGAAGTATAAGAAGGAGAAGGAGAAGGTGAAGTCTGGAGGGTGAATCAGAAGAAGTAGAAGAAGGAGAAGGAGAAGGTGAAGTCTGGAGGGTGAATCAGAAGAAGCAGAAGAAGGAGAAGGAGAAGGTGAAGTCTGGAGGGTGAATCAGAAGAAGCAGAAGAAGGAGAAGGAGAATATGAAGTCTGGAGGGTGAATCAGAAGAAGTAGAAGAAGGAGAAGGAGAAGGTGAGGTCTGGAGGGTGAAGCAGAAGAAGCAGAAGAAGGAGAAGGAGAAGGTGAAGTCAGGAGGGTGAATCAGAAGAATTAGAAGAAGGAGAAGGAGAAGGTGAAGTATGGAGGGTGAATCAGAAGAAGCAGAAGAAGGAGAAGGAGAAGGTGAAGTCTGGAGGGTGAATCAGAAGAAGCAGAAGAAGGAGAAGGAGAAGATGAAGTCTGGAGGGTGAATCAGAAGAAGTAGAAGAAGGAGAAGGAGAAGGTGAGGTCTGGAGGGTCAATCAGAAGAAGCAGAAGAAGGAGAAGGAGAAGGTGAAGTCTGGAGGGTGAATCAGAAGAAGCAGAAGAAGGACAAGGAGAAGGTGAAGTCTGGAGGGTGAATTAGAAGAAGCAGAAGAAGGAGAAGAAGAAGGTGAAGTCAGGAGGGTGAATCAGAAGAAGCAGAAGAAGGAGAAGGAGAAGGTAAAGTTAGGAGGGTGAATCAGAAGAAGCAGAAGAAGGAGAAGGAGCAGGTGAAGTCAGGGGGGTGAAGCAGAAGAAGTAGAAGAAGGAGAAGGAGAAGGTGAAGTCAGGAGGGTGAAGCAGAAGAAGCAGAAGAAGGAGAAGGAGAAGGTGAAGTCTGGAGGGCGCAGCAGAAGAAGCAGAAGAAGGAGAAGGAGAAGGTGAAGTCTGGAGGGTGAAGAAGAAGAAGCAGAAGAAGGAGAAGGAGAAGGTGAAGTCTGGAGGGTGAATCAGAAGAAGTAGAAGAAGGTGAAGGAGAAGGTGAAGTCAGGAGAGTGAAGCAGACGAAGCAGAAGAAGGAGAAGGTGAAGGTGAAGTCTGGAGGGTGAAGCAGAAGAATCAGAAGAAGGAGAAGGAGAAGGTGAAGTCTGGAGGGTGAATCAGAAGAAGCAGAAGAAAGAGAAGGAGAAGGTGAAGTCTGGAGGGTGAATCAGAAGAAGTAGAAGAAGGAGAAGGAGAAGGTGAAGTCTGGAGGGTGAATCAGAAGAAGCAGAAGAAGGAGAAGGAGAAGGAGAAGTCTGGAGGGTGAATCAGAAGAAGTAGACGAAGGAGAAGGAGAAGGTGAAGTCTGGAGGGTGAATCAGAAGAAGCAGAAGAAGGAGATGGAGAAGGTGAAGTCTGGAGGGTGAATCAGAAGAAGTAGAAGAAGGAGAAGGAGATGGTGAAGTCTGGAGGGTGAATCAGAAGAAGCAGAAGAAGGAGAAGGAGAAGGTGAAGTCTGGAGGGTGAATCAGAAGATGCAGAAGAAGGAGAAGGAGAAGACGAAGTCTGGAGGGTGAATCAGAAGAAGTAGAAGAAGGAGAAGGAGAAGGTGAGGTCTGGAGGGTGAATCAGAAGAAGCAGAAGAAGGAGAAGGAGAAGGTGAAGTCTGGAGGGTGAATCAGAAGAAGTAGAAGAAGGAGAAGGAGAAGGTGAAGTCTGGAGGGTGAATCAGAAGAAGCAGAAGAAGGAGAAGGAGAAGGTGAAGTCAGGAGGGTGAATCAGAAGAAGCAGAAGAAGGAGAAGGAGAAGGTGAAGTTAGGAGGGTGAATCAGAAGAAGCAGAAGAAGGAGAAGGAGAAGGTGAAGTCAGGGGGGTGAAGCAGAAGAAGTAGAAGAAGGAGAAGGAGAAGGTGAAGTCAGGAGGGTGAAGCAGAAGAATCAGAAGAAGGAGAAGGAGAAGGTGAAGTCTGGAGGGCGCAGCAGAAGAAGCAGAAGAAGGAGAAGGAGAAGGTGAAGTCTGGTGGGTGAAGCAGAAGAAGCAGAAGAAGGAGAAGGAGAAGGTGAAGTCTGGAGGGTGAATCAGAAGAAGTAGAAGAAGGAGAAGGAGAAGGTGAAGTCTGGAGGGTGAATCAGAAGAAGCAGAAGAAGGAGAAGGAGAAGGTGAAGTCTGGAGGGTGAATCAGAAGAAGCAGAAGAAGGAGAAGGAGAAGGTGAAGTCTGGAGGGTGAATCAGAAGAAGCAGAATAAGGAGAAGGAGAAGGTGAAGTCTGGAGGGTGAATCAGAAGAAGCAGAAGAAGGAGAAGGAGAAGGTGAAGTCTGGAGGGTGAATCAGAAGAAGTAGAAGAAGGAGAAGGAGAAGGTGTAGTCTGGAGGGTGAAGCAGAAGAAGTAGAAGAAGGAGAAGGAGAAGGTGAAGTCTGGAGGGTGAATCAGAAGAAGCAGAAGAAGGAGAAGGAGAAGGTGAAGTCTGGAGGGTGAATCAGAAGAAGTAGAAGAAGGAGAAGGAGAAGGTGAAGTCTGGAGGGTGAATCAGAAGAAGCAGAAGAAGGAGAAGGAGAAGGTGAAGTCTGGAGGGTGAATCAGAAGAAGCAGAAGAAGGAGAAGGAGAAGGTGAAGTCTGCAGGGTGAATCAGAAGAAGCAGAAGAAGGAGAAGGAGAAGGTGAAGTCTGGAGGGTGAATCAGAAGAAGCAGAATAAGGAGAAGGAGAAGGTGAAGTCTGGAGGGTGAATCAGAAGAAGCAGAAGAAGGAGAAGGAGAAGGTGAAGTCTGGAGGGTGAATCAGAAGGAGTAGAAGAAGGAGAAGGAGAAGGTGAAGTCTGGAGGGTGAATCAGAAGAAGCAGAAGAAGGAGAAGGAGAAGGTGAAGTCTGGAGGGTGAATCTGAAGAAGCAGAAGAAGGAGAAGGAGAAGGTGAAGTCTGGAGGGTGAATCATCAGAAGCAGAAGAAGGAGAAGGAGAAGGTGAAGTCTGGAGGGTGTATCAGAAGAAGCAGAATAAGGAGAAGGAGAAGGTGAAGTCTGGAGGGTGAATCAGAAGAAGCAGAAGAAGGAGAAGGAGAAGGTGAAGTCTGGAGGGTGAATCAGAAGAAGTAGAAGAAGGAGAAGGAGAAGGTGAAGTCTGGAGGGTGAAGCAGAAGAAGTAGAAGAAGGAGAAGGAGAAGGTGAAGTCAGGAGGGTGAATCAGAAGAAGTAGAAGAAGGAGAAGGAGAAGGTGAAGTCAGGAGGGTGAATCAGAAGAAGCAGAAGAAGGAGAAGGAGAAGGTGAAGTCTGGAGGGTGAATCAGAAGAATCAGAAGAAGGAGAAGGAGAAGGTGAAGTCTGGAGGGTGAATCAGAAGAAGCAGAAGAAAGAGAAGAAGAAGGTGAAGTCTGGAGGGTGAAGCAGAAGAAACAGAAGAAGGAGAAGGTGAAGGTGAAGACTGGAGGGTGAATCTGAAGAAGTATAAGAAGGAGAAGGAGAAGGTGAAGTCTGGAGGGTGAATCAGAAGAAGTAGAAGAAGGAGAAGGAGAAGGTGAAGTCTGGAGGGTGAATCAGAAGAAGCAGAAGAAGGAGAAGGAGAAGGTGAAGTCTGGAGGGTGAATCAGAAGAAGCAGAAGAAGGAGAAGTAGAATATGAAGTCTGGAGGGTGAATCAGAAGAAGTAGAAGGAGAAGGAGAAGGTGAGTTCTGGAGGGTGAAGCAGAAGAAGCAGAAGAAGGAGAAGGAGAAGGTGAAGTCAGGAGGGTGAATCAGAAGAATTAGAAGAAGGAGAAGGAGAAGGTGAGGTATGGAGGGTGAATCAGAAGAAGCAGAAGAAGGAGAAGGAGAAGGTGAAGTCTGGAGGGTGAATCAGAAGAAGCAGAAGAAGGAGAAGGAGAAGATGAAGTCTGGAGGGTGAATCAGAAGAAGTAGAAGAAGGAGAAGGAGAAGGTGAGGTCTGGAGGGTCAATCAGAAGAAGCAGAAGAAGGAGAAGGAGAAGGTGAAGTCTGGAGGGTGAATCAGAAGAAGCAGAAGAAGGACAAGGAGAAGGTGAAGTCTGGAGGGTGAATTAGAAGAAGCAGAAGAAGGAGAAGGAGAAGGTGAAGTCAGGAGGGTGAATCAGAAGAAGCAGAAGAAGGAGAAGGAGAAGGTAAAGTTAGGAGGGCGAATCAGAAGAAGCAGAAGAAGGAGAAGGAGCAGGTGAAGTCAGGGGGGTGAAGCAGAAGAAGTAGAAGAAGGAGAAGGAGAAGGTGAAGTCAGGAGGGTGAAGCAGAAGAAGCAGAAGAAGGAGAAGGAGAAGGTGATGTCTGGAGGGCGCAGCAGAAGAAGCAGAAGAAGGAGAAGGAGAAGGTGAAGTCTGGAGGGTGAAGAAGAAGAAGCAGAAGAAGGAGAAGGAGAAGGTGAAGTCTGGAGGGTGAATCAGAAGAAGTAGAAGAAGGTGAAGGAGAAGGTGAAGTCAGGAGAGTGAAGCAGACGAAGCAGAAGAAGGAGAAGGAGAAGGTGAAGTCTGGAGGGTGAAGCAGAAGAATCAGAAGAAGGAGAAGGAGAAGGTGAAATCTGGAGTGTGAATCAGAAGAAGCAGAAGAAAGAGAAGGAGAAGGTGAAGTCTGGAGGGTGAATCAGAAGAAGTAGAAGAAGGAGAAGGAGAAGGTGAAGTCTGGAGGGTGAATCAGAAGAAGCAGAAGAAGGAGAAGGAGAAGGAGAAGTCTGGAGGGTGAATCAGAAGAAGTAGACGAAGGAGAAGGAGAAGGTGAAGTCTGGAGGGTGAATCAGAAGAAGCAGAAGAAGGAGATGGAGAAGGTGAAGTCTGGAGGGTGAATCAGAAGAAGTAGAAGAAGGAGAAGGAGATGGTGAAGTCTGGAGGGTGAATCAGAAGAAGCAGAAGAAGGAGAAGGAGAAGGTGAAGTCTGGAGGGTGAATCAGAAGATGCAGAAGAAGGAGAAGGAGAAGACGAAGTCTGGAGGGTGAATCAGAAGAAGTAGAAGAAGGAGAAGGAGAAGGTGAGGTCTGGAGGGTGAATCAGAAGAAGCAGAAGAAGGAGAAGGAGAAGGTGAAGTCTGGAGGGTGAATCAGAAGAAGTAGAAGAAGGAGAAGGAGAAGGTGAAGTCTGGAGGGTGAATCAGAAGAAGCAGAAGAAGGAGAAGGAGAAGGTGAAGTCAGGAGGGTGAATCAGAAGAAGCAGAAGAAGGAGAAGGAGAAGGTGAAGTTAGGAGGGTGAATCAGAAGAAGCAGAAGAAGGAGAAGGAGAAGGTGAAGTCAGGGGGGTGAAGCAGAAGAAGTAGAAGAAGGAGAAGGAGAAGGTGAAGTCAGGAGGGTGAAGCAGAAGAATCAGAAGAAGGAGAAGGAGAAGGTGAAGTCTGGAGGGCGCAGCAGAAGAAGCAGAAGAAGGAGAAGGAGAAGGTGAAGTCTGGTGGGTGAAGCAGAAGAAGCAGAAGAAGGAGAAGGAGAAGGTGAAGTCTGGAGGGTGAATCAGAAGAAGTAGAAGAAGGAGAAGGAGAAGGTGAAGTCTGGAGGGTGAATCAGAAGGAGTAGAAGAAGGAGAAGGAGAAGGTGAAGTCTGGGGGGTGAATCAGAAGAAGCAGAAGAAGGAGAAGGAGAAGGTGAAGTCTGGAGGGTGAATCAGAAGAAGCAGAAGAAGGAGAAGGAGAAGGTGAAGTCTGGAGGGTGAATCAGAAGAAGCAGAAGAAGGAGAAGGAGAAGGTGAAGTCTGGAGGGTGAATCAGAAGAAGCAGAATAAGGAGAAGGAGAAGGTGAAGTCTGGAGGGTGAATCAGAAGAAGCAGAAGAAGGAGAAGGAGAAGGTGAAGTCTGGAGGGTGAATCAGAAGAAGTAGAAGAAGGAGAAGGAGAAGGTGAAGTCTGGAGGATGAAGCAGAAGAAGTAGAAGAAGGAGAAGGAGAAGGTGAAGTCAGGAGGGTGAATCAGAAGAAGTAGAAGAAGGAGAAGGAGAAGGTGAAGTCAGGAGGGTGAATCAGAAGAAGCAGAAGAAGGAGAAGGAGAAGGTGAAGTCTGGAGGGTGAATCAGAAGAATCAGTAGAAGGAGAAGGAGAAGGTGAAGTCTGAAGGGTGAATCAGAAGAAGCAGAAGAAAGAGAAGAAGAAGGTGAAGTCTGGAGGGTGAAGCAGAAGAAACAGAAGAAGGAGAAGGAGAAGGTGAAGACTGGAGGGTGAATCTGAAGAAGTATAAGAAGGAGAAGGAGAAGGTGAAGTCTGGAGGGTGAATCAGAAGAAGTAGAAGAAGGAGAAGGAGAAGGTGAAGTCTGGAGGGTGAATCAGAAGAAGCAGAAGAAGGAGAAGGAGAAGGTGAAGTCTGGAGGGTGAATCAGAAGAAGCAGAAGAAAGAGAAGGAGAAGATGAAGTCTGGAGGGTGAATCAGAAGAAGCAGAAGAAGGAGAAGGAGAAGGTGACGTCTGGAGGGTGAATCAGAAGAAGCAGAAGAAGGAGAAGGAGAAGGTGAATTCTGGAGGGTGAATCAGAAGAAGCAGAAGAAGGAGAAGGAGAAGGTGAAGTCAGGAGGGTGAATCAGAAGAAGCAGAAGAAGGAGAAGGAGAAGGTGTAGTTAGGAGGGTGAATCAGAAGAAGCAGAAGAAGGAGAAGGAGCAGGTGAAGTCAGGGGGGTGAAGCAGAAGAAGTAGAAGAAGGAGAAGGAGAAGGTGAAGTCAGGACGGTGAAGCAGAAGAAGCAGAAGAAGGAGAAGGAGAAGGTGAAGTCTGGAGGGCGCAGCAGAAGAAGCAGAAGAAGGAGAAGGAGAAGCTGAAGTCTGGAGGGTGAAGCAGAAGAAGCAGAAGAAGGAGAAGGAGAAGGTGAAGTCTGGAGGGTGAATCAGAAGAAGCAGAAGAAGGAGAAGGAGAAGCTGAAGTCAGGAGAGTGAAGCAGAAGAAGCAGAAGATGGAGAAGGAGAAGGTGAAGTCTGGAGGGCGAAGCAGAAGAAGCAGAAGAAGGAGAAGGAGAAGGTGAAGTCTGGAGGGTGAAGCAGAAGAAGCAGAAGAAGGAGAAGGAGAAGGTGGAGTCTGGAGGGTGAATCAGAAGAAGTAGAAGAAGGAGAAGGAGAAGGTGAAGTCAGGAGGGTGAAGCAGAAGAAGCAGAAGAAGGAGAAGGAGAAGGTGAAGTCTGGAGGGTGAAGCAGAAGAAGCAGAAGAAGGAGCAGGAGAAGGTGAAGTCTGGAGGGTGAAGCAGAAGAAGCAGAAGAAGGAGAAGGAGAAGGTGAAGTCAGGAGGGTGAATCAGAAGAATTAGAAGAAGGAGAAGGAGAAGGTGAAGTCTGGAGGGTGAATCAGAAGAAGCAGAAGAAGGAGAAGGAGAAGGTGAAGTCTGGAGGGTGAATCAGAAGAAGCAGAAGAAGGAGAAGGAGAAGATGAAGTCTGGAGGGTGAATCAGAAGAATTAGAAGAAGGAGAAGGAGAAGGTGAGGTCTGGAGGGTCAATCAGAAGAAGCAGAAGAAGGAGAAGGAGAAGGTGAAGTCTGGAGGGTGAATCAGAAGAAGCAGAAGAAGGACAAGGAGAAGGTGAAGTCTGGAGGGTGAATTAGAAGAAGCAGAAGAAGGAGAAGGAGAAGGTGAAGTCAGGAGGGTGAATCAGAAGAAGCTGAAGAAGGAGAAGGAGAAGGTAAAGTTAGGAGGGTGAATCAGAAGAAGCAGAAGAAGGAGAAGGAGCAGGTGAAGTCAGGGGGGTGAAGCAGAAGAAGTAGAAGAAGGAGAAGGAGAAGGTGAAGTCAGGAGGGTGAAGCAGAAGAAGCAGAAGAAGGAGAAGGAGAAGGTGAAGTCTGGAGGGTGAAGAAGAAGAAGCAGAAGAAGGAGAAGGAGAAGGTGAAGTCTGGAAGGTGAATCAGAAGAAGTAGAAGAAGGTGAAGGAGAAGGTGAAGTCAGGAGAGTGAAGCAGACGAAGCAGAAGAAGGAGAAGGAGAAGGTGAAGTCTGGAGGGTGAAGCAGAAGAATCAGAAGAAGGAGAAGGAGAAGGTGAAGTCTGGAGGGTGAATCAGAAGAAGCAGAAGAAAGAGAAGGAGAAGGTGAAGTCTGGAGGGTGAATCAGAAGAAGTAGAAGAAGGAGAAGGAGAAGGTGAAGTCTGGAGGGTGAATCAGAAGAAGCAGAAGAAGGAGAAGGAGAAGGAGAAGTCTGGAGGGTGAATCAGAAGAAGTAGACGAAGGAGAAGGAGAAGGTGAAGTCTGGAGGGTGAATCAGAAGAAGCAGAAGAAGGAGATGGAGAAGGTGAAGTCTGGAGGGTGAATCAGAAGAAGTAGAAGAAGGAGAAGGAGAAGGTGAAGTCTGGAGGGTGAATCAGAAGAAGCAGAAGAAGGAGAAGGAGAAGGTGAAGTCTGGAGGGTGAATCAGAAGAAGCAGAAGAAGGAGAAGGAGAAGGTGAAGTCTGGAGGGTGATTCAGAAGAAGCAGAATAAGGAGAAGGAGAAGGTGAAGTCTGGAGGGTGAAACAGAAGAAGCAGAAGAAGGAGAAGGAGAAGGTGAAGTCTGGAGGGTGAATCAGAAGAAGTAGAAGAAGGAGAAGGAGAAGGTGAAGTCTGGAGGGTGAATCAGAAGAAGCAGAAGAAGGAGAAGGAGAAGGTGAAGTCTGGAGGGTGATTCAGAAGAAGCAGAATAAGGAGAAGGAGAAGGTGAAGTCTGGAGGGTGAAGCAGAAGAAGTAGAAGAAGGAGAAGGAGAAGGTGAAGTCAGGAGGGTGAATCAGAAGATGTAGAAGAAGGAGAAGGAGAAGGTGAAGTCAGGAGGGTGAATCAGAAGAAGCAGAAGAAGGAGAAGGAGAAGGTGAAGTCTGGAGGGTGAATCAGAAGAAGTAGAAGAAGGAGAAGGAGAAGGTGAAGTCTGGAGGGTGAATCAGAAGAAGCAGAAGAAGGAGAAGGAGAAGGTGAAGTCTGGAGGGTGAATCAAAAGAAGCAGAAGAAGGAGAAGGAGAAGGTGAAGTCTGGAGGGTGAATCAGAAGAAGCAGAATAAGGAGAAGGAGAAGGTGAAGTCTGGAGGGTGAATCAGAAGAAGCAGAAGAAGGAGAAGGAGAAGGTGAAGTCTGGAGGGTGAATCAGAAGAAGTAGAAGAAGGAGAAGGTGTAGTCTGGAGGGTGAAGCAGAAGAAGTAGAAGAAGGAGAAGGAGAAGGTGAAGTCTGGAGGGTGAATCAGAAGAAGCAGAAGAAGGAGAAGGAGAAGGTGAAGTCTGGAGGGTGAATCAGAAGAAGTAGAAGAAGGAGAAGGAGAAGGTGAAGTCTGGAGGGTGATTCAGAAGAAGCAGAAGAAGGAGAAGGAGAAGGTGAAGTCTGGAGGGTGAATCAGAAGAAGCAGAAGAAGGAGAAGGAGAAGGTGAAGTCTGCAGGGTGAATCAGAAGAAGCAGAAGAAGGAGAAGGAGAAGGTGAAGTCTGGAGGGTGAATCAGAAGAAGCAGAATAAGGAGAAGGAGAAGGTGAAGTCTGGAGGGTGAATCAGAAGAAGCAGAAGAAGGAGAAGGAGAAGGTGAAGTCTGGAGGGTGAATCAGAAGAAGCAGAAGAAGGAGAAGGAGAAGGTGAAGTCTGGAGGGTGAATCATAAGAAGCAGAAGAAGGAGAAGGAGAAGGTGAAGTCTGGAGGGTGAATCAGAAGAAGCAGAATAAGGAGAAGGAGAAGGTGAAGTCTGGAGGGTGAATCAGAAGAAGCAGAAGAAGGAGAAGGAGAAGGTGAAGTCTGGAGGGTGAATCAGAAGAAGTAGAAGAAGGAGAAGGAGAAGGTGAAGTCTGGAGGGTGAAGCAGAAGAAGTAGAAGAAGGAGAAGGAGAAGGTGAAGTCAGGAGGGTGAATCAGAAGAAGTAGAAGAAGGAGAAGGAGAAGGTGAAGTCAGGAGGGTGAATCAGAAGAAGCAGAAGAAGGAGAAGGAGAAGGTGAAGTCTGGAGGGTGAATCAGAAGAATCAGAAGAAGGAGAAGGAGAAGGTGAAGTCTGGAGGGTGAATCAGAAGAAGCAGAAGAAAGAGAAGAAGAAGGTGAAGTCTGGAGGGTGAAGCAGAAGAAACAGAAAAAGGAGAAGGAGAAGGTGAAGACTGGAGGGTGAATCTGAAGAAGTATAAGAAGGAGAAGGAGAAGGTGAAGTCTGGAGGGTGAATCAGAAGAAGTAGAAGAAGGAGAAGGAGAAGGTGAAGTCTGGAGGGTGAATCAGAAGAAGCAGAAGAAGGAGAAGGAGAAGGTGAAGTCTGGAGGGTGAATCAGAAGAAGCAGAAGAAGGAGAAGGAGAAGATGAAGTCTGGAGGGTGAATCAGAAGAAGCAGAAGAAGGAGAAGGAGAAGGTGAAGTCTGGAGGGTGAATCAGAAGAAGCAGAAGAAGGAGAAGGAGAAGGTGAAGTCTGGAGGGTGAATCAGAAGAAGCAGAAGAAGGAGAAGGAGAAGGTGAAGTCAGGAGGGTGAATCAGAAGAAGCAGAAGAAGGAGAAGGAGAAGGTGTAGTTAGGAGGGTGAATCAGAAGAAGCAGAAGAAGGAGAAGGAGCAGGTGAAGTCAGGGGGGTGAAGCAGAAGAAGTAGAAGAAGGAGAAGGAGAAGGTGAAGTCAGGACGGCGAAGCAGAAGAAGCAGAAGAAGGAGAAGGAGAAGGTGAAGTCTGGAGGGCGCAGCAGAAGAAGCACAAGAAGGAGAAGGAGAAGCTGAAGTCTGGAGGGTGAAGCAGAAGAAGCAGAAGAAGGAGAAGGAGAAGGTGAAGTCTGGAGGGTGAATCAGAAGAAGTAGAAGAAGGAGAAGGAGAAGGTGAAGTCAGGAGAGTGAAGCAGAAGAAGCAGAAGATGGAGAAGGAGAAGGTGAAGTCTGGAGGGCGAAGCAGAAGAAGCAGAAGAACGAGAAGGAGAAGGTGAAGTCTGGAGGGTGAAGCAGAAGAAGCAGAAGAAGCAGAAGGAGAAGGTGAAGTCTGGAGGGTGAATCAGAAGAAGTAGAAGAAGGAGAAGGAGAAGGTGAAGTCAGGAGGGTGAAGCAGAAGAAGCAGAAGAAGGAGAAGGAGAAGGTGAAGTCTGGAGGGTGAATCAGAAGAAGCAGAAGAAGGAGAAGGAGAAGGTGGAGTCTGGAGGGTGAATCAGAAGAAGTAGAAGAAGGAGAAGGAGAAGGTGAAGTCAGGAGGGTGAAGCAGAAGAAGCAGAAGAAGGAGAAGGAGAAGGTGAAGTCTGGAGGGTGAAGCAGAAGAAGCAGAAGAAGGAGCAGGAGAAGGTGAAGTCTGGAGGGTGAAGCAGAAGAAGCAGAAGAAGGAGAAGGAGAAGGTGAAGTCAGGAGGGTGAATCAGAAGAATTAGAAGAAGGAGAAGGAGAAGGTGAAGTCTGGAGGGTGAATCAGAAGAAGCAGAAGAAGGAGAAGGAGAAGGTGAAGTCTGGAGGGTGAATCAGAAGAAGCAGAAGAAGGAGAAGGAGAAGATGAAGTCTGGAGGGTGAATCAGAAGAAGTAGAAGAAGGAGAAGGAGAAGGTGAGGTCTGGAGGGTCAATCAGAAGAAGCAGAAGAAGGAGAAGGAGAAGGTGAAGTCTGGAGGGTGAATCAGAAGAAGCAGAAGAAGGACAAGGAGAAGGTGAAGTCTGGAGGGTGAATTAGAAGAAGCAGAAGAAGGAGAAGGAGAAGGTGAAGTCAGGAGGGTGAATCAGAAGAAGCTGAAGAAGGAGAAGGAGAAGGTAAAGTTAGGAGGGTGAATCAGAAGAAGCAGAAGAAGGAGAAGGAGCAGGTGAAGTCAGGGGGGTGAAGCAGAAGAAGTAGAAGAAGGAGAAGGAGAAGGTGAAGTCAGGAGGGTGAAGCAGAAGAAGCAGAAGAAGGAGAAGGAGAAGGTGAAGTCTGGAGGGTGAAGAAGAAGAAGCAGAAGAAGGAGAAGGAGAAGGTGAAGTCTGGAAGGTGAATCAGAAGAAGTAGAAGAAGGTGAAGGAGAAGGTGAAGTCAGGAGAGTGAAGCAGACGAAGCAGAAGAAGGAGAAGGAGAAGGTGAAGTCTGGAGGGTGAAGCAGAAGAATCAGAAGAAGGAGAAGGAGAAGGTGAAGTCTGGAGGGTGAATCAGAAGAAGCAGAAGAAAGAGAAGGAGAAGGTGAAGTCTGGAGGGTGAATCAGAAGAAGTAGAAGAAGGAGAAGGAGAAGGTGAAGTCTGGAGGGTGAATCAGAAGAAGCAGAAGAAGGAGAAGGAGAAGGAGAAGTCTGGAGGGTGAATCAGAAGAAGTAGACGAAGGAGAAGGAGAAGGTGAAGTCTGGAGGGTGAATCAGAAGAAGCAGAAGAAGGAGATGGAGAAGGTGAAGTCTGGAGGGTGAATCAGAAGAAGTAGAAGAAGGAGAAGGAGAAGGTGAAGTCTGGAGGGTGAATCAGAAGAAGCAGAAGAAGGAGAAGGAGAAGGTGAAGTCTGGAGGGTGAATCAGAAGAAGCAGAAGAAGGAGAAGGAGAAGGTGAAGTCTGGAGGGTGATTCAGAAGAAGCAGAATAAGGAGAAGGAGAAGGTGAAGTCTGGAGGGTGAAACAGAAGAAGCAGAAGAAGGAGAAGGAGAAGGTGAAGTCTGGAGGGTGAATCAGAAGAAGTAGAAGAAGGAGAAGGAGAAGGTGAAGTCTGGAGGGTGAATCAGAAGAAGCAGAAGAAGGAGAAGGAGAAGGTGAAGTCTGGAGGGTGATTCAGAAGAAGCAGAATAAGGAGAAGGAGAAGGTGAAGTCTGGAGGGTGAAGCAGAAGAAGTAGAAGAAGGAGAAGGAGAAGGTGAAGTCAGGAGGGTGAATCAGAAGATGTAGAAGAAGGAGAAGGAGAAGGTGAATTCAGGAGGGTGAATCAGAAGAAGCAGAAGAAGGAGAAGGAGAAGGTGAAGTCTGGAGGGTGAATCAGAAGAAGTAGAAGAAGGAGAAGGAGAAGGTGAAGTCTGGAGGGTGAATCAGAAGAAGCAGAAGAAGGAGAAGGAGAAGGTGAAGTCTGGAGGGTGAATCAAAAGAAGCAGAAGAAGGAGAAGGAGAAGGTGAAGTCTGGAGGGTGAATCAGAAGAAGCAGAATAAGGAGAAGGAGAAGGTGAAGTCTGGAGGGTGAATCAGAAGAAGCAGAAGAAGGAGAAGGAGAAGGTGAAGTCTGGAGGGTGAATCAGAAGAAGTAGAAGAAGGAGAAGGTGTAGTCTGGAGGGTGAAGCAGAAGAAGTAGAAGAAGGAGAAGGAGAAGGTGAAGTCTGGAGGGTGAATCAGAAGAAGCAGAAGAAGGAGAAGGAGAAGGTGAAGTCTGGAGGGTGAATCAGAAGAAGTAGAAGAAGGAGAAGGAGAAGGTGAAGTCTGGAGGGTGATTCAGAAGAAGCAGAAGAAGGAGAAGGAGAAGGTGAAGTCTGGAGGGTGAATCAGAAGAAGCAGAAGAAGGAGAAGGAGAAGGTGAAGTCTGCAGGGTGAATCAGAAGAAGCAGAAGAAGGAGAAGGAGAAGGTGAAGTCTGGAGGGTGAATCAGAAGAAGCAGAATAAGGAGAAGGAGAAGGTGAAGTCTGGAGGGTGAATCAGAAGAAGCAGAAGAAGGAGAAGGAGAAGGTGAAGTCTGGAGGGTGAATCAGAAGAAGCAGAAGAAGGAGAAGGAGAAGGTGAAGTCTGGAGGGTGAATCATAAGAAGCAGAAGAAGGAGAAGGAGAAGGTGAAGTCTGGAGGGTGAATCAGAAGAAGCAGAATAAGGAGAAGGAGAAGGTGAAGTCTGGAGGGTGAATCAGAAGAAGCAGAAGAAGGAGAAGGAGAAGGTGAAGTCTGGAGGGTGAATCAGAAGAAGTAGAAGAAGGAGAAGGAGAAGGTGAAGTCTGGAGGGTGAAGCAGAAGAAGTAGAAGAAGGAGAAGGAGAAGGTGAAGTCAGGAGGGTGAATCAGAAGAAGTAGAAGAAGGAGAAGGAGAAGGTGAAGTCAGGAGGGTGAATCAGAAGAAGCAGAAGAAGGAGAAGGAGAAGGTGAAGTCTGGAGGGTGAATCAGAAGAATCAGAAGAAGGAGAAGGAGAAGGTGAAGTCTGGAGGGTGAATCAGAAGAAGCAGAAGAAAGAGAAGAAGAAGGTGAAGTCTGGAGGGTGAAGCAGAAGAAACAGAAAAAGGAGAAGGAGAAGGTGAAGACTGGAGGGTGAATCTGAAGAAGTATAAGAAGGAGAAGGAGAAGGTGAAGTCTGGAGGGTGAATCAGAAGAAGTAGAAGAAGGAGAAGGAGAAGGTGAAGTCTGGAGGGTGAATCAGAAGAAGCAGAAGAAGGAGAAGGAGAAGGTGAAGTCTGGAGGGTGAATCAGAAGAAGCAGAAGAAGGAGAAGGAGAAGATGAAGTCTGGAGGGTGAATCAGAAGAAGCAGAAGAAGGAGAAGGAGAAGGTGAAGTCTGGAGGGTGAATCAGAAGAAGCAGAAGAAGGAGAAGGAGAAGGTGAAGTCTGGAGGGTGAATCAGAAGAAGCAGAAGAAGGAGAAGGAGAAGGTGAAGTCAGGAGGGTGAATCAGAAGAAGCAGAAGAAGGAGAAGGAGAAGGTGTAGTTAGGAGGGTGAATCAGAAGAAGCAGAAGAAGGAGAAGGAGCAGGTGAAGTCAGGGGGGTGAAGCAGAAGAAGTAGAAGAAGGAGAAGGAGAAGGTGAAGTCAGGACGGCGAAGCAGAAGAAGCAGAAGAAGGAGAAGGAGAAGGTGAAGTCTGGAGGGCGCAGCAGAAGAAGCACAAGAAGGAGAAGGAGAAGCTGAAGTCTGGAGGGTGAAGCAGAAGAAGCAGAAGAAGGAGAAGGAGAAGGTGAAGTCTGGAGGGTGAATCAGAAGAAGTAGAAGAAGGAGAAGGAGAAGGTGAAGTCAGGAGAGTGAAGCAGAAGAAGCAGAAGATGGAGAAGGAGAAGGTGAAGTCTGGAGGGCGAAGCAGAAGAAGCAGAAGAACGAGAAGGAGAAGGTGAAGTCTGGAGGGTGAAGCAGAAGAAGCAGAAGAAGCAGAAGGAGAAGGTGAAGTCTGGAGGGTGAATCAGAAGAAGTAGAAGAAGGAGAAGGAGAAGGTGAAGTCAGGAGGGTGAAGCAGAAGAAGCAGAAGAAGGAGAAGGAGAAGGTGAAGTCTGGAGGGTGAATCAGAAGAAGCAGAAGAAGGAGAAGGAGAAGATGAAGTCTGGAGGGTGAATCAGAAGAAGAAGAAGAAGGAGAAGGAGAAGGTGAGGTCTGGAGGGTCAATCAGAAGAAGCAGAAGAAGGAGAAGGAGAAGGTGAAGTCTGGAGGGTGAATCAGAAGAAGCAGAAGAAGGACAAGGAGAAGGTGAAGTCTGGAGGGTGAATTAGAAGAAGCAGAAGAAGGAGAAGGAGAAGGTGAAGTCAGGAGGGTGAATCAGAAGAAGCAGAAGAAGGAGAAGGAGAAGGTAAAGTTAGGAGGGTGAATCAGAAGAAGCAGAAGAAGGAGAAGGAGCAGGTGAAGTCAGGGGGGTGAAGCAGAAGAAGTAGAAGAAGGAGAAGGAGAAGGTGAAGTCAGGAGGGTGAAGCAGAAGAAGCAGAAGAAGGAGAAGGAGAAGGTGAAGTCTGGAGGGCGCAGCAGAAGAAGCAGAAGAAGGAGAAGGAGAAGGTGAAGTCTGGAGGGTGAAGCAGAAGAAGCAGAAGAAGGAGAAGGAGAAGGTGAAGTCTGGAGGGTGAATCAGAAGAAGTAGAAGAAGGTGAAGGAGAAGGTGAAGTCAGGAGAGTGAAGCAGAAGAAGCAGAAGAAGGAGAAGGAGAAGGTGAAGTCTGGAGGGTGAAGCAGAAGAAGCAGAAGAAGGAGAAGGAGAAGGTGATGTCTGGAGGGCGAAGCAGAAGAAGCAGAAGAAGGAGAAGGAGAAGGTGAAGTCTGGAGGGTGAAGCAGAAGAAGCAGAAGAAGGAGAAGGAGAAGGTGAAGTCTGGAGGGTGAATCAGAAGAAGTAGAAGAAGGTGAAGGAGAAGGTGAAGTCAGGAGAGTGAAGCAGAAGAAGCAGAAGAAGGAGAAGGAGAAGGTGAAGTCTGGAGGGTGAAGCAGAAGAAGCAGAAGAAGGAGAAGGAGAAGGTGATGTCTGGAGGGCGAAGCAGAAGAAGCAGAAGAAGGAGAAGGAGAAGGTGAAGTCTGGAGGGTGAAGCAGAAGAAGCAGAAGAAGGAGAAGAGAAGGTGAAGTCTGGAGGGTGCATCAGAAGAAGTAGAAGAAGGAGAAGGAGAAGGTGAAGTCAGGAGGGTGAAGCACAAGAAGCAGAAGAAGGAGAAGGAGAAGATGAAGTCAGGAGGGTGAATCGGAAGAAGTAGAAGAAGGAGAAGGAGAAGGTGAAGTCTGGAGGGTGAATCAGAGAAGTAGAAGAAGGAGAAGGAGAAGGGAGAAGTCTGGAGGGTGAATCAGAAGAAGTAGAAGAAGGAGAATGAGAAGGTGAAGTCTGGAGGGTGAATCAGAAGAAGCAGAAGAAGGAGAAGGAGAAGGTGAAGTCTGGAGGGAGAAGCAGAAGAAGTAGAGAAGGAGAAGGAGAAGGTGAAGTCTGGAGGGTGAATCAGAAGAAGTAGAAGAAGGAGAAGGAGAAGGTGAAGTCTGGAGTGTGAATCAGAAGAAGTAGAAGAAGGAGAAGGAGAAGGTGAAGTCTGGAGGGTGAATCAGAAGAAACAGAAGAAGGAGAAGGAGAAGGTGAAGTCTGGAGGGTGAATCAGAAGAAGTAGAAGAAGGAGAAGGAGAAGGTGTAGTCTGGAGGGTGAATCAGAAGAAGTAGACGAAGGAGAAGGAGAAGGTTAAGTCTGGAGGGTGAATCAGAAGAAGCAGAAGAAGGAGAAGGAGAAGGTGAAGTCTGGAGGGTGAATCAGAAGAAGTAGAAGAAGGAGAAGGGGAAGGTGAAGTCTGGAGGGTGAATCAGAAGAAGCAGAAGAAGGAGAAGGAGAAGGTGAATTCTGGAGGGTGAATCAGAAGAAGCAGAAGAAGGAGAAGGAGAAGGTGAAGTCTGGAGGGTGAAACAGAAGAAGCAGAATAAGGAGAAGGAGAAGGTGAAGTCAGGAGGGTGAATCAGAAGAAGCAGAAGAAGGAGAAGGAGAAGGTGAAGTAAGGAGGGTGAATCAGAAGAAGCAGAAGAAGGAGAAGGAGAAGGTGAAGTCTGGAGTGTGAAGCAGAAGAAGCAAAAGAAGGAGAAGGAGAAGGTGAAGTCTGGAGGGTGAATCAGAAGAAGTAGAAGAAGGAGAAGGAGAAGGTGAAGTCTGGAGGGTGAAGCAGAAGAAGTAGAAGAAGGAGATGGAGAAGGTGAAGTCAGGAGGGTGAATCAGAAGAAGTAGAAGAAGGAGAAGGAGAAGGTGAAGTCAGGAGGGTGAATCAGAAGAAGCAGAAGAAGGAGAAGGAGAAGGTGAAGTCTGGAGGGTGAATCAGAAGAATCAGAAGAAGGAGAAGGAGAAGGTGAAGTCTGGAGGGTGAATCAGAAGAAGCAGAAGAAAGAGAAGGAGAAGATGAAGTCTGGAGGGTGAAGCAGAAGAAACAGAAGAAGGAGAAGGAGAAGGTGAAGACTGGAGGGTGAATCTGAAGAAGTAGAAGAAGGAGAAGGAGAAGGTGAAGTCTGGAGGGTGAATCAGAAGAAGTAGAAGAAGGAGAAGGAGAAGGTTTAGTCTGGAGGGTGAATCAGAAGAAGCAGAAGAAGGAGAAGGAGAAGGTGAAGTCTGGAGGGTGAATCAGAAGAAGCAGAAGAAGGAGAAGGAGAAGATGAAGTCTGGAGGGTGAATCAGAAGAAGCAGAAGAAGGAGAAGGAGAAGGTGAAGTCTGGAGGGTGAATCAGAAGAAGCAGAAGAAGGAGAAGGAGAAGGTGAAGTTTGGAGGGTGAATCAGAAGAATCAGAAGAAGGAGAAGGAGAAGTTGAAGTCTGGAGGGTGAATCAGAAGAAGCAGAAGAAAGAGAAGGAGAAGGTGAAGTCTGGAGGGTGAAGCAGAAGAAACAGAAGAAGGAGAAGGAGAAGGTGAAGACTGGAGGGTGAATCTGAAGAAGTAGAAGAAGGAGAAGGAGAAGGTGAAGTCTGGAGGGTGAATCAGAAGAAGCAGAAGAAGGAGAAGGAGAAGGTGAAGTCTGGAGGGTGCAGCAGAAGAAGCAGAAGAAGGAGAAGGAGAAGGTGAAGTCTGGAGGGTGAAGAAGAAGAAGCAGAAGAAGGAGAAGGAGAAGGTGAAGTCTGGAGGGTGCAGAAGAAGAAGCAGAAGAAGGAGAAGGAGCAGGTGAAGTCAGGGGGGTGAAGCAGAAGAAGTAGAAGAAGGAGAAGGAGAAGGTGAAGTCAGGAGGGTGAAGCAGAAGAAGCAGAAGAAGGAGAAGGAGAAGGTGAAGTCTGGAGGGCGCAGCAGAAGAAGCAGAAGAAGGAGAAGGAGAAGGTGAAGTCTGGAGGGTGAAGAAGAAGAAGCAGAAGAAGGAGAAGGAGAAGGTGAAGTCTGGAGGGTGAATCAGAAGAAGTAGAAGAAGGTGAAGGAGAAGGTGAAGTCAGGAGAGTGAAGCAGACGAAGCAGAAGAAGGAGAAGGAGAAGGTGAAGTCTGGAGGGTGAAGCAGAAGAATCAGAAGAAGGAGAAGGAGAAGGTGAAGTCTGGAGGGTGAATCAGAAGAAGCAGAAGAAAGAGAAGGAGAAGGTGAAGTCTGGAGGGTGAATCAGAACAAGCAGAAGAAGGAGAAGGAGAAGGAGAAGTCTGGAGGGTGAATCAGAAGAAGTAGACGAAGGAGAAGGAGAAGGTGAAGTCTGGAGGGTGAATCAGAAGAAGCAGAAGAAGGAGATGGAGAAGGTGAAGTCTGGAGGGTGAATCAGAAGAAGTAGAAGAAGGAGAAGGAGTTGGTGAAGTCTGGAGGGTGAATCAGAAGAAGCAGAAGAAGGAGAAGGAGAAGGTGAAGTCTGGAGGGTGAATCAGAAGATGCAGAAGAAGGAGAAGGAGAAGACGAAGTCTGGAGGGTGAATCAGAAGAAGTAGAAGAAGGAGAAGGAGAAGGTGAGGTCTGGAGGGTGAATCAGAAGAAGCAGAAGAAGGAGAAGGAGAAGTTGAAGTCTGGAGGGTGAATCAGAAGAAGTAGAAGAAGGAGAAGGAGAAGGTGAAGTCTGGAGGGTGAATCAGAAGAAGCAGAAGAAGGAGAAGGAGAAGGTGAAGTCAGGAGGGTGAATCAGAAGAAGCAGAAGAAGGAGAAGGAGAAGGTGAAGTTAGGAGGGTGAATCAGAAGAAGCAGAAGAAGGAGAAGGAGAAGGTGAAGTCAGGGGGGTGAAGCAGAAGAAGTAGAAGAAGGAGAAGGAGAAGGTGAAGTCAGGAGGGTGAAGCAGAAGAATCAGAAGAAGGAGAAGGAGAAGGTGAAGTCTGGAGGGCGCAGCAGAAGAAGCAGAAGAAGGAGAAGGAGATGGTGAAGTCTGGTGGGTGAAGCAGAAGAAGCAGAAGAAGGAGAAGGAGAAGGTGAAGTCTGGAGGGTGAATCAGAAGAAGTAGAAGAAGGAGAAGGAGAAGTTGAAGTCTGGAGGGTGAATCAGAAGAAGCAGAAGAAGGAGAAGGAGAAGGTGAAGTCTGGAGGGTGAATCAGAAGAAGCAGAAGAAAGAGAAGGAGAAGATGAAGTCTGGAGGGTGAATCAGAAGAAGCAGAAGAAGGAGAAGGAGAAGGTGAAGTCTGGAGGGTGAATCAGAAGAAGCAGAAGAAGGAGAAGGAGAAGGTGAATTCTGGAGGGTGAATCAGAAGAAGGAGAAGAAGGAGAAGGAGAAGGTGAAGTCAGGAGGGTGAATCAGAAGAAGCAGAAGAAGGAGAAGGAGAAGGTGTAGTTAGGAGGGTGAATCAGAAGAAGCAGAAGAAGGAGAAGGAGCAGGTGAAGTCAGGGGGGTGAAGCAGAAGAAGTAGAAGAAGGAGAAGGAGAAGGTGAAGTCAGGACGGTGAAGCAGAAGAAGCAGAAGAAGGAGAAGGAGAAGGTGAAGTCTGGAGGGCGCAGCAGAAGAAGCAGAAGAAGGAGAAGGAGAAGCTGAAGTCTGGAGGGTGAAGCAGAAGAAGCAGAAGAAGGAGAAGGAGAAGGTGAAGTCTGGAGGGTGAATCAGAAGAAGCAGAAGAAGGAGAAGGAGAAGCTGAAGTCAGGAGAGTGAAGCAGAAGAAGCAGAAGATGGAGAAGGAGAAGGTGAAGTCTGGAGGGCGAAGCAGAAGAAGCAGAAGAAGGAGAAGGAGAAGGTGAAGTCTGGAGGGTGAAGCAGAAGAAGCAGAAGAAGGAGAAGGAGAAGGTGGAGTCTGGAGGGTGAATCAGAAGAAGTAGAAGGAGAAGGAGAAGGTGAAGTCAGGAGGGTGAAGCAGAAGAAGCAGAAGAAGGAGAAGGAGAAGGTGAAGTCTGGAGGGTGAAGCAGAAGAAGCAGAAGAAGGAGCAGGAGAAGGTGAAGTCTGGAGGGTGAAGCAGAAGAAGCAGAAGAAGGAGAAGGAGAAGGTGAAGTCAGGAGGGTGAATCAGAAGAATTAGAAGAAGGAGAAGGAGAAGGTGAAGTCTGGAGGGTGAATCAGAAGAAGCAGAAGAAGGAGAAGGAGAAGGTGAAGTCTGGAGGGTGAATCAGAAGAAGCAGAAGAAGGAGAAGGAGAAGATGAAGTCTGGAGGGTGAATCAGAAGAAGTAGAAGAAGGAGAAGGAGAAGGTGAGGTCTGGAGGGTCAATCAGAAGAAGCAGAAGAAGGAGAAGGAGAAGGTGAAGTCTGGAGGGTGAATCAGAAGAAGCAGAAGAAGGACAAGGAGAAGGTGAAGTCTGGAGGGTGAATTAGAAGAAGCAGAAGAAGGAGAAGGAGAAGGTGAAGTCAGGAGGGTGAATCAGAAGAAGCTGAAGAAGGAGAAGGAGAAGGTAAAGTTAGGAGGGTGAATCAGAAGAAGCAGAAGAAGGAGAAGGAGCAGGTGAAGTCAGGGGGGTGAAGCAGAAGAAGTAGAAGAAGGAGAAGGAGAAGGTGAAGTCAGGAGGGTGAAGCAGAAGAAGCAGAAGAAGGAGAAGGAGAAGGTGAAGTCTGGAGGGTGAAGAAGAAGAAGCAGAAGAAGGAGAAGGAGAAGGTGAAGTCTGGAGGGTGAATCAGAAGAAGTAGAAGAAGGTGAAGGAGAAGGTGAAGTCAGGAGAGTGAAGCAGACGAAGCAGAAGAAGGAGAAGGAGAAGGTGAAGTCTGGAGGGTGAAGCAGAAGAATCAGAAGAAGGAGAAGGAGAAGGTGAAGTCTGGAGGGTGAATCAGAAGAAGCAGAAGAAAGAGAAGGAGAAGGTGAAGTCTGGAGGGTGAATCAGAAGAAGTAGAAGAAGGAGAAGGAGAAGGTGAAGTCTGGAGGGTGAATCAGAAGAAGCAGAAGAAGGAGAAGGAGAAGGAGAAGTCTGGAGGGTGAATCAGAAGAAGTAGACGAAGGAGAAGGAGAAGGTGAAGTCTGGAGGGTGAATCAGAAGAAGCAGAAGAAGGAGATGGAGAAGGTGAAGTCTGGAGGGTGAATCAGAAGAAGTAGAAGAAGGAGAAGGAGAAGGTGAAGTCTGGAGGGTGAATCAGAAGAAGCAGAAGAAGGAGAAGGAGAAGGTGAAGTCTGGAGGGTGAATCAGAAGAAGCAGAAGAAGGAGAAGGAGAAGTTGAAGTCTGGAGGGTGATTCAGAAGAAGCAGAATAAGGAGAAGGAGAAGGTGAAGTCTGGAGGGTGAAACAGAAGAAGCAGAAGAAGGAGAAGGAGAAGGTGAAGTCTGGAGGGTGAATCAGAAGAAGTAGAAGAAGGAGAAGGAGAAGGTGAAGTCTGGAGGGTGAATCAGAAGAAGCAGAAGAAGGAGAAGGAGAAGGTGAAGTCTGGAGGGTGATTCAGAAGAAGCAGAATAAGGAGAAGGAGAAGGTGAAGTCTGGAGGGTGAAGCAGAAGAAGTAGAAGAAGGAGAAGGAGAAGGTGAAGTCAGGAGGGTGAATCAGAAGATGTAGAAGAAGGAGAAGGAGAAGGTGAAGTCAGGAGGGTGAATCAGAAGAAGCAGAAGAAGGAGAAGGAGAAGGTGAAGTCTGGAGGGTGAATCAGAAGAAGCAGAAGAAGGAGAAGGAGAAGATGAAGTCTGGAGGGTGAATCAGAAGAAGTAGAAGAAGGAGAAGGAGAAGGTGAGGTCTGGAGGGTCAATCAGAAGAAGCAGAAGAAGGAGAAGGAGAAGGTGAAGTCTGGAGGGTGAATCAGAAGAAGCAGAAGAAGGACAAGGAGAAGGTGAAGTCTGGAGGGTGAATTAGAAGAAGCAGAAGAAGGAGAAGGAGAAGGTGAAGTCAGGAGGGTGAATCAGAAGAAGCTGAAGAAGGAGAAGGAGAAGGTAAAGTTAGGAGGGTGAATCAGAAGAAGCAGAAGAAGGAGAAGGAGCAGGTGAAGTCAGGGGGGTGAAGCAGAAGAAGTAGAAGAAGGAGAAGGAGAAGGTGAAGTCAGGAGGGTGAAGCAGAAGAAGCAGAAGAAGGAGAAGGAGAAGGTGAAGTCTGGAGGGTGAAGAAGAAGAAGCAGAAGAAGGAGAAGGAGAAGGTGAAGTCTGGAGGGTGAATCAGAAGAAGTAGAAGAAGGTGAAGGAGAAGGTGAAGTCAGGAGAGTGAAGCAGACGAAGCAGAAGAAGGAGAAGGAGAAGGTGAAGTCTGGAGGGTGAAGCAGAAGAATCAGAAGAAGGAGAAGGAGAAGGTGAAGTCTGGAGGGTGAATCAGAAGAAGCAGAAGAAAGAGAAGGAGAAGGTGAAGTCTGGAGGGTGAATCAGAAGAAGTAGAAGAAGGAGAAGGAGAAGGTGAAGTCTGGAGGGTGAATCAGAAGAAGCAGAAGAAGGAGAAGGAGAAGGAGAAGTCTGGAGGGTGAATCAGAAGAAGTAGACGAAGGAGAAGGAGAAGGTGAAGTCTGGAGGGTGAATCAGAAGAAGCAGAAGAAGGAGATGGAGAAGGTGAAGTCTGGAGGGTGAATCAGAAGAAGTAGAAGAAGGAGAAGGAGAAGGTGAAGTCTGGAGGGTGAATCAGAAGAAGCAGAAGAAGGAGAAGGAGAAGGTGAAGTCTGGAGGGTGAATCAGAAGAAGCAGAAGAAGGAGAAGGAGAAGTTGAAGTCTGGAGGGTGATTCAGAAGAAGCAGAATAAGGAGAAGGAGAAGGTGAAGTCTGGAGGGTGAAACAGAAGAAGCAGAAGAAGGAGAAGGAGAAGGTGAAGTCTGGAGGGTGAATCAGAAGAAGTAGAAGAAGGAGAAGGAGAAGGTGAAGTCTGGAGGGTGAATCAGAAGAAGCAGAAGAAGGAGAAGGAGAAGGTGAAGTCTGGAGGGTGAATCAGAAGAAGCAGAAGAAGGAGAAGGAGAAGGTGAAGTCTGGAGGGTGAATCAGAAGAAGCAGAAGAAGGAGAAGGAGAAGGTGAAGTCTGCAGGGTGAATCAGAAGAAGCAGAAGAAGGAGAAGGAGAAGGTGAAGTCTGGAGGGTGAATCAGAAGAAGCAGAATAAGGAGAAGGAGAAGGTGAAGTCTGGAGGGTGAATCAGAAGAAGCAGAAGAAGGAGAAGGAGAAGGTGAAGTCTGGAGGGTGAATCAGAAGGAGTAGAAGAAGGAGAAGGAGAAGGTGAAGTCTGGAGGGTGAATCAGAAGAAGCAGAAGAAGGAGAAGGAGAAGGTGAAGTCTGGAGGGTGAATCAGAAGAAGCAGAAGAAGGAGAAGGAGAAGGTGAAGTCTGGAGGGTGAATCATAAGAAGCAGAAGAAGGAGAAGGAGAAGGTGAAGTCTGGAGGGTGAATCAGAAGAAGCAGAATAAGGAGAAGGAGAAGGTGAAGTCTGGAGGGTGAATCAGAAGAAGCAGAAGAAGGAGAAGGAGAAGGTGAAGTCTGGAGGGTGAATCAGAAGAAGTAGAAGAAGGAGAAGGAGAAGGTGAAGTCTGGAGGGTGAAGCAGAAGAAGTAGAAGAAGGAGAAGGAGAAGGTGAAGTCAGGAGGGTGAATCAGAAGAAGTAGAAGAAGGAGAAGGAGAAGGTGAAGTCAGGAGGGTGAATCAGAAGAAGCAGAAGAAGGAGAAGGAGAAGGTGAAGTCTGGAGGGTGAATCAGAAGAATCAGAAGAAGGAGAAGGAGAAGGTGAAGTCTGGAGGGTGAATCAGAAGAAGCAGAAGAAAGAGAAGAAGAAGGTGAAGTCTGGAGGGTGAAGCAGAAGAAACAGAAGAAGGAGAAGGAGAAGGTGAAGACTGGAGGGTGAATCTGAAGAAGTATAAGAAGGAGAAGGAGAAGGTGAAGTCTGGAGGGTGAATCAGAAGAAGTAGAAGAAGGAGAAGGAGAAGGTGAAGTCTGGAGGGTGAATCAGAAGAAGCAGAAGAAGGAGAAGGAGAAGGTGAAGTCTGGAGGGTGAATCAGAAGAAGCAGAAGAAGGAGAAGGAGAAGATGAAGTCTGGAGGGTGAATCAGAAGAAGCAGAAGAAGGAGAAGGAGAAGGTGAAGTCTGGAGGGTGAATCAGAAGAAGCAGAAGATGGAGAAGGAGAAGGTGAAGTCTGGAGGGTGAATCAGAAGAAGCAGAAGAAGGAGAAGGAGAAGGTGAAGTCAGGAGGGTGAATCAGAAGAAGCAGAAGAAGGAGAAGGAGAAGGTGTAGTTAGGAGGGTGAATCAGAAGAAGCAGAAGAAGGAGAAGGAGCAGGTGAAGTCAGGGGGGTGAAGCAGAAGAAGTAGAAGAAGGAGAAGGAGAAGGTGAAGTCAGGACGGCGAAGCAGAAGAAGCAGAAGAAGGAGAAGGAGAAGGTGAAGTCTGGAGGGCGCAGCAGAAGAAGCAGAAGAAGGAGAAGGAGAAGCTGAAGTCTGGAGGGTGAAGCAGAAGAAGCAGAAGAAGGAGAAGGAGAAGGTGAAGTCTGGAGGGTGAATCAGAAGAAGTAGAAGAAGGAGAAGGAGAAGGTGAAGTCAGGAGAGTGAAGCAGAAGAAGCAGAAGATGGAGAAGGAGAAGGTGAAGTCTGGAGGGCGAAGCAGAAGAAGCAGAAGAACGAGAAGGAGAAGGTGAAGTCTGGAGGGTGAAGCAGAAGAAGCAGAAGAAGGAGAAGGAGAAGGTGAAGTCTGGAGGGTGAATCAGAAGAAGTAGAAGAAGGAGAAGGAGAAGGTGAAGTCAGGAGGGTGAAGCAGAAGAAGCAGAAGAAGGAGAAGGAGAAGGTGAAGTCTGGAGGGTGAATCAGAAGAAGCAGAAGAAGGAGAAGGAGAAGATGAAGTCTGGAGGGTGAATCAGAAGAAGTAGAAGAAGGAGAAGGAGAAGGTGAGGTCTGGAGGGTCAATCAGAAGAAGCAGAAGAAGGAGAAGGAGAAGGTGAAGTCTGGAGGGTGAATCAGAAGAAGCAGAAGAAGGACAAGGAGAAGGTGAAGTCTGGAGGGTGAATTAGAAGAAGCAGAAGAAGGAGAAGGAGAAGGTGAAGTCAGGAGGGTGAATCAGAAGAAGCAGAAGAAGGAGAAGGAGAAGGTAAAGTTAGGAGGGTGAATCAGAAGGAGGAGAAGGAGCAGGTGAAGTCAGGGGGGTGAAGCAGAAGAAGTAGAAGAAGGAGAAGGAGAAGGTGAAGTCAGGAGGGTGAAGCAGAAGAAGCAGAAGAAGGAGAAGGAGAAGGTGAAGTCTGGAGGGCGCAGCAGAAGAAGCAGAAGAACGAGAAGGAGAAGGTGAAGTCTGGAGGGTGAAGCAGAAGAAGCAGAAGAAGGAGAAGGAGAAGGTGAAGTCTGGAGGGTGAATCAGAAGAAGTAGAAGAAGGTGAAGGAGAAGGTGAAGTCAGGAGAGTGAAGCAGAAGAAGCAGAAGAAGGAGAAGGAGAAGGTGAAGTCTGGAGGGTGAAGCAGAAGAAGCAGAAGAAGGAGAAGGAGAAGGTGATGTCTGGAGGGCGAAGCAGAAGAAGCAGAAGAAGGAGAAGGAGAAGGTGAAGTCTGGAGGGTGAAGCAGAAGAAGCAGAAGAAGGAGAAGGAGAAGGTGAAGTCTGGAGGGTGAATCAGAAGAAGTAGAAGAAGGAGAAGGAGAAGGTGAAGTCAGGAGGGTGAAGCAGAAGAAGCAGAAGAAGGAGAAGGAGAAGGTGAAGTCAGGAGGGTGAATCGGAAGAAGTAGAAGAAGGAGAAGGAGAAGGTGAAGTCTGGAGGGTGAATCAGAAGAAGTAGAAGAAGGAGAAGGAGAAGGTGAAGTCTGGAGGGTGAATCAGAAGAAGTAGAAGAAGGAGAATGAGAAGGTGAAGTCTGGAGGGTGAATCAGAAGAAGCAGAAGAAGGAGAAGGAGAAGGTGAAGTCTGGAGGGAGAAGCAGAAGAAGTAGAAGAAGGAGAAGGAGAAGGTGAAGTCTGGAGGGTGAATCAGAAGAAGTAGAAGAAGGAGAAGGAGAAGGTGAAGTCTGGAGTGTGAATCAGAAGAAGTAGAAGAAGGAGAAGGAGAAGGTGAAGTCTGGAGGGTGAATCAGAAGAAACAGAAGAAGGAGAAGGAGAAGGTGAAGTCTGGAGGGTGAATCAGAAGAAGTAGAAGAAGGAGAAGGAGAAGGTGTAGTCTGGAGGGTGAATCAGAAGAAGTAGACGAAGGAGAAGGAGAAGGTGAAGTCTGGAGGGTGAATCAGAAGAAGCAGAAGAAGGAGAAGGAGAAGGTGAAGTCTGGAGGGTGAATCAGAAGAAGTAGAAGAAGGAGAAGGGGAAGGTGAAGTCTGGAGGGTGAATCAGAAGAAGCAGAAGAAGGAGAAGGAGAAGGTGAATTCTGGAGGGTGAATCAGAAGAAGCAGAAGAAGGAGAAGGAGAAGGTGAAGTCTGGAGGGTGAAACAGAAGAAGCAGAATAAGGAGAAGGAGAAGGTGAAGTCAGGAGGGTGAATCAGAAGAAGCAGAAGAAGGAGAAGGAGAAGGTGAAGTCTGGAGGGTGAATCAGAAGAAGTAGAAGAAGGAGAAGGAGAAGGTGTAGTCTGGAGGGTGAATCAGAAGAAGTAGACGAAGGAGAAGGAGAAGGTGAAGTCTGGAGGGTGAATCAGAAGAAGCAGAAGAAGGAGAAGGAGAAGGTGAAGTCTGGAGGGTGAATCAGAAGAAGCAGAAGAAAGAGAAGGAGAAGATGAAGTCTGGAGGGTGAAGCAGAAGAAACAGAAGAAGGAGAATGAGAAGGTGAAGACTGGAGGGTGAATCTGAAGAAGTAGAAGAAGGAGAAGGAGAAGGTGAAGTCTGGAGGGTGAATCAGAAGAAGTAGAAGAAGGAGAAGGAGAAGGTTTAGTCTGGAGGGTGAATCAGAAGAAGCAGAAGAAGGAGAAGGAGAAGGTGAAGTCTGGAGGGTGAATCAGAAGAAGCAGAAGAAGGAGAAGGAGAAGATGAAGTCTGGAGGGTGAATCAGAAGAAGCAGAAGAAGAAGAAGGAGAAGGTGAAGTCTGGAGGGTGAATCAGAAGAAGCAGAAGAAGGAGAAGGAGAAGGTGAAGTTTTGAGGGTGAATCAGAAGAATCAGAAGAAGGAGAAGGAGAAGTTGAAGTCTGGAGGGTGAATCAGAAGAAGCAGAAGAAAGAGAAGGAGAAGGTGAAGTCTGGAGGGTGAAGCAGAAGAAACAGAAGAAGGAGAAGGAGAAGGTGAAGACTGGAGGGTGAATCTGAAGAAGTAGAAGAAGGAGAAGGAGAAGGTGAAGTCTGGAGGGTGAATCAGAAGAAGCAGAAGAAGGAGAAGGAGAAGGTGAAGTCTGGACGGTGCAGCAGAAGAAGCAGAAGAAGGAGAAGGAGAAGGTGAAGTCTGGAGGGTGAAGAAGAAGAAGCAGAAGAAGGAGAAGCAGAAGGTGAAGTCTGGAGGGTGAAGAAGAAGAAGCAGAAGAAGGAGAAGGAGCAGGTGAAGTCAGGGGGGTGAAGCAGAAGAAGTAGAAGAAGGAGAAGGAGAAGGTGAAGTCAGGAGGGTGAAGCAGAAGAAGCAGAAGAAGGAGAAGGAGAAGGTGAAGTCTGGAGGGCGCAGCAGAAGAAGCAGAAGAAGGAGAAGGAGAAGGTGAAGTCTGGAGGGTGAAGAAGAAGAAGCAGAAGAAGGAGAAGGAGAAGGTGAAGTCTGGAGGGTGAATCAGAAGAAGTAGAAGAAGGTGAAGGAGAAGGTGAAGTCAGGAGAGTGAAGCAGACGAAGCAGAAGAAGGAGAAGGAGAAGGTGAAGTCTGGAGGGTGAAGCAGAAGAATCAGAAGAAGGAGAAGGAGAAGGTGAAGTCTGGAGGGAGAATCAGAAGAAGCAGAAGAAAGAGAAGGAGAAGGTGAAGTCTGGAGGGTGAATCAGAAGAAGCAGAAGAAGGAGAAGGAGAAGGAGAAGTCTGGAGGGTGAATCAGAAGAAGTAGACGAAGGAGAAGGAGAAGGTGAAGTCTGGAGGGTGAATCAGAAGAAGCAGAAGAAGGAGATGGAGAAGGTGAAGTCTGGAGGGTGAATCAGAAGAAGTAGAAGAAGGAGAAGGAGATGGTGAAGTCAGGAGGGTGAATCAGAAGAAGCAGAAGAAGGAGAAGGAGAAGGTGAAGTCTGGAGGGTGAATCAGAAGATGCAGAAGAAGGAGAAGGAGAAGACGAAGTCTGGAGGGTGAATCAGAAGAAGTAGAAGAAGGAGAAGGAGAAGGTGAGGTCTGGAGGGTGAATCAGAAGAAGCAGAAGAAGGAGAAGGAGAAGGTGAAGTCTGGAGGGTGAATCAGAAGAAGTAGAAGAAGGAGAAGGAGAAGGTGAAGTCTGGAGGGTGAATCAGAAGAAGCAGAAGAAGGAGAAGGAGAAGGTGAAGTCAGGAGGGTGAATCAGAAGAAGCAGAAGAAGGAGAAGGAGAAGGTGAAGTTAGGAGGGTGAATCAGAAGAAGCAGAAGAAGGAGAAGGAGAAGGTGAAGTCAGGGGGGTGAAGCAGAAGAAGTAGAAGAAGGAGAAGGAGAAGGTGAAGTCAGGAGGGTGAAGCAGAAGAATCAGAAGAAGGAGAAGGAGAAGGTGAAGTCTGGAGGGCGCAGCAGAAGAAGCAGAAGAAGGAGAAGGAGAAGGTGAAGTCTGGTGGGTGAAGCAGAAGAAGCAGAAGAAGGAGAAGGAGAAGGTGAAGTCTGGAGGGTGAATCAGAAGAAGTAGACGAAGGAGAAGGAGAAGGTGAAGTCTGGAGGGTGAATCAGAAGGAGTAGAAGAAGGAGAAGGAGAAGGTGAAGTCTGGGGGGTGAATCAGAAGAAGCAGAAGAAGGAGAAGGAGAAGGTGAAGTCTGGAGGGTGAATCAGAAGAAGCAGAAGAAGGAGAAGGAGAAGGTGAAGTCTGGAGGGTGAATCAGAAGAAGCAGAAGAAGGAGAAGGAGAAGGTGAAGTCTGGAGGGTGAATCAGAAGAAGCAGAATAAGGAGAAGGAGAAGGTGAAGTCTGGAGGGTGAATCAGAAGAAGCAGAAGAAGGAGAAGGAGAAGGTGAAGTCTGGAGGGTGAATCAGAAGAAGTAGAAGAAGGAGAAGGAGAAGGTGAAGTCTGGAGGGTGAAGCAGAAGAAGTAGAAGAAGGAGAAGGAGAAGGTGAAGTCAGGAGGGTGAATCAGAAGAAGTAGAAGAAGGAGAAGGAGAAGGTGAAGTCAGGAGGGTGAATCAGAAGAAGCAGAAGAAGGAGAAGAAGAAGGTGAAGTCTGGAGGGTGAATCAGAAGAATCAGAAGAAGGAGAAGGAGAAGGTGAAGTCTGAAGGGTGAATCAGAAGAAGCAGAAGAAAGAGAAGAAGAAGGTGAAGTCTGGAGGGTGAAGCAGAAGAAACAGAAGAAGGAGAAGGAGAAGGTGAAGACTGGAGGGTGAATCTGAAGAAGTATAAGAAGGAGAAGGAGAAGGTGAAGTCTGGAGGGTGAATCAGAAGAAGTAGAAGAAGGAGAAGGAGAAGGTGAAGTCTGGAGGGTGAATCAGAAGAAGCAGAAGAAGGAGAAGGAGAAGGTGAAGTCTGGAGGGTGAATCAGAAGAAGCAGAAGAAAGAGAAGGAGAAGATGAAGTCTGGAGGGTGAATCAGAAGAAGCAGAAGAAGGAGAAGGAGAAGGTGAAGTCTGGAGGGTGAATCAGAAGAAGCAGAAGAAGGAGAAGGAGAAGGTGAATTCTGGAGGGTGAATCAGAAGAAGCAGAAGAAGGAGAAGGAGAAGGTGAAGTCAGGAGGGTGAATCAGAAGAAGCAGAAGAAGGAGAAGGAGAAGGTGTAGTTAGGAGGGTGAATCAGAAGAAGCAGAAGAAGGAGAAGGAGCAGGTGAAGTCAGGGGGGTGAAGCAGAAGAAGTAGAAGAAGGAGAAGGAGAAGGTGAAGTCAGGACGGTGAAGCAGAAGAAGCAGAAGAAGGAGAAGGAGAAGGTGAAGTCTGGAGGGCGCAGCAGAAGAAGCAGAAGAAGGAGAAGGAGAAGCTGAAGTCTGGAGGGTGAAGCAGAAGAAGCAGAAGAAGGAGAAGGAGAAGGTGAAGTCTGGAGGGTGAATCAGAAGAAGCAGAAGAAGGAGAAGGAGAAGCTGAAGTCAGGAGAGTGAAGCAGAAGAAGCAGAAGATGGAGAAGGAGAAGGTGAAGTCTGGAGGGCGAAGCAGAAGAAGCAGAAGAAGGAGAAGGAGAAGGTGAAGTCTGGAGGGTGAAGCAGAAGAAGCAGAAGAAGGAGAAGGAGAAGGTGGAGTCTGGAGGGTGAATCAGAAGAAGTAGAAGAAGGAGAAGGAGAAGGTGAAGTCAGGAGGGTGAAGCAGAAGAAGCAGAAGAAGGAGAAGGAGAAGGTGAAGTCTGGAGGGTGAAGCAGAAGAAGCAGAAGAAGGAGCAGGAGAAGGTGAAGTCTGGAGGGTGAAGCAGAAGAAGCAGAAGAAGGAGAAGGAGAAGGTGAAGTCAGGAGGGTGAATCAGAAGAATTAGAAGAAGGAGAAGGAGAAGGTGAAGTCTGGAGGGTGAATCAGAAGAAGCAGAAGAAGGAGAAGGAGAAGGTGAAGTCTGGAGGGTGAATCAGAAGAAGCAGAAGAAGGAGAAGGAGAAGATGAAGTCTCGAGGGTGAATCAGAAGAAGTAGAAGAAGGAGAAGGAGAAGGTGAGGTCTGGAGGGTCAATCAGAAGAAGCAGAAGAAGGAGAAGGAGAAGGTGAAGTCTGGAGGGTGAATCAGAAGAAGCAGAAGAAGGACAAGGAGAAGGTGAAGTCTGGAGGGTGAATTAGAAGAAGCAGAAGAAGGAGAAGGAGAAGGTGAAGTCAGGAGGGTGAATCAGAAGAAGCAGAAGAAGGAGAAGGAGAAGGTAAAGTTAGGAGGGTGAATCAGAAGAAGCAGAAGAAGGGGAAGGAGCAGGTGAAGTCAGGGGGGTGAAGCAGAAGAAGTAGAAGAAGGAGAAGGAGAAGGTGAAGTCTGGAGGGTGAAGCAGAAGAATCAGAAGAAGGAGAAGGAGAAGGTGAAGTCTGGAGGGTGAATCAGAAGAAGCAGAAGAAAGAGAAGGAGAAGGTGAAGTCTGGAGGGTGAATCAGAAGAAGTAGAAGAAGGAGAAGGAGAAGGTGAAGTCTGGAGGGTGAATCAGAAGAAGCAGAAGAAGGAGAAGGAGAAGGAGAAGTCTGGAGGGTGAATCAGAAGAAGTAGACGAAGGAGAAGGAGAAGGTGAAGTCTGGAGGGTGAATCAGAAGAAGCAGAAGAAGGAGAAGGAGAAGGTGAAGTCTGGAGGGTGAATCAGAAGAAGTAGAAGAAGGTGAAGGAGAAGGTGAAGTCAGGAGAGTGAAGCAGACGAAGCAGAAGAAGGAGAAGGAGAAGGTGAAGTCTGGAGGGTGAAGAAGAAGAAGCAGAAGAAGGAGAAGGAGAAGGTGAAGTCTGGAGGGTGAATCAGAAGAAGTAGAAGAAGGTGAAGGAGAAGGTGAAGTCAGGAGAGTGAAGCAGACGAAGCAGAAGAAGGAGAAGGAGAAGGTGAAGTCTGGAGGGTGAAGCAGAAGAATCAGAAGAAGGAGAAGGAGAAGGTGAAGTCTGGAGGGTGAATCAGAAGAAGCAGAAGAAAGAGAAGGAGAAGGTGAAGTCTGGAGGGTGAATCAGAAGAAGTAGAAGAAGGAGAAGGAGAAGGTGAAGTCTGGAGGGTGAATCAGAAGAAGCAGAAGAAGGAGAAGGAGAAGGAGAAGTCTGGAGGGTGAATCAGAAGAAGTAGACGAAGGAGAAGGAGAAGGTGAAGTCTGGAGGGTGAATCAGAAGAAGCAGAAGAAGGAGATGGAGAAGGTGAAGTCTGGAGGGTGAATCAGAAGAAGTAGAAGAAGGAGAAGGAGAAGGTGAAGTCTGGAGGGTGAATCAGAAGAAGCAGAAGAAGGAGAAGGAGAAGGTGAAGTCTGGAGGGTGAATCAGAAGAAGCAGAAGAAGGAGAAGGAGAAGGTGAAGTCTGGAGGGTGATTCAGAAGAAGCAGAATAAGGAGAAGGAGAAGGTGAAGTCTGGAGGGTGAAACAGAAGAAGCAGAAGAAGGAGAAGGAGAAGGTGAAGTCTGGAGGGTGAATCAGAAGAAGTAGAAGAAGGAGAAGGAGAAGGTGAAGTCTGGAGGGTGAATCAGAAGAAGCAGAAGAAGGAGAAGGAGAAGGTGAAGTCTGGAGGGTGATTCAGAAGAAGCAGAATAAGGAGAAGGAGAAGGTGAAGTCTGGAGGGTGAAGCAGAAGAAGTAGAAGAAGGAGAAGGAGAAGGTGAAGTCAGGAGGGTGAATCAGAAGATGTAGAAGAAGGAGAAGGAGAAGGTGAAGTCAGGAGGGTGAATCAGAAGAAGCAGAAGAAGGAGAAGGAGAAGGTGAAGTCTGGAGGGTGAATCAGAAGAAGTAGAAGAAGGAGAAGGAGAAGGTGAAGTCTGGAGGGTGAATCAGAAGAAGCAGAAGAAGGAGAAGGAGAAGGTGAAGTCTGGAGGGTGTATCAGAAGAAGCAGAAGAAGGAGAAGGAGAAGGTGAAGTCTGGAGGGTGAATCAGAAGAAGCAGAATAAGGAGAAGGAGAAGGTGAAGTCTGGAGGGTGAATCAGAAGAAGCAGAAGAAGGAGAAGGAGAAGGTGAAGTCTGGAGGGTGAATCAGAAGAAGTAGAAGAAGGAGAAGGAGAAGGTGTAGTCTGGAGGGTGAAGCAGAAGAAGTAGAAGAAGGAGAAGGAGAAGGTGAAGTCTGGAGGGTGCATCAGAAGAAGGAGAAGAAGGAGAAGGAGAAGGTGAAGTCTGGAGGGTGAATCAGAAGAAGTAGAAGAAGGAGAAGGAGAAGGTGAAGTCTGGAGGGTGAATCAGAAGAAGCAGAAGAAGGAGAAGGAGAAGGTGAAGTCTGGAGGGTGAATCAGAAGAAGCAGAAGAAGGAGAAGGAGAAGGTGAAGTCTGCAGGGTGAATCAGAAGAAGCAGAAGAAGGAGAAGGAGAAGGTGAAGTCTGGAGGGTGAATCAGAAGAAGCAGAATAAGGAGAAGGAGAAGGTGAAGTCTGGAGGGTGAATCAGAAGAAGCAGAAGAAGGAGAAGGAGAAGGTGAAGTCTGGAGGGTGAATCAGAAGGAGTAGAAGAAGGAGAAGAAGAAGGTGAAGTCTGGAGGGTGAATCAGAAGAAGCAGAAGAAGGAGAAGGAGAAGGTGAAGTCTGGAGGGTGAATCAGAAGAAGCAGAAGAAGGAGAAGGAGAAGGTGAAGTCTGGAGGGTGAATCATAAGAAGCAGAAGAAGGAGAAGGAGAAGGTGAAGTCTGGAGGGTGAATCAGAAGAAGCAGAATAAGGAGAAGGAGAAGGTGAAGTCTGGAGGGTGAATCAGAAGAAGCAGAAGAAGGAGAAGGAGAAGGTGAAGTCTGGAGGGTGAATCAGAAGAAGTAGAAGAAGGAGAAGGAGAAGGTGAAGTCTGGAGGGTGAAGCAGAAGAAGTAGAAGAAGGAGAAGGAGAAGGTGAAGTCAGGAGGGTGAATCAGAAGAAGTAGAAGAAGGAGAAGGAGAAGGTGAAGTCAGGAGGGTGAATCAGAAGAAGCAGAAGAAGGAGAAGGAGAAGGTGAAGTCTGGAGGGTGAATCAGAAGAATCAGAAGAAGGAGAAGGAGAAGGTGAAGTCTGGAGGGTGAATCAGAAGAAGCAGAAGAAGGAGAAGGAGAAGGTGAAGTCTGGAGGGTGAATCAGTAGAAGTAGAAGAAGGAGAAGGAGAAGGTGAAGTCTGGAGGGTGAAGCAGAAGAAGTAGAAGAAGGAGAAGGAGAAGGTGAAGTCAGGAGGGTGAATCAGAAGAAGTAGAAGAAGGAGAAGGAGAAGGTGAAGTCAGGAGGGTGAATCAGAAGAAGCAGAAGAAGGAGAAGGAGAAGGTGAAGTCTGGAGGGTGAATCAGAAGAATCAGAAGAAGGAGAAGGAGAAGGTGAAGTCTGGAGGGTGAATCAGAAGAAGCAGAAGAAAGAGAAGAAGAAGGTGAAGTCTGGAGGGTGAAGCAGAAGAAACAGAAGAAGGAGAAGGAGAAGGTGAAGACTGGAGGGTGAATCTGAAGAAGTATAAGAAGGAGAAGGAGAAGGTGAAGTCTGGAGGGTGAATCAGAAGAAGTAAAAGAAGGAGAAGGAGAAGGTGAAGTCTGGAGGGTGAATCAGAAGAAGCAGAAGAAGGAGAAGGAGAAGGTGAAGTCTGGAGGGTGAATCAGAAGAAGCAGAAGAAGGAGAAGGAGAAGATGAAGTCTGGAGGGTGAATCAGAAGAAGCAGAAGAAGGAGAAGGAGAAGGTGAAGTCTGGAGGGTGAATCAGAAGAAGCAGAAGAAGGAGAAGGAGAAGGTGAAGTCTGGAGGGTGAATCAGAAGAAGCAGAAGAAGGAGAAGGAGAAGGTGAAGTCAGGAGGGTGAATCAGAAGAAGCAGAAGAAGGAGAAGGAGAAGGTGTAGTTAGGAGGGTGAATCAGAAGAAGCAGAAGAAGGAGAAGGAGCAGGTGAAGTCAGGGGGGTGAAGCAGAAGAAGTAGAAGAAGGAGAAGGAGAAGGTGAAGTCAGGACGGCGAAGCAGAAGAAGCAGAAGAAGGAGAAGGAGAAGGTGAAGTCTGGAGGGCGCAGCAGAAGAAGCAGAAGAAGGAGAAGGAGAAGCTGAAGTCTGGAGGGTGAAGCAGAAGAAGCAGAAGAAGGAGAAGGAGAAGGTGAAGTCTGGAGGGTGAATCAGAAGAAGTAGAAGAAGGAGAAGGAGAAGGTGAAGTCAGGAGGGTGAATCAGAAGAAGCAGAAGAAGGAGAAGGAGAAGGTGAAGTCTGGAGGGTGAATCAGAAGAATCAGAAGAAGGAGAAGGAGAAGGTGAAGTCTGGAGGGTGAATCAGAAGAAGCAGAAGAAGGAGAAGGAGAAGGTGAAGTCTGGAGGGTGAATCAGTAGAAGTAGAAGAAGGAGAAGGAGAAGGTGAAGTCTGGAGGGTGAAGCAGAAGAAGTAGAAGAAGGAGAAGGAGAAGGTGAAGTCAGGAGGGTGAATCAGAAGAAGTAGAAGAAGGAGAAGGAGAAGGTGAAGTCAGGAGGGTGAATCAGAAGAAGCAGAAGAAGGAGAAGGAGAAGGTGAAGTCTGGAGGGTGAATCAGAAGAATCAGAAGAAGGAGAAGGAGAAGGTGAAGTCTGGAGGGTGAATCAGAAGAAGCAGAAGAAAGAGAAGAAGAAGGTGAAGTCTGGAGGGTGAAGCAGAAGAAACAGAAGAAGGAGAAGGAGAAGGTGAAGACTGGAGGGTGAATCTGAAGAAGTATAAGAAGGAGAAGGAGAAGGTGAAGTCTGGAGGGTGAATCAGAAGAAGTAAAAGAAGGAGAAGGAGAAGGTGAAGTCTGGAGGGTGAATCAGAAGAAGCAGAAGAAGGAGAAGGAGAAGGTGAAGTCTGGAGGGTGAATCAGAAGAAGCAGAAGAAGGAGAAGGAGAAGATGAAGTCTGGAGGGTGAATCAGAAGAAGCAGAAGAAGGAGAAGGAGAAGGTGAAGTCTGGAGGGTGAATCAGAAGAAGCAGAAGAAGGAGAAGGAGAAGGTGAAGTCTGGAGGGTGAATCAGAAGAAGCAGAAGAAGGAGAAGGAGAAGGTGAAGTCAGGAGGGTGAATCAGAAGAAGCAGAAGAAGGAGAAGGAGAAGGTGTAGTTAGGAGGGTGAATCAGAAGAAGCAGAAGAAGGAGAAGGAGCAGGTGAAGTCAGGGGGGTGAAGCAGAAGAAGTAGAAGAAGGAGAAGGAGAAGGTGAAGTCAGGACGGCGAAGCAGAAGAAGCAGAAGAAGGAGAAGGAGAAGGTGAAGTCTGGAGGGCGCAGCAGAAGAAGCAGAAGAAGGAGAAGGAGAAGCTGAAGTCTGGAGGGTGAAGCAGAAGAAGCAGAAGAAGGAGAAGGAGAAGGTGAAGTCTGGAGGGTGAATCAGAAGAAGTAGAAGAAGGAGAAGGAGAAGGTGAAGTCAGGAGAGTGAAGCAGAAGAAGCAGAAGATGGAGAAGGAGAAGGTGAAGTCTGGAGGGCGAAGCAGAAGAAGCAGAAGAAGGAGAAGGAGAAGGTGAAGTCTGGAGGGTGAAGCAGAAGAAGCAGAAGAAGGAGAAGGAGAAGGTGAAGTCTGGAGGGTGAATCAGAAGAAGTAGAAGAAGGAGAAGGAGAAGGTGAAGTCAGGAGGGTGAAGCAGAAGAAGCAGAAGAAGGAGAAGGAGAAGGTGAAGTCTGGAGGGTGAATCAGAAGAAGCAGAAGAAGGAGAAGGAGAAGATGAAGTCTGGAGGGTGAATCAGAAGAAGTAGAAGAAGGAGAAGGAGAAGGTGAGGTCTGGAGGGTCAATCAGAAGAAGCAGAAGAAGGAGAAGGAGAAGGTGAAGTCTGGAGGGTGAATAAGAAGAAGCAGAAGAAGGACAAGGAGAAGGTGAAGTCTGGAGGGTGAATTAGAAGAAGCAGAAGAAGGAGAAGGAGAAGGTGAAGTCAGGAGGGTGAATCAGAAGAAGCAGAAGAAGGAGAAGGAGAAGGTAAAGTTAGGAGGGTGAATCAGAAGAAGCAGAAGAAGGAGAAGGAGCAGGTGAAGTCAGGGGGGTGAAGCAGAAGAAGTAGAAGAAGGAGAAGGAGAAGGTGAAGTCAGGAGGGTGAAGCAGAAGAAGCAGAAGAAGGAGAAGGAGAAGGTGAAGTCTGGAGGGCGCAGCAGAAGAAGCAGAAGAAGGAGAAGGAGAAGGTGAAGTCTGGAGGGTGAAGCAGAAGAAGCAGAAGAAGGAGAAGGAGAAGGTGAAGTCTGGAGGGTGAATCAGAAGAAGTAGAAGAAGGTGAAGGAGAAGGTGAAGTCAGGAGAGTGAAGCAGAAGAAGCAGAAGAAGGAGAAGGAGAAGGTGAAGTCTGGAGGGTGAAGCAGAAGAAGCAGAAGAAGGAGAAGGAGAAGGTGATGTCTGGAGGGCGAAGCAGAAGAAGCAGAAGAAGGAGAAGGAGAAGGTGAAGTCTGGAGGGTGAAGCAGAAGAAGCAGAAGAAGGAGAAGGAGAAGGTGAAGTCTGGAGGGTGAATCAGAAGAAGTAGAAGAAGGAGAAGGAGAAGGTGAAGTCAGGAGGGTGAAGCAGAAGAAGCAGAAGAAGGAGAAGGAGAAGGTGAAGTCAGGAGGGTGAATCGGAAGAAGTAGAAGAAGGAGAAGGAGAAGGTGAAGTCTGGAGGGTGAATCAGAAGAAGTAGAAGAAGGAGAAGGAGAAGGTGAAGTCTGGAGGGTGAATCAGAAGAAGTAGAAGAAGGAGAATGAGAAGGTGAAGTCTGGAGGGTGAATCAGAAGAAGCAGAAGAAGGAGAAGGAGAAGGTGAAGTCTGGAGGGAGAAGCAGAAGAAGTAGAAGAAGGAGAAGGAGAAGGTGAAGTCTGGAGGGTGAATCAGAAGAAGTAGAAGAAGGAGAAGGAGAAGGTGAAGTCTGGAGAGTGAATCAGAAGAAGTAGAAGAAGGAGAAGGAGAAGGTGAAGTCTGGAGGGTGAATCAGAAGAAACAGAAGAAGGAGAAGGAGAAGGTGAAGTCTGGAGGGTGAATCAGAAGAAGTAGAAGAAGGAGAAGGAGAAGGTGTAGTCTGGAGGGTGAATCAGAAGAAGTAGACGAAGGAGAAGGAGAAGGTGAAGTCTGGAGGGTGAATCAGAAGAAGCAGAAGAAGGAGAAGGAGAAGGTGAAGTCTGGAGGGTGAATCAGAAGAAGTAGAAGAAGGAGAAGGGGAAGGTGAAGTCTGGAGGGTGAATCAGAAGAAGTAGAAGAAGGAGAAGGAGAAGGTGTAGTCTGGAGGGTGAATCAGAAGAAGTAGACGAAGGAGAAGGAGAAGGTGAAGTCTGGAGGGTGAATCAGAAGAAGCAGAAGAAGGAGAAGGAGAAGGTGAAGTCTGGAGGGTGAAGCAGAAGAAGTAGAAGAAGGAGATGGAGAAGGTGAAGTCAGGAGGGTGAATCAGAAGAAGTAGAAGAAGGAGAAGGAGAAGGTGAAGTCAGGAGGGTGAATCAGAAGAAGCAGAAGAAGGAGAAGGAGAAGGTGAAGTCTGGAGGGTGAATCAGAAGAATCAGAAGAAGGAGAAGGAGAAGGTGAAGTCTGGAGGGTGAATCAGAAGAAGCAGAAGAAAGAGAAGGAGAAGATGAAGTCTGGAGGGTGAAGCAGAAGAAACAGAAGAAGGAGAAGGAGAAGGTGAAGACTGGAGGGTGAATCTGAAGAAGTAGAAGAAGGAGAAGGAGAAGGTGAAGTCTGGAGGGTGAATCAGAAGAAGTAGAAGAAGGAGAAGGAGAAGGTTTAGTCTGGAGGGTGAATCAGAAGAAGCAGAAGAAGGAGAAGGAGAAGGTGAAGTCTGGAGGGTGAATCAGAAGAAGCAGAAGAAGGAGAAGGAGAAGATGAAGTCTGGAGGGTGAATCAGAAGAAGCAGAAGAAGGAGAAGGAGAAGGTGAAGTCTGGAGGGTGAATCAGAAGAAGCAGAAGAAGGAGAAGGAGAAGGTGCAGTTTGGAGGGTGAATCAGAAGAATCAGAAGAAGGAGAAGGAGAAGTTGAAGTCTGGAGGGTGAATCAGAAGAAGCAGAAGAAAGAGAAGGAGAAGGTGAAGTCTGGAGGGTGAAGCAGAAGAAACAGAAGAAGGAGAAGGAGAAGGTGAAGACTGGAGGGTGAATCTGAAGAAGTAGAAGAAGGAGAAGGAGAAGGTGAAGTCTGGAGGGTGAATCAGAAGAAGTAGAAGAAGGAGAAGGAGAAGGTGAAGTCTGGAGTGTGAATCAGAAGAAGCAGAAGAAGGAGAAGGAGAAGGTGAAGTCTGGAGGGTGAATCAGAAGAAGCAGAAGAAGGAGAAGGAGAAGATGAAGTCTGGAGGGTGAATCAGAAGAAGCAGAAGAAGGAGAAGGAGAAGGTGAAGTCTGGAGGGTGAAACAGAAGAAGCAGAAGAAGGAGAAGGGGAAGGTGAAGTCTGGTGGGTGAATCAGAAGAAGCAGAAGAAGGAGAAGGAGAAGGTGAAGTCAGGAGGGTGAATCAGAAGAAGCAGAAGAAGGAGAAGGAGAAGGTGAAGTTCGGAGGGTGAATCAGAAGAAGCAGAAGAAGGAGAAGGAGCAGGTGAAGTCAGGGGGCTGAAGCAGAAGAAGTAGAAGAAGGAGAAGGAGAAGGTGAAGTCAGGACGGTGAAGCAGAAGAAGCAGAAGAAGGAGAACGAGAAGGTGAAGTCTGGAGGGCGCAGCAGAAGAAGCAGAAGAAGGAGAAGGAGAAGCTGAAGCCTGGAGGGTGAAGCAGAAGAAGCAGAAGAAGGAGAAGGAGAAGGTGAAGTCTGGAGGGTGAATCAGAAGAAGTAGAAGAAGGAGAAGGAGAAGGTGAAGTCAGGAGAGTGAAGCAGAAGAAGTAGAAGAAGGAGAAGGAGAAGGTGAAGTCTGGAGGGTGAATCAGAAGAAGCAGAAGAAGGAGAAGGAGAAGGTGAAGTCTGGAGGGTGAATCAGAAGAAGCAGAAGAAGGAGAAGGAGAAGATGAAGGCTGGAGGGTGAATCAGAAGAAGTAGAAGAAGGAGAAGGAGAAGGTGAGGTCTGGAGGGTCAATCAGAAGAAGCAGAAGAAGGAGAAGGAGAAGGTGAAGTCTGGAGGGTGAATCAGAAGAAGCAGAAGAAGGAGAAGGAGAAGGTGAAGTCTGGAGGGTGAATTAGAAGAAGCAGAAGAAGGAGAAGGAGAAGGTGAAGTCAGGAGGGTGAATCAGAAGAAGCAGAAGAAGGAGAAGGAGAAGGTAAAGTTAGGAGGGTGAATCAGAAGAAGCAGAAGAAGGAGAAGGAGCAGGTGAAGTCAGGGGGGTGAAACAGAAGAAGTAGAAAAAGGAGAAGGAGAAGGTGAAGTCAGGAGGGTGAAGCAGAAGAAGCAGAAGAAGGAGAAGGAGAAGTTGAAGTCTGGAGGGCGCAGCAGAAGAAGCAGAAGAAGGAGAAGGAGAAGGTGAAGTCTGGAGGGTGAAGCAGAAGAAGCAAAAGAAGGAGAAGGAGAAGGTGAAGTCTGGAGGGTGAATCAGAAGAAGTAGAAGAAGGAGAAGGAGAAGGTGAAGTCAGGAGAGGGAAGCAGAAGAAGCAGAAGAAGGAGAAGGAGAAGGTGAAGTCTGGAGGGTGAAGCAGAAGAAGCAGTAGAAGGAGAAGGAGAAGGTGATGTCTGGAGGGCGAATCAGAAGAAGCAGAAGAAGGAGAAGGAGAAGGTGAAGTCTGGAGGGTGAAGCAGAAGAAGCAGAAGAAGGAGAAGGAGAAGGTGAAGTCTGGAGGGTGAATCAGAAGAAGTAGAAGAAGGAGAAGGAGAAGGTGAAGTCAGGAGGGTGAAGCAGAAGAAGCAGAAGAAGGAGAATGAGAAGATGAAGTCAGGAGGGTGAATCGGAAGAAGTAGAAGAAGGAGAAGGAGAAGGTGAAGTCTGGAGGGTGAATCAGAAGAAGTAGAAGAAGGAGAAGGAGAAGGTGAAGTCTGGAGGGTGAATCAGAAGAAGTAGAAGAAGGAGAAGGGGAAGGTGAAGTCTGGAGGGTGAATCAGAAGAAGCAGAAGAAGGAGAAGGAGAAGGTGAAGTCTGGAGGGAGAAGCAGAAGAAGTAGAAGAAGGAGAAGGAGAAGGTGAAGTCTGGAGGGTGAATCAGAAGAAGTAGAAGAAGGAGAAGGAGAAGGTGAAGTCTGGAGGGTGAATCAGAAGAAGTAGAAGAAGGAGAAGGAGAAGGTGAAGTCTGGAGGGTGAATCAGAAGAAACAGAAGAAGTAGAAGGAGAAGGTGAAGTCTGGAGGGTGAATCAGAAGAAGTAGAAGAAGGAGAAGGAGAAGGTGTAGTCTGGAGGGTGAATCAGAAAAAGTAGACGAAGGAGAAGGAGAAGGTGAAGTCTGGAGGGTGAATCAGAAGAAGCAGAAGAAGGAGAAGGAGAAGGTGAAGTCTGGAGGGTGAATCAGAAGAAGTAGAAGAAGGAGAAGGAGAAGGTGAAGTCTGGAGGGTGAATCAGAAGAAACAGAAGAAGGAGAAGGAGAAGGTGAAGTCTGGAGGGTGAATCAGAAGAAGCAGAAGAAGGAGAAGGAGAAGGTGAAGTCTGGAGGGTGAAACAGAAGAAGCAGAATAAGGAGAAGGAGAAGGTGAAGTCAGGAGGGTGAATCAGAAGAAGCAGAAGAAGGAGAAGGAGAAGGTGAAGTAAGGAGGGTGAATCAGAAGAAGCAGAAGAAGGAGAAGGAGAAGGTGAAGTCTGGAGTGTGAAGCAGAAGAAGCAAAAGAAGGAGAAGGAGAATGTGAAGTCTGGAGGGTGAATCAGAAGAAGTAGAAGAAGGAGAAGGAGAAGGTGTAGTCTGGAGGGTGAAGCAGAAGAAGTAGAAGAAGGAGAAGGAGAAGGTGAAGTCAGGAGGGTGAATCAGAAGAAGTAGAAGAAGGAGAAGGAGAAGGTGAATTCAGGAGGGTGAATCAGAAGAAGCAGAAGAAGGAGAAGGAGAAGGTGAAGTCTGGAGGGTGAATCAGAAGAATCAGAAGAAGGAGAAGGAGAAGTTGAATTCTGGAGGGTGAATCAGAAGAAGCAGAAGAAAGAGAAGGAGAAGGTGAAGTCTGGAGGGTGAAGCAGAAGAAACAGAAGAAGGAGAAGGAGAAGGTGAAGACTGGAGGGTGAATCTGAAGAAGTAGAAGAAGGAGAAGGAGAAGGTGAAGTCTGGAGGGTGAATCGGAAGAAGTAGAAGAAGGAGAAGGAGAAGGTGAAGTCTGGAGGGTGAATCAGAAGAAGCAGAAGAAGGAGAAGGAGAAGGTGAAGTCTGGAGGGTGAATCAGAAGAAGCAGAAGAAGGAGAAGGAGAAGATGAAGTCTGGAGGGTGAATCAGAAGAAGCAGAAGAAGGAGAAGGTGAAGTCTGGAGGGTGAATCAGAAGAAGCAGAAGAAGGAGAAGGAGAAGGTGAAGTCTGGAGGGTGAATCAGAAGAATCAGAAGAAGGAGAAGGAGAGGGTGAAGCCTGGAGGGTGAATCAGAAGAAGCAGACGAAAGAGAAGGAGAAGGTGATGTCTGGAGGGTGAAGCAGAAGAAACAGAAGAAGGAGAAGGAGAAGGTGAAGACTGGAGGGTGAATCTGAAGAAGTAGAAGAAGGAGAAGGAGAAGGTGAAGTCTGGAGGGTGAATCAGAAGAAGTAGAAGAAGGAGAAGGAGAAGGTGAAGTCTGGAGGGTGAATCAGAAGAAGCAGAAGAAGGAGAAGGAGAAGGTGAAGTCTGGAGGGTGAATCAGAAGAAGCAGAAGAAGGAGAAGGAGAAGATGAAGTCTGGAGGTTGAATCAGAAGAAGCAGAAGAAGGAGAAGGAGAAGGTGAAGTCTGGAGGGTGAAACAGAAGAAGCAGAAGAAGGAGAAGGAGAAGGTGAAGTCTGGAGGGTGAATCAGAAGAAGTAGAAGAAGGAGAAGGAGAAGGTGTAGTCTGGAGGGTGAATCAGAAAAAGTAGACGAAGGAGAAGGAGAAGGTGAAGTCTGGAGGGTGAATCAGAAGAAGCAGAAGAAGGAGAAGGAGAAGGTGAAGTCTGGAGGGTGAATCAGAAGAAGTAGAAGAAGGAGAAGGAGAAGGTGAAGTCTGGAGGGTGAATCAGAAGAAACAGAAGAAGGAGAAGGAGAAGGTGAAGTCTGGAGGGTGAATCAGAAGAAGCAGAAGAAGGAGAAGGAGAAGGTGAAGTCTGGAGGGTGAAACAGAAGAAGCAGAATAAGGAGAAGGAGAAGGTGAAGTCAGGAGGGTGAATCAGAAGAAGCAGAAGAAGGAGAAGGAGAAGGTGAAGTAAGGAGGGTGAATCAGAAGAAGCAGAAGAAGGAGAAGGAGAAGGTGAAGTCTGGAGTGTGAAGCAGAAGAAGCAAAAGAAGGAGAAGGAGAATGTGAAGTCTGGAGGGTGAATCAGAAGAAGTAGAAGAAGGAGAAGGAGAAGGTGAAGTCTGGAGGGTGAAGCAGAAGAAGTAGAAGAAGGAGAAGGAGAAGGTGAAGTCAGGAGGGTGAATCAGAAGAAGTAGAAGAAGGAGAAGGAGAAGGTGAAGTCAGGAGGGTGAATCAGAAGAAGCAGAAGAAGGAGAAGGAGAAGGTGAAGTCTGGAGGGTGAATCAGAAGAATCAGAAGAAGGAGAAGGAGAAGTTGAATTCTGGAGGGTGAATCAGAAGAAGCAGAAGAAAGAGAAGGAGAAGGTGAAGTCTGGAGGGTGAAGCAGAAGAAACAGAAGAAGGAGAAGGAGAAGGTGAAGACTGGAGGGTGAATCTGAAGAAGTAGAAGAAGGAGAAGGAGAAGGTGAAGTCTGGAGGGTGAATCAGAAGAAGTAGAAGAAGGAGAAGGAGAAGGTGAAGTCTGCAGGGTGAATCAGAAGAAGCAGAAGAAGGAGAAGGAGAAGGTGAAGTCTGGAGGGTGAATCAGAAGAAGCAGAAGAAGGAGAAGGAGAAGATGAAGTCTGGAGGGTGAATCAGAAGAAGCAGAAGAAGGAGAAGGTGAAGTCTGGAGAGTGAATCAGAAGAAGCAGAAGAAGGAGAAGGAGAAGGTGAAGTCTGGAGGGTGAATCAGAAGAATCAGAAGAAGGAGAAGGAGAGGGTGAAGCCTGGAGGGTGAATCAGAAGAAGCAGACGAAAGAGAAGGAGAAGGTGATGTCTGGAGGGTGAAGCAGAAGAAACAGAAGAAGGAGAAGGAGAAGGTGAAGACTGGAGGGTGAATCTGAAGAAGTAGAAGAAGGAGAAGGAGAAGGTGAAGTCTGGAGGGTGAATCAGAAGAAGTAGAAGAAGGAGAAGGAGAAGGTGAAGTCTGGAGGGTGAATCAGAAGAAGCAGAAGAAGGAGAAGGAGAAGGTGAAGTCTGGAGGGTGAATCAGAAGAAGCAGAAGAAGGAGAAGGAGAAGATGAAGTCTGGAGGTTGAATCAGAAGAAGCAGAAGAAGGAGAAGGAGAAGGTGAAGTCTGGAGGGTGAAACAGAAGAAGCAGAAGAAGGAGAAGGAGAAGGTGAAGTCTGGAGGGTGAATCAGAAGAAGCAGAAGAAGGAGAAGGAGAAGGTGAAGTCAGGAGGGTGAATCAGAAGAAGCAGAAGAAGGAGAAGGAGAAGGTGAAGTTAGGAGGGTGAATCAGAAGAAGCAGAAGAAGGAGAAGGAGCAGGTGAAGTCAGGGGGGTGAAGCAGAAGAAGTAGAAGAAGGAGAAGGAGAAGGTGAAGTCAGGACGGTGAAGCAGAAGAAGCAGAGGAAGGAGAAGGAGAAGGTGAAGTCTGGAGGGCGCAGCAGAAGAAGCAGAAGAAGGAGAAGGAGAAGTTGAAGTCTAGAGGGTGAAGCAGAAGAAGCAGAAGAAGGAGAAGGAGAAGGTGAAGTCTGGAGGGTGAATCAGAAGAAGTAGAAGAAGGAGAAGGAGAAGGTGAAGTCAGGAGAGTGAAGCAGAAGAAGCAGAAGATGGAGAAGGAGAAGGTGAAGTCTGGAGGGCGAAGCAGAAGAAGGAGAAGGAGAAGGTGAAGTCTGGAGGGTGAAGCAGAAGAAGCAGAAGAAGGAGAAGGAGAAGGTGAAGTCTGGAGGGTGAATCAGAAGAAGTAGAAGAAGGAGAAGGAGAAGGTGAAGTCAGGAGGGTGAAGCAGAAGAAGCAGAAGAAGGAGAAGGAGAAGGTGAAGTCTGGAGGGTGAAGCAGAATAAGCAGAAGAAGGAGCAGGAGAAGGTGAAGACTGGAGGGTGAAGCAGAAGAAGCAGAAGAAGGAGAAGGAGAAGGTGATGTCAGGAGGGTGAATCAGAAGAAGTAGAAGAAGGAGAAGGAGAAGGTGAAGTCTGGAGGGTGAATCAGAAGAAGCAGAAGAAGGAGAAGGAGAAGGTGAAGTCTGGAGGGTGAATCAGAAGAAGCAGAAGGAGAAGGAGAAGATGAAGTCTGGAGGGTGAATCAGAAGAAGTAGAAGAAGGAGAAGGAGAAGGTGAGGTCTGGAGGGTCAATCAGAAGAAGCAGAAGAAGGAGAAGGAGAAGGTGAAGTCTGGAGGGTGAATCAGAAGAAGCAGAAGAAGGAGAAGGAGTAGGTGAAGTCTGGAGGGTGAATTAGAAGAAGCAGAAGAAGGAGAAGGAGAAGGTGAAGTCAGGAGGGTGAATCAGAAGAAGCAGAAGAAGGAGAAGGAGAAGGTAAAGTTAGGAGGGTGAATCAGAAGAAGCAGAAGAAGGAGAAGGAGCAGGTGAAGTCAGGGGGGTGAAACAGAAGAAGTAGAAGAAGGAGAAGGAGAAGGTGAAGTCAGGAGGGTGAAGCAGAAGAAGCAGAAGAAGGAGAAGGAGAAGGTGAAGTCTGGAGGGCGCAGCAGAAGAAGCAGAAGAAGGAGAAGGAGAAGGTGAAGTCTGGAGGGTGAAGCAGAAGAAGCAGAAGAAGGAGAAGGAGAAGGTGAAGTCTGGAGGGTGAATCAGAAGAAGTAGAAGAAGGAGAAGGAGAAGGTGAAGTCAGGAGAGTGAAGCAGAAGAAGCAGAAGAAGGAGAAGGAGAAGGTGAAGTCTGGAGGGTGAAGCAGAAGAAGCAGAAGAAGGAGAAGGAGAAGGTGATGTCTGGAGGGCGAAGCAGAAGAAGCAGAAGAAGGAGAAGGAGAAGGTGAAGTCTGGAGGGTGAAGCAGAGGAAGCAGAAGAAGGAGAAGGAGAAGGTGAAGTCTGGAGGGTGAATCAGAAGAAGTAGAAGAAGGAGAAGGAGAAGGTGAAGTCAGGAGGGTGAAGCAGAAGAAGGAGAAGGAGAAGGTGAAGTCAGGAGGGTGAATCGGAAGAAGTAGAAGAAGGAGAAGGAGAAGGTGAAGTCTGGAGGGTGAATCAGAAGAAGTAGAAGAAGGAGAAGTAGAAGGTGAAGTCTGGAGGGTGAATCAGAAGAAGTAGAAGAAGGAGAAGGAGAAGATGAAGTCTGGAGGGTGAATCAGAAGAAGCAGAAGAAGGAGAAGAAGAAGGTGTAGTCTGGAGGAAGAAGCAGAAGAAGTAAAAGAAGGAGAAGGAGAAGGTGAAGTCTGGAGGGTGAATCAGAAGAAGTAGAAGAAGGAGAAGGAGAAGGTGAAGTCTGGAGGGTGAATCAGAAGAAGCAGAAAAGGAGAAGGAGAAGGTGAAGTCTGGAGGGTGAATCAGAAGAAGCAGAAGAAGGAGAAGGAGAAGGTGAAGTCTGGAGGGTGAAACAGAAGAAGCAGAATAAGGAGAAGGAGAAGGTGAAGTCAGGAGGGTGAATCAGAAGAAGCAGAAGAAGGAGAAGGAGAAGGTGAAGTAAGGAGGGTGAATCAGAAGAAGCAGAAGAAGGAGAAGGAGAAGGTGAAGTCTGGAGTGTGAAGCAGAAGAAGCAAAAGAAGGAGAAGGAGAAGGTGAAGTCTGGAGGGTGAATCAGAAGAAGTAGAAGAAGGAGAAGGAGAAGGTGAAGTCTGGAGGGTGAAGCAGAAGAAGTAGAAGAAGGAGAAGGAGAAGGTGAAGTCAGGAGGGTGAATCAGAAGAAGTAGAAGAAGGAGAAGGAGAAGGTGAAGTCAGGAGGGTGAATCAGAAGAAGCAGAAGAAGGAGAAGGAGAAGGTGAAGTCTGGAGGGTGAAACAGAAGAATCAGAAGAAGGAGAAGGAGAAGGTGAAGTCTGGAGGGTGAATCAGAAGAAGCAGAAGAAAGAGAAGGAGAAGGTGAAGTCTGGAGGGTGAATCAGAAGAAGCAGAAGAAGGAGAAGGAGAAGGTGAAGTCTGGAGGGAGAAGCAGAAGAAGTAGAAGAAGGAGAAGGAGAAGGTGAAGTCTGGAGGGTGAATCAGAAGAAGTAGAAGAAGGAGAAGGAGAAGGTGAAGTCTGGAGGGTGAATCAGAAGAAGTAGAAGAAGGAGAAGGAGAAGGTGAAGTCTGGAGGGTGAATCAGAAGAAACAGAAGAAGGAGAACGAGAAGGTGAAGTCTGGAGGGTGAATCAGAAGAAGTAGAAGAAGGAGAAGGAGAAGGTGTAGTCTGGAGGGTGAATCAGAAGAAGTAGACGAAGGAGAAGGAGAAGGTGAAGTCTGGAGGGTGAACCAGAAGAAGCAGAAGAAGGAGAAGGAGAAGGTGAAGTCTGGAGGGTGAATCAGAAGAAGTAGAAGAAGGAGAAGGAGAAGGTGAAGTCTGGAGGGTGAATCAGAAGAAGCAGAAGAAGGAGAAGGAGAAGGTGAAGTCTGGAGGGTGAATCAGAAGAAGCAGAAGAAGGAGAAGGAGAAGGTGAAGTCTGGAGGGTGAAACAGAAGAAGCAGAATAAGGAGAAGGAGAAGGTGAAGTCAGGAGGGTGAATCAGAAGAAGCAGAAGAAGGAGAAGGAGAAGGTGAAGTAAGGAGGGTGAATCAGAAGAAGCAGAAGAAGGAGAAGGAGAAGGTGAAGTCTGGAGTGTGAAGCAGAAGAAGCAAAAGAAGGAGAAGGAGAAGGTGAAGTCTGGAGGGTGAATCAGAAGAAGTAGAAGAAGGAGAAGGAGAAGGTGAAGTCTGGAGGGTGAAGCAGAAGAAGTAGAAGAAGGAGAAGGAGAAGGTGAAGTCAGGAGGGTGAAGCAGAAGAAGGAGAAGGAGAAGGTGAAGTCAGGAGGGTGAATCGGAAGAAGTAGAAGAAGGAGAAGGAGAAGGTGAAGTCTGGAGGGTGAATCAGAAGAAGTAGAAGAAGGAGAAGTAGAAGGTGAAGTCTGGAGGGTGAATCAGAAGAAGTAGAAGAAGGAGAAGGAGAAGATGAAGTCTGGAGGGTGAATCAGAAGAAGCAGAAGAAGGAGAAGAAGAAGGTGTAGTCTGGAGGAAGAAGCAGAAGAAGTAAAAGAAGGAGAAGGAGAAGGTGAAGTCTGGAGGGTGAATCAGAAGAAGTAGAAGAAGGAGAAGGAGGAGGTGAAGTCTGGAGGGTGAATCAGAAGAAGCAGAAAAGGAGAAGGAGAAGGTGAAGTCTGGAGGGTGAATCAGAAGAAGCAGAAGAAGGAGAAGGAGAAGGTGAAGTCTGGAGGGTGAAACAGAAGAAGCAGAATAAGGAGAAGGAGAAGGTGAAGTCAGGAGGGTGAATCAGAAGAAGCAGAAGAAGGAGAAGGAGAAGGTGAAGTAAGGAGGGTGAATCAGAAGAAGCAGAAGAAGGAGAAGGAGAAGGTGAAGTCTGGAGTGTGAAGCAGAAGAAGCAAAAGAAGGAGAAGGAGAAGGTGAAGTCTGGAGGGTGAATCAGAAGAAGTAGAAGAAGGAGAAGGAGAAGGTGAAGTCTGGAGGGTGAAGCAGAAGAAGTAGAAGAAGGAGAAGGAGAAGGTGAAGTCAGGAGGGTGAATCAGAAGAAGTAGAAGAAGGAGAAGGAGAAGGTGAAGTCAGGAGGGTGAATCAGAAGAAGCAGGAGAAGGAGAAGGTGAAGTCTGGAGGGTGAAACAGAAGAATCAGAAGAAGGAGAAGGAGAAGGTGAAGTCTGGAGGGTGAATCAGAAGAAGCAGAAGAAAGAGAAGGAGAAGGTGAAGTCTGGAGGGTGAATCAGAAGAAGCAGAAGAAGGAGAAGGAGAAGGTGAAGTCTGGAGGGAGAAGCAGAAGAAGTAGAAGAAGGAGAAGGAGAAGGTGAAGTCTGGAGGGTGAATCAGAAGAAGTAGAAGAAGGAGAAGGAGAAGGTGAAGTCTGGAGGGTGAATCAGAAGAAGTAGAAGAAGGAGAAGGAGAAGGTGAAGTCTGGAGGGTGAATCAGAAGAAACAGAAGAAGGAGAACGAGAAGGTGAAGTCTGGAGGGTGAATCAGAAGAAGTAGAAGAAGGAGAAGGAGAAGGTGTAGTCTGGAGGGTGAATCAGAAGAAGTAGACGAAGGAGAAGGAGAAGGTGAAGTCTGGAGGGTGAACCAGAAGAAGCAGAAGAAGGAGAAGGAGAAGGTGAAGTCTGGAGGGTGAATCAGAAGAAGTAGAAGAAGGAGAAGGAGAAGGTGAAGTCTGGAGGGTGAATCAGAAGAAGCAGAAGAAGGAGAAGGAGAAGGTGAAGTCTGGAGGGTGAATCAGAAGAAGCAGAAGAAGGAGAAGGAGAAGGTGAAGTCTGGAGGGTGAAACAGAAGAAGCAGAATAAGGAGAAGGAGAAGGTGAAGTCAGGAGGGTGAATCAGAAGAAGCAGAAGAAGGAGAAGGAGAAGGTGAAGTAAGGAGGGTGAATCAGAAGAAGCAGAAGAAGGAGAAGGAGAAGGTGAAGTCTGGAGTGTGAAGCAGAAGAAGCAAAAGAAGGAGAAGGAGAAGGTGAAGTCTGGAGGGTGAATCAGAAGAAGTAGAAGAAGGAGAAGGAGAAGGTGAAGTCTGGAGGGTGAAGCAGAAGAAGTAGAAGAAGGAGAAGGAGAAGGTGAAGTCAGGAGGGTGAATCAGAAGAAGTAGAAGAAGGAGAAGGAGAAGGTGAAGTCAGGAGGGTGAATCAGAAGAAGCAGAAGAAGGAGAAGGAGAAGGTGAAGTCTGGAGGGTGAAACAGAAGAATCAGAAGAAGGAGAAGGAGAAGGTGAAGTCTGGAGGGTGAATCAGAAGAAGCAGAAGAAAGAGAAGGAGAAGGTGAAGTCTGGAGGGTGAATCAGAAGAAGTAGAAGAAGGAGAAGGAGAAGGTGAAGTCTGGAGGGAGAAGCAGAAGAAGTAGAAGAAGGAGAAGGAGAAGGTGAAGTCTGGAGGGTGAATCAGAAGAAGTAGAAGAAGGAGAAGGAGAAGGTGAAGTCTGGAGGGTGAATCAGAAGAAGTAGAAGAAGGAGAAGGAGAAGGTGAAGTCTGGAGGGTGAATCAGAAGAAACAGAAGAAGGAGAACGAGAAGGTGAAGTCTGGAGGGTGAATCAGAAGAAGTAGAAGAAGGAGAAGGAGAAGGTGAAGTCTGGAGGGTGAATCAGAAGAAGCAGAAGAAGGAGAAGGAGAAGGTGAAGTCTGGAGGGTGAATCAGAAGAAGCAGAAGAAGGAGAAGGAGAAGGTGAAGTCTGGAGGGTGAAACAGAAGAAGCAGAATAAGGAGAAGGAGAAGGTGAAGTCAGGAGGGTGAATCAGAAGAGGCAGAAGAAGGAGAAGGAGAAGCTGAAGTAAGGAGGGTGAATCAGAAGAAGCAGAAGAAGGAGAAGGAGAAGGTGAAGTCTGGAGTGTGAAGCAGAAGAAGCAAAAGAAGGAGAAGGAGAAGGTGAAGTCTGGAGGGTGAATCAGAAGAAGTAGAAGAAGGAGAAGGAGAAGGTGAAGTCTGCAGGGGGAAGCAGAAGAAGTAGAAGAAGGAGAAGGAGAAGGTGAAGTCAGGAGGGTGAATCAGAAGAAGTAGAAGAAGGAGAAGGAGAAGGTGAAGTCAGGAGGGTGAATCAGAAGAAGCAGAAGAAGGAGAAGGAGAAGGTGAAGTCTGGAGGGTGAATCAGAAGAATCAGAAGAAGGAGAAGGAGAAGGTGAAGTCTGGAGGGTGAATCAGAAGAAGCAGAAGAAAGAGAAGGAGAAGGTGAAGTCTGGAGGGTGAATCAGAAGAAGTAGAAGAAGGAGAAGGAGAAGGTGAAGTCTGGAGGGTGAATCAGAAAAAGCAGAAGAAGGAGAAGGAGAAGGTGAAGTCTGGAGGGTGAATCAGAAGAAGCAGAAGAAGGAGAAGGAGAAGGTGAAGTCTGGAGGGTGAATCAGAAGAAGCAGAAGAAGGAGAAGGAGAAGGTGAAGTTTGGAGGGTGAATCAGAAGAAGCAGAATAAGGAGAAGGAGAAGGTGAAGTCTGGAGGGTGAATCAGAAGAAGCAGAAAAAGGAGAAGCAGAAGGTGAAGTCTGAAGGGTGAATCAGAAGAAGTAGAAGAAGGAGAAGGAGAAGGTGAAGTCTGCAGGGGGAAGCAGAAGAAGTAGAAGAAGGAGAAGGAGAAGGTGAAGTCAGGAGGGTGAATCAGAAGAAGTAGAAGAAGGAGAAGGAGAAGGTGAAGTCAGGAGGGTGAATCAGAAGAAGCAGAAGAAGGAGAAGGAGAAGGTGAAGTCTGGAGGGTGAATCAGAAGAATCAGAAGAAGGAGAAGGAGAAGGTGAAATCTGGAGGGTGAATCAGAAGAAGCAGAAGAAAGAGAAGGAGAAGGTGAAGCCTGGAGGGTGAATCAGAAGAAGTAGAAGAAGGAGAAGGAGAAGGTGAAGTCTGGAGGGTGAATCAGAAAAAGCAGAAGAAGGAGAAGGAGAAGGTGAAGTCTGGAGGGTGAATCAGAAGAAGCAGAAGAAGGAGAAGGAGAAGGTGAAGTCTGGAGGGTGAATCAGAAGAAGCAGAAGAAGGAGAAGGAGAAGGTGAAGTCTGGAGGGTGAATCAGAAGAAGCAGAATAAGGAGAAGGAGAAGGTGAAGTCTGGAGGGTGAATCAGAAGAAGCAGAAAAAGGAGAAGCAGAAGGTGAAGTCTGAAGGGTGAATCAGAAGAAGTAGAAGAAGGAGAAGGAGAAGGTGAAGTCTGGAGGGTGAAGCAGAAGAAGTAGAAGAAGGAGAAGGAGAAGGTGAAGTCAGGAGGGTGAATCAGAAGAAGTAGAAGAAGGAGAAGGAGAAGGTGAAGTCAGGAGGGTGAATCAGAAGAAGCAGAAGAAGGAGAAGGAGAAGGTGAAGTCTGGAGGGTGAATCAGAAGAATCAGAAGAAGGAGAAGGAGAAGGTGAAGTCTGGAGGGTGAATCAGAAGAAGCAGAAGAAAGAGAAGGAGAAGGTGAAGTCTGGAGGGTGAAGCAGAAGAAACAGAAGAAGGAGAAGGAGAAGGTGAAGACTGGAGGGTGAATCAGAAGAAGTAGAAGAAGGAGAAGGAGAAGGTGAAGTCTGGAGGGTGAATCAGAAGAAGTAGAAGAAGGAGAAGGAGAAGGTGAAGTCTGGAGGGTGAATCAGAAGAAGCAGAAGAAGGAGAAGGAGAAGGTGAAGTCTGGAGGGTGAATCAGAAGAAGCAGAAGAAGGAGAAGGAGAAGATGAAGTCTGGAGGGTGAATCAGAAGAAGTAGAAGAAGGAGAAGGTGAAGGTGAGGTCTGGAGGGTGAATCAGAAGAAGCAGAAGAAGGAGAAGGAGAAGGTGAAGTCTGGAGGGTGAATCAGAAGAAGTAGAAGAAGGAGAAGGAGAAGGTGAAGTCAGGAGGGTGAATCAGAAGAAGTAGAAGAAGGAGAAGGAGAAGGTGAAGTCAGGAGGGTGAATCAGAAGAAGCAGAAGAAGGAGAAGGAGAAGGTGAAGTAAGGAGGGTGAATCAGAAGAAGCAGAAGAAGGAGAAGGAAAAGGTGAAGTCTGGAGTGTGAAGCAGAAGAAGCAAAAGAAGGAGAAGGAGAAGGTGAAGTCTGGAGGGTGAATCAGAAGAAGTAGAAGAAGGAGAAGGAGAAGGTGAAGTCTGCAGGGGGAAGCAGAAGAAGTAGAAGAAGGAGAAGGAGAAGTTGAAGTCAGGAGGGTGAATCAGAAGAAGTAGAAGAAGGAGAAGGAGAAGGTGAAGTCAGGAGGGTGAATCAGAAGAAGCAGAAGAAGGAGAAGGAGAAGGTGAAGTCTGGAGGGTGAATCAGAAGAATCAGAAGAAGGAGAAGGAGAAGGTGAAGTCTGGAGGGTGAATCAGAAGAAGCAGAAGAAAGAGAAGGAGACGGTGAAGTCTGGAGGGTGAATCAGAAGAAGTAGAAGAAGGAGAAGGAGAAGGTGAAGTCTGGAGGGTGAATCAGAAAAAGCAGAAGAAGGAGAAGGAGAAGGTGAAGTCTGGAGGGTGAATCAGAAGAAGCAGAAGAAGGAGAAGGAGAAGGTGAAGTCTGGAGGGTGAATCAGAAGAAGCAGAAGAAGGAGAAGGAGAAGGTGAAGTCTGGAGGGTGAATCAGAAGAAGCAGAATAAGGAGAAGGAGAAGGTGAAGTCTGGAGGGTGAATCAGAAGAAGCAGAAAAAGGAGAAGCAGAAGGTGAAGTCTGAAGGGTGAATCAGAAGAAGTAGAAGAAGGAGAAGGAGAAGGTGAAGTCTGGAGGGTGAAGCAGAAGAAGTAGAAGAAGGAAAAGGAGAAGGTGAAGTCAGGAGGGTGAATCAGAAGAAGTAGAAGAAGGAGAAGGAGAAGGTGAAGTCAGGAGGGTGAATCAGAAGAAGCAGAAGAAGGAGAAGGAGAAGGTGAAGTCTGGAGGGTGAATCAGAAGAATCAGAAGAAGGAGAAGGTGAAGTCTGGAGGGTGAATCAGAAGAAGCAGAAGAAAGAGAAGGAGAAGGTGAAGTCTGGAGGGTGAAGCAGAAGAAACAGAAGAAGGAGAAGGAGAAGGTGAAGACTGGAGGGTGAATCAGAAGAAGTAGAAGAAGGAGAAGGAGAAGGTGAAGTCTGGAGGGTGAATCAGAAGAAGTAGAAGAAGGAGAAGGAGAAGGTGAAGTCTGGAGGGTGAATCAGAAGAAGCAGAAGAAGGAGAAGGAGAAGGTGAAGTCTGGAGGGTGAATCAGAAGAAGCAGAAGAAGGAGAAGGAGAAGATGAAGTCCGGAGTGTGAATCAGAAGAAGTAGAAGAAGGAGAAGGAGAAGGTGAGGTCTGGAGGGTGAATCAGAAGTAGCAGAAGAAGGAGAAGGAGAAGGTGAAGTCTGGAGGGTGAATCAGAAGATGCAGAAGAAGGAGAAGGAGAAGGTGAAGTCTGGAGGGTGAATCAGAAGAAGCAGAAGAAGGAGAAGGAGAAGGTGAAGTCAGGAGGGAGAATCAGAAGAAGCAGAAGAAGGAGAAGGAGAAGGTGAAGTTAGGAGGGTGAATCAGAAGAAGCAGAAGAAGGAGAAGGAGCAGGTGATGTCAGGGGGATGAAGCAGAAGAAGCAGAAGAAGGAGAAGGAGAAGGTGAAGTCTGGAGGGTGAATCAGAAGAAGTAGAAGAAGGAGAAGGAGAAGGTCAAGTCTGGAGGGTGAATCAGAAGAAGTAGAATAAGGAGAAGGAGAAGGTGAAGTCTGGAGGGTGAAGCAGAAGAAGTAGAAGAAGGAGAAGGAGAAGGTGAAGTCAGGAGGGTGAATCAGAAGAAGTAGAAGAAGGAGAAGGAGAAGGTGAAGTCAGGAGGGTGAATCAGAAGAAGCAGAAGAAGGAGAAGGAGAAGGTGAAGTCTGGAGGGTGAATCAGAAGAATCAGAAGAAGGAGAAGGAGAAGGTGAAGTCTGGAGGGTGAATCAGAAGAAGCAGAAGAAAGAGAAGGAGAAGGTGAAGTCTGGAGGGTGAATCAGAAGAAGTAGAAGAAGGAGAAGGAGAAGGTGAAGTCTGGAGTGTGAATCAGAAGAAGCAGAAGAAGGAGAAGGAGAAGGTGAAGTCTAGAGGGTGAATCAGAAGAAGCAGAATAAGGAGAAGGAGAAGGTGAAGTCTGGAGGGTGAATCAGAAGAAGCAGAAGAAGGAGAAGGAGAAGGTGAAGTCTGGAGGGTGAATCAGAAGAAGTAGAAGAAGGAGAAGGAGAAGGTGAAGTCTGGAGGGTGAAGCAGAAGAAGTAGAAGAAGGAGAAGGAGAAGGTGAAGTCAGGAGGGTGAATCAGAAGAAGTAGAAGAAGGAGAAGGAGAAGGTGAAGTCAGGAGGGTGAATCAGAAGAAGCAGAAGAAGGAGAAGGAGAAGGTGAAGTCTGGAGGGTGAATCAGAAGAAGCAGAGGAAGGAGAAGGAGAAGGTGAAGTCTGGAGGGTGAATCAGAAGAAGCAGACTAAGGAGAAGGAGAAGGTGAAGTCTGGAGGTTGAATCAGAAGAAGCAGAATACGGAGAAAGAGAAGGTGAAGTCTGGAGGGTGAATCAGAAGAAGCAGAAGAAGGAGAAGGAGAAGATGAAGTCTGGAGGGTGAATCAGAAGAAGTAGAAGAAGGAGAAGGAGAAGGTGAAGTCTGGAGGGTGAAGCAGAAGAAGTAGAAGAAGGAGAAGGAGAAGGTGAAGTAAGGAGGGTGAATCAGAAGAAGTAGAAGAAGAAGTAGGAGAAGGTGAAGTCAGGAGGGTGAATCAGAAGAAGCAGAAGAAAGAGAAGGAGAAGGTGAAGTCTGGAGGGTGAATCAGAAGAAGTAGAAGAAGGAGAAGGAGAAGGTGAAGTCTGGAGGGTGAATCAGAAAAAGCAGAAGAAGGAGAAGGAGAAGGTGAAGTCTGGAGGGTGAATCAGAAGAAGCAGAAGAAGGAGAAGGAGAAGGTGAAGTCTGGAGGGTGAATCAGAAGAAGCAGAAGAAGGAGAAGGAGAAGGTGAAGTTTGGAGGGTGAATCAGAAGAAGCAGAATAAGGAGAAGGAGAAGGTGAAGTCTGGAGGGTGAATCAGAAGAAGCAGAAAAAGGAGAAGCAGAAGGTGAAGTCTGAAGGGTGAATCAGAAGAAGTAGAAGAAGGAGAAGGAGAAGGTGAAGTCTGCAGGGGGAAGCAGAAGAAGTAGAAGAAGGAGAAGGAGAAGGTGAAGTCAGGAGGGTGAATCAGAAGAAGTAGAAGAAGGAGAAGGAGAAGGTGAAGTCAGGAGGGTGAATCAGAAGAAGCAGAAGAAGGAGAAGGAGAAGGTGAAGTCTGGAGGGTGAATCAGAAGAATCAGAAGAAGGAGAAGGAGAAGGTGAAGTCTGGAGGGTGAATCAGAAGAAGCAGAAGAAAGAGAAGGAGAAGGTGAAGCCTGGAGGGTGAATCAGAAGAAGTAGAAGAAGGAGAAGCAGAAGGTGAAGTCTGGAGGGTGAATCAGAAAAAGCAGAAGAAGGAGAAGGAGAAGGTGAAGTCTGGAGGGTGAATCAGAAGAAGCAGAAGAAGGAGAAGGAGAAGGTGAAGTCTGGAGGGTGAATCAGAAGAAGCAGAAGAAGGAGAAGGAGAAGGTGAAGTCTGGAGGGTGAATCAGAAGAAGCAGAATAAGGAGAAGGAGAAGGTGAAGTCTGGAGGGTGAATCAGAAGAAGCAGAAAAAGGAGAAGCAGAAGGTGAAGTCTGAAGGGTGAATCAGAAGAAGTAGAAGAAGGAGAAGGAGAAGGTGAAGTCTGGAGGGTGAAGCAGAAGAAGTAGAAGAAGGAGAAGGAGAAGGTGAAGTCAGGAGGGTGAATCAGAAGAAGTAGAAGAAGGAGAAGGAGAAGGTGAAGTCAGGAGGGTGAATCAGAAGAAGCAGAAGAAGGAGAAGGAGAAGGTGAAGTCTGGAGGGTGAATCAGAAGAATCAGAAGAAGGAGAAGGAGAAGGTGAAGTCTGGAGGGTGAATCAGAAGAAGCAGAAGAAAGAGAAGGAGAAGGTGAAGTCTGGAGGGTGAAGCAGAAGAAACAGAAGAAGGAGAAGGAGAAGGTGAAGACTGGAGGGTGAATCAGAAGAAGTAGAAGAAGGAGAAGGAGAAGGTGAAGTCTGGAGGGTGAATCAGAAGAAGTAGAAGAAGGAGAAGGAGAAGGTGAAGTCTGGAGGGTGAATCAGAAGAAGCAGAAGAAGGAGAAGGAGAAGGTGAAGTCTGGAGGGTGAATCAGAAGAAGCAGAAGAAGGAGAAGGAGAAGATGAAGTCTGGAGGGTGAATCAGAAGAAGTAGAAGAAGGAGAAGGTGAAGGTGAGGTCTGGAGGGTGAATCAGAAGAAGCAGAAGAAGGAGAAGGAGAAGGTGAAGTCTGGAGGGTGAATCAGAAGAAGTAGAAGAAGGAGAAGGAGAAGGTGAAGTCAGGAGGGTGAATCAGAAGAAGTAGAAGAAGGAGAAGGAGAAGGTGAAGTCAGGAGGGTGAATCAGAAGAAGCAGAAGAAGGAGAAGGAGAAGGTGAAGTAAGGAGGGTGAATCAGAAGAAGCAGAAGAAGGAGAAGGAAAAGGTGAAGTCTGGAGTGTGAAGCAGAAGAAGCAAAAGAAGGAGAAGGAGAAGGTGAAGTCTGGAGGGTGAATCAGAAGAAGTAGAAGAAGGAGAAGGAGAAGGTGAAGTCTGCAGGGGGAAGCAGAAGAAGTAGAAGAAGGAGAAGGAGAAGTTGAAGTCAGGAGGGTGAATCAGAAGAAGTAGAAGAAGGAGAAGGAGAAGGTGAAGTCAGGAGGGTGAATCAGAAGAAGCAGAAGAAGGAGAAGGAGAAGGTGAAGTCTGGAGGGTGAATCAGAAGAATCAGAAGAAGGAGAAGGAGAAGGTGAAGTCTGGAGGGTGAATCAGAAGAAGCAGAAGAAAGAGAAGGAGACGGTGAAGTCTGGAGGGTGAATCAGAAGAAGTAGAAGAAGGAGAAGGAGAAGGTGAAGTCTGGAGGGTGAATCAGAAAAAGCAGAAGAAGGAGAAGGAGAAGGTGAAGTCTGGAGGGTGAATCAGAAGAAGCAGAAGAAGGAGAAGGAGAAGGTGAAGTCTGGAGGGTGAATCAGAAGAAGCAGAAGAAGGAGAAGGAGAAGGTGAAGTCTGGAGGGTGAATCAGAAGAAGCAGAATAAGGAGAAGGAGAAGGTGAAGTCTGGAGGGTGAATCAGAAGAAGCAGAAAAAGGAGAAGCAGAAGGTGAAGTCTGAAGGGTGAATCAGAAGAAGTAGAAGAAGGAGAAGGAGAAGGTGAAGTCTGGAGGGTGAAGCAGAAGAAGTAGAAGAAGGAAAAGGAGAAGGTGAAGTCAGGAGGGTGAATCAGAAGAAGTAGAAGAAGGAGAAGGAGAAGGTGAAGTCAGGAGGGTGAATCAGAAGAAGCAGAAGAAGGAGAAGGAGAAGGTGAAGTCTGGAGGGTGAATCAGAAGAATCAGAAGAAGGAGAAGGTGAAGTCTGGAGGGTGAATCAGAAGAAGCAGAAGAAAGAGAAGGAGAAGGTGAAGTCTGGAGGGTGAAGCAGAAGAAACAGAAGAAGAAGAAGGAGAAGGTGAAGACTGGAGGGTGAATCAGAAGAAGTAGAAGAAGGAGAAGGAGAAGGTGAAGTCTGGAGGGTGAATCAGAAGAAGTAGAAGAAGGAGAAGGAGAAGGTGAAGTCTGGAGGGTGAATCAGAAGAAGCAGAAGAAGGAGAAGGAGAAGGTGAAGTCTGGAGGGTGAATCAGAAGAAGCAGAAGAAGGAGAAGGAGAAGATGAAGTCCGGAGTGTGAATCAGAAGAAGTAGAAGAAGGAGAAGGAGAAGGTGAGGTCTGGAGGGTGAATCAGAAGTAGCAGAAGAAGGAGAAGGAGAAGGTGAAGTCTGGAGGGTGAATCAGAAGATGCAGAAGAAGGAGAAGGAGAAGGTGAAGTCTGGAGGGTGAATCAGAAGAAGCAGAAGAAGGAGAAGGAGAAGGTGAAGTCAGGAGGGAGAATCAGAAGAAGCAGAAGAAGGAGAAGGAGAAGGTGAAGTTAGGAGGGTGAATCAGAAGAAGCAGAAGAAGGAGAAGGAGCAGGTGATGTCAGGGGGATGAAGCAGAAGAAGCAGAAGAAGGAGAAGGAGAAGGTGAAGTCTGGAGGGTGAATCAGAAGAAGTAGAAGAAGGAGAAGGAGAAGGTCAAGTCTGGAGGGTGAATCAGAAGAAGTAGAATAAGGAGAAGGAGAAGGTGAAGTCTGGAGGGTGAAGCAGAAGAAGTAGAAGAAGGAGAAGGAGAAGGTGAAGTCAGGAGGGTGAATCAGAAGAAGTAGAAGAAGGAGAAGGAGAAGGTGAAGTCAGGAGGGTGAATCAGAAGAAGCAGAAGAAGGAGAAGGAGAAGGTGAAGTCTGGAGGGTGAATCAGAAGAATCAGAAGAAGGAGAAGGAGAAGGTGAAGTCTGGAGGGTGAATCAGAAGAAGCAGAAGAAAGAGAAGGAGAAGGTGAAGTCTGGAGGGTGAATCAGAAGAAGTAGAAGAAGGAGAAGGAGAAGGTGAAGTCTGGAGTGTGAATCAGAAGAAGCAGAAGAAGGAGAAGGAGAAGGTGAAGTCTAGAGGGTGAATCAGAAGAAGCAGAATAAGGAGAAGGAGAAGGTGAAGTCTGGAGGGTGAATCAGAAGAAGCAGAAGAAGGAGAAGGAGAAGGTGAAGTCTGGAGGGTGAATCAGAAGAAGTAGAAGAAGGAGAAGGAGAAGGTGAAGTCTGGAGGGTGAAGCAGAAGAAGTAGAAGAAGGAGAAGGAGAAGGTGAAGTCAGGAGGGTGAATCAGAAGAAGTAGAAGAAGGAGAAGGAGAAGGTGAAGTCAGGAGGGTGAATCAGAAGAAGCAGAAGAAGGAGAAGGAGAAGGTGAAGTCTGGAGGGTGAATCAGAAGAAGCAGAGGAAGGAGAAGGAGAAGGTGAAGTCTGGAGGGTGAATCAGAAGAAGCAGACTAAGGAGAAGGAGAAGGTGAAGTCTGGAGGTTGAATCAGAAGAAGCAGAATACGGAGAAAGAGAAGGTGAAGTCTGGAGGGTGAATCAGAAGAAGCAGAAGAAGGAGAAGGAGAAGATGAAGTCTGGAGGGTGAATCAGAAGAAGTAGAAGAAGGAGAAGGAGAAGGTGAAGTCTGGAGGGTGAAGCAGAAGAAGTAGAAGAAGGAGAAGGAGAAGGTGAAGTCAGGAGGGTGAATCAGAAGAAGTAGAAGAAGAAGTAGGAGAAGGTGAAGTCAGGAGGGTGAATCAGAAGAAGCAGAAGAAGGAGAAGGAGAAGGTGAAGTCTGGAGGGTGAATCAGAAGAATCAGAAGAAGGAGAAGTAGAAGGTGAAGTCTGGAGGGTGAATCAGAAGAAGCAGAAGAAAGAGAAGGAGAAGGTGAAGTCTGGAGGGTGAAGCAGAAGAAACAGAAGAAGGAGAAGGAGAAGGTGAAGACTGGAGGGTGAATCAGAAGAAGTAGAAGAAGGAGAAGGAGAAGGTGAAGTCTGGAGGGTGAATCAGAAGAAGTAGAAGAAGGAGAAGGATAAGGTGAAGTCTGGAGGGTGAATCAGAAGAAGCAGAAGAAGGAGAAGGAGAAGGTGAAGTCTGGAGGGTGAATCAGAAGAAGCAGAAGAAGGAGAAGGAGAAGATGAAGTCTGGAGGGTGAATCAGAAGAAGTAGAAGAAGGAGAAGGAGAAGGTGAAGTCTGGAGGGTGAATCAGAAGTAGTAGAAGAAGGAGAAGGAGAAGGTGAAGTCTGGACGGTGAATCAGAAGAAACAGAAGAAGGAGAAGGTGAAGTCTGGAGGGTGAATCAGAAGAAGTAGAAGAAGGAGAAGGAGAAGGTGTAGTCTGTGAATCAGAAGAAGCAGAAGAAGGAGAAGGAGAAGGTGAAGACTGGAGGGCGAATCAGAAGAAGTAGAAGAAGGAGAAGGAGAAGGTGAAGTCTGGAGGGTGAATCAGAAGAAGCAGAAGAAGGAGAAGGAGAAGGTGAAGTCTGGAGGGTGAAGCAGAAGAAGTAGAAGAAGGAGAAGGAGAAGGTGAAGTCAGGAGGGTGAAGCAGAAGAAGTAGAAGAAGGAGAAGGAGAAGGTGAAGTCTGGACGGTGAATCAGAAGAAGCAGAAGAAGGAGAAGGAGAAGGTGAAGTCTGGAGGGTGAATCAGAAGAAGAGAAGAAGGAGAAGGAGAAGGTGTAGTCTGGAGGGTGAATCAGAAGAAGTAGACGAAGGAGAAGGAGAAGGGGAAGTCTGGAGGGTGAATCAGAAGAAGCAGAAGAAGGAGAAGGAGAAGGTGAAGTCTGGAGGGTGAATCAGAAGAAGCAGAAAAAGGAGAAGGAGAAGGTGAAGTCTGAAGGGTGAATCAGAAGAAGTAGAAGAAGGAGAAGGAGAAGGTGAAGTCTGGAGGGTGAAGCAGAAGAAGTAGAAGAAGGAGCAGGAGAAGGTGAAGTCAGGAGGGTGAATCAGAAGAAGTAGAAGAAGGAGAAGGAGAAGATGAAGTCAGGAGGGTGAATCATAAGAAGCAGAAGAAGGAGAAGGAGAAGGTAAAGTCTGGAGGGTGAATCAGAAGAATCAGAAGAAGGAGAAGGAGAAGGTGAAGTCTGGAGGGTGAATCAGAAGAAGCACAAGAAGGAGAAGGAGAAGGTGAAGTCTGGAGGGAGAAGCAGAAGAAGTAGAAGAAGGAGAAGGAGAAGGTGAAGTCTGGAGGGTGAATCAGAAGAAGTAGAAGAAGGAGAAGGAGAAGGTGAAGTCTGGAGGGTGAATCAGAAGAAGCAGAAGAAAGAGAAGGAGAAGGTGAAGTCTGGAGGGTGAATCAGAAGAAGCAGAAGAAGGAGAAGGAGAAGGTGAAGTCTGGAGGGAGAAGCAGAAGAAGTAGAAGAAGGAGAAGGAGAAGGTGAAGTCTGGAGGGTGAATCAGAAGAAGTAGAAGAAGGAGAAGGAGAAGGTGAAGTCTGGAGGGTGAATCAGAAGAAGTAGAAGAAGGAGAAGGAGAAGGTGAAGTCTGGAGGGTGAATCAGAAGAAACAGAAGAAGGAGAAGGAGAAGGTGAAGTCTGGAGGGTGAATCAGAAGAAGTAGAAGAAGGAGAAGGAGAAGGTGTAGTCTGGAGGGTGAATCAGAAGAAGTAGACGAAGGAGAAGGAGAAGGTGAAGTCTGGAGGGTGAACCAGAAGAAGCAGAAGAAGGAGAAGGAGAAGGTGAAGTCTGGAGGGTGAATCAGAAGAAGTAGAAGAAGGAGAAGGAGAAGGTGAAGTCTGGAGGGTGGATCAGAAGAAGCAGAAGAAGGAGAAGGAGAAGGTGAAGTCTGGAGGGTGAATCAGAAGAAGCAGAAGAAGGAGAAGGAGAAGGTGAAGTCTGGAGGGTGAAACAGAAGAAGCAGAATAAGGAGAAGGAGAAGGTGAAGTCAGGAGGGTGAATCAGAAGAAGCAGAAGAAGGAGAAGGAGAAGGTGAAGTAAGGAGGGTGAATCAGAAGAAGCAGAAGAAGGCGAAGGAGAAGGTGAATTCTGGAGTGTGAAGCAGAAGAAGCAAAAGAAGGAGAAGGAGAAGGTGAAGTCTGGAGGGTGAATCAGAAGAAGTAGAAGAAGGAGAAGGAGAAGGTGAAGTCTGCAGGGTGAAGCAGAAGAAGTAGAAGAAGGAGAAGGAGAAGGTGAAGTCAGGAGGGTGAATCAGAAGAAGTAGAAGAAGGAGAAGGAGAAGGTGAAGTCAGGAGGGTGAATCAGAAGAAGCAGAAGAAGGAGAAGGAGAAGGTGAAGTCTGGAGGGTGAATCAGAAGAATCAGAAGAAGGAGAAGGAGAAGGTGAAGTCTGGAGGGTGAATCAGAAGAAGCAGAAGAAAGAGAAGGAGAAGGTGAAGTCTGGAGGGTGAATCAGAAGAAGTAGAAGAAGGAGAAGGAGAAGGTGAAGTCTGGAGGGTGAATCAGAAAAAGCAGAAGAAGGAGAAGGAGAAGGTGAAGTCTGGAGGGTGAATCAGAAGAAGCAGAAGAAGGAGAAGGAGAAGGTGAAGTCAGGAGGGTGAATCAGAAGAAGCAGAAGAAGGAGAAGGAGAAGGTGAAGTAAGGAGGGTGAATCAGAAGAAGCAGAAGAAGGAGAAGGAAAAGGTGAAGTCTGGAGTGTGAAGCAGAAGAAGCAAAAGAAGGAGAAGGGGAAGGTGAAGTCTGGAGGGTGAATCAGAAGAAGTAGAAGAAGGAGAAGGAGAAGGTGAAGTCTGCAGGGGGAAGCAGAAGAAGTAGAAGAAGGAGAAGGAGAAGTTGAAGTCAGGAGGGTGAATCAGAAGAAGTAGAAGAAGGAGAAGGAGAAGGTGAAGTCAGGAGGGTGAATCAGAAGAAGCAGAAGAAGGAGAAGGAGAAGGTGAAGTCTGGAGGGTGAATCAGAAGAAGTAGAAGAAGGAGAAGGAGAAGGTGAAGTCTGCAGGGGGAAGCAGAAGAAGTAGAAGAAGGAGAAGGAGAAGTTGAAGTCAGGAGGGTGAATCAGAAGAAGTAGAAGAAGGAGAAGGAGAAGGTGAAGTCTGGAGGGTGAATCAGAAAAAGCAGAAGAAGGAGAAGGAGAAGGTGAAGTCTGGAGGGTGAATCAGAAGAAGCAGAAGAAGGAGAAGGAGAAGGTGAAGTTTGGAGGGTGAATCAGAAGAAGCAGAAGAAGGAGAAGGAGAAGGTGAAGTCTGGAGGGTGAATCAGAAGAAGCAGAATAAGGAGAAGGAGAAGGTGAAGTCTGGAGGGTGAATCAGAAGAAGCAGAAAAAGGAGAAGCAGAAGGTGAAGTCTGAAGGGTGAATCAGAAGAAGTAGAAGAAGGAGAAGGAGAAGGTGAAGTCTGGAGGGTGAAGCAGAAGAAGTAGAAGAAGGAGAAGGAGAAGGTGAAGTCAGGAGGGTGAATCAGAAGAAGTAGAAGAAGGAGAAGGAGAAGGTGAAGTCAGGAGGGTGAATCAGAAGAAGTAGAAGAAGGAGAAGGAGAAGGTGAAGTCTGGAGGGAGAATCAGAAGAAGGAGAAGGTGAAGTCTGGAGGGTGAATCAGAAGAAGCAGAAGAAAGAGAAGGAGGAGGTGAAGTCTGGAGGGTGAATCAGAAGAAGCAGAATAAGGAGAAGGAGAAGGAGAAGTCTGGAGGGTGAATCAGAAGAAGTAGAAGAAGGAGAAGGAGAAGGTGAAGTCAGGAGGGTGAATCAGAAGAAGCAGAAGAAGGAGAAGGAGAAGGTGAAGTCTGGAGGGTGAATCAGAAGAATCAGAAGAAGGAGAAGGAGAAGGTGAAGTCTGGAGGGTGAATCAGAAGAAGCAGAAGAAAGAGAAGGAGAAGGTGAAGTCTGGAGGGTGAATCAGAAGAAGTAGAAGAAGGAGAAGTCTGGAGGGTGAAGCAGAAGAAGTAGAAGAAGGAGAAGGAGAAGGTGAAGTCTAGAGGGTGAATCAGAAGAAGCAGAATAAGGAGAAGGAGAAGGTGAAGTCTGGAGGGTGAATCAGAAGAAGCAGAAGAAGGAGAAGGAGAAGGTGAAGTCTGGAGGGTGAATCAGAAGAAGTAGAAGAAGGAGAAGGAGAAGGTGAAGTCTGGAGGGTGAAGCAGAAGAAGTAGAAGAAGGAGAAGGAGAAGGTGAAGTCAGGAGGGTGAATCAGAAGAAGTAGAAGAAGGAGAAGGAGAAGGTGAAGTCAGGAGGGTGAATCAGAAGAAGCAGAAGAAGGAGAAGGAGAAGGTGAAGTCTGGAGGGTGAATCAGAAGAAGCAGAGGAAGGAGAAGGAGAAGGTGAAGTCTGGAGGGTGAATCAGAAGAAGCAGAATAAGGAGAAGGAGAAGGTGAAGTCTGGAGGTTGAATCAGAAGAAGCAGAATACGGAGAAAGAGAAGGTGAAGTCTGGAGGGTGAATCAGAAGAAGCAGAAGAAGGAGAAGGAGAAGATGAAGTCTGGAGGGTGAATCAGAAGAAGTAGAAGAAGGAGAAGGAGAAGGTGAAGTCTGGAGGGTGAAGCAGAAGAAGTAGAAGAAGGAGAAGGAGAAGGTGAAGTCAGGAGGGTGAATCAGAAGAAGTAGAAGAAGAAGTAGGAGAAGGTGAAGTCAGGAGGGTGAATCAGAAGAAGCAGAAGAAGGAGAAGGAGAAGGTGAAGTCTGGAGGGTGAATCAGAAGAATCAGAAGAAGGAGAAGTAGAAGGTGAAGTCTGGAGGGTGAATCAGAAGAAGCAGTAGAAGGAGAAGGAGAAGGTGAAGTCTGGAGGGTGAATCAGAAGAAGCAGAATAAGGAGAAGGAGAAGGTGAAGTCTGGAGGGTGAATCAGAAGAAGCAGAAAAAGGAGAAGCAGAAGGTGAAGTCTGAAGGGTGAATCAGAAGAAGTAGAAGAAGGAGAAGGAGAAGGTGAAGTCTGGAGGGTGAAGCAGAAGAAGTAGAAGAAGGAGAAGGAGAAGGTGAAGTCAGGAGGGTGAATCAGAAGAAGTAGAAGAAGGAGAAGGAGAAGGTGAAGTCAGGAGGGTGAATCAGAAGAAGCAGAAGAAGGAGAAGGAGAAGGTGAAGTCTGGAGGGTGAATCAGAAGAATCAGAAGAAGGAGAAGGTGAAGTCTGGAGGGTGAATCAGAAGAAGCAGAAGAAAGAGAAGGAGAAGGTGAAGTCTGGAGGGTGAAGCAGAAGAAACAGAAGAAGGAGAAGGAGAAGGTGAAGACTGGAGGGTGAATCAGAAGAAGTAGAAGAAGGAGAAGGAGAAGGTGAAGTCTGGAGGGTGAATCAGAAGAAGTAGAAGAAGGAGAAGGAGAAGGTGAAGTCTGGAGGGTGAATCAGAAGAAGCAGAAGAAGGAGAAGGAGAAGGTGAAGTCTGGAGGGTGAATCAGAAGAAGCAGAAGAAGGAGAAGGAGAAGATGAAGTCTGGAGTGTGAATCAAAAGAAGTAGAAGAAGGAGAAGGAGAAGGTGAGGTCTGGAGGGTGAAACAGAAGAAGCAGAAGAAGGAGAAGGAGAAGGTGAAGTCTGGAGGGTGAATCAGAAGATGCAGAAGAAGGAGAAGGAGAAGGTGAAGTCTGGAGGGTGAATCAGAAGAAGCAGAAGAAGGAGAAGGAGAAGGTGAAGTCAGGAGGGTGAATCAGAAGAAGGAGAAGAAGGAGAAGGAGAAGGTGAAGTTAGGAGGGTGAATCAGAAGAAGCAGAAGAAGGAGAAGGAGCAGGTGATGTCAGGGGGATGAAGCAGAAGAAGTAGAAGAAGGAGAAGGAGAAGGTGAAGTCAGGACGGTGAAGCAGAAGAAGCAGAAGAAGGAGAAGGAGAAGGTGAAGTCTGGAGGGTGAATCAGAAGAAGTAGAAGAAGGAGAAGGAGAAGGTCAAGTCTGGAGGGTGAATCAGAAGAAGTAGAATAAGGAGAAGGAGAAGGTGAAGTCTGGAGGGTGAAGCAGAAGAAGTAGAAGAAGGAGAAGGAGAAGGTGAAGTCAGGAGGGTGAATCAGAAGAAGTAGAAGAAGGAGAAGGAGAAGGTGAAGTCAGGAGGGTGAATCAGAAGAAGCAGAAGAAGGAGAAGGAGAAGGTGAAGTCTGGAGGGTGAATCAGAAGAATCAGAAGAAGGAGAAGGAGAAGGTGAAGTCTGGAGGGTGAATCAGAAGAAGCACAAGAAAGAGAAGGAGAAGGTGAAGTCTGGAGGGTGAATCAGAAGAAGTAGAAGAAGGAGAAGGAGAAGGTGAAGTCTGGAGTGTGAATCAGAAGAAGCAGAAGAAGGAGAAGGAGAAGGTGAAGTCTAGAGGGTGAATCAGAAGAAGCAGAATAAGGAGAAGGAGAAGGTGAAGTCTGGAGGGTGAATCAGAAGAAGTAGAAGAAGGAGAAGGAGAAGGTGAAGTCTGGAGGGTGAATCAGAAGAAGTAGAAGAAGGAGAAGGAGAAGGTGAAGTCTGGAGGGTGAAGCAGAAGAAGTAGAAGAAGGAGAAGGAGAAGGTGAAGTCAGGAGGGTGAATCAGAAGAAGTAGAAGAAGGAGAAGGAGAAGGTGAAGTCAGGAGGGTGAATCAGAAGAAGCAGAAGAAGGAGAAGGAGAAGGTGAAGTCTGGAGGGTGAATCAGAAGAAGCAGAGGAAGGAGAAGGAGAAGGTGAAGTCTGGAGGGTGAATCAGAAGAAGCAGAATAAGGAGAAGGAGAAGGTGAAGTCTGGAGGTTGAATCAGAAGAAGCAGAATACGGAGAAAGAGAAGGTGAAGTCTGGAGGGTGAATCAGAAGAAGCAGAAGAAGGAGAAGGAGAAGATGAAGTCTGGAGGGTGAATCAGAAGAAGTAGAAGAAGGAGAAGGAGAAGGTGAAGTCTGGAGGGTGAAGCAGAAGAAGTAGAAGAAGGAGAAGGAGAAGGTGAAGTCAGGAGGGTGAATCAGAAGAAGTAGAAGAAGAAGTAGGAGAAGGTGAAGTCAGGAGGGTGAATCAGAAGAAGCAGAAGAAGGAGAAGGAGAAGGTGAAGTCTGGAGGGTGAATCAGAAGAATCAGAAGAAGGAGAAGTAGAAGGTGAAGTCTGGAGGGTGAATCAGAAGAAGCAGAAGAAAGAGAAGGAGAAGGTGAAGTCTGGAGGGTGAAGCAGAAGAAACAGAAGAAGGAGAAGGAGAAGGTGAAGACTGGAGGGTGAATCAGAAGAAGTAGAAGAAGGAGAAGGAGAAGGTGAAGTCTGGAGGGTGAATCAGAAGAAGCAGAAGAAGGAGAAGGAGAAGGTGAAGTCTGGAGGGTGAATCAGAAGAAGCAGAAGAAGGAGAAGGAGAAGATGAAGTCTGGAGGGTGAATCAGAAGAAGTAGAAGAAGGAGAAGGAGAAGGTGAAGTCTGGAGGGTGAATCAGAAGTAGTAGAAGAAGGAGAAGGAGAAGGTGAAGTCTGGACGGTGAATCAGAAGAAACAGAAGAAGGAGAAGGTGAAGTCTGGAGGGTGAATCAGAAGAAGTAGAAGAAGGAGAAGGAGAAGGTGTAGTCTGGAGGGTGAATCAGAAGAAGTAGACGAAGGAGAAGGAGAAGGTGAAGTCTGGAGGGTGAATCAGAAGAAGCAGAAGAAGGAGAAGGAGAAGGTGAAGTCTGGAGGGTGAATCAGAAGAAGCAGAAGAAGGAGAAGGAGAAGATGAAGTCTGGAGGGTGAATCAGAAGAAGTAGAAGAAGGAGAAGGAGAAGGTGAAGTCTGGAGGGTGAATCAGAAGTAGTAGAAGAAGGAGAAGGAGAAGGTGAAGTCTGGACGGTGAATCAGAAGAAACAGAAGAAGGAGAAGGTGAAGTCTGGAGGGTGAATCAGAAGAAGTAGAAGAAGGAGATGGAGAAGGTGTAGTCTGGAGGGTGAATCAGAAGAAGTAGACGAAGGAGAAGGAGAAGGGGAAGTCTGGAGGGTGAATCAGAAGAAGCAGAAGAAGGAGATGGAGAAGGTGAAGTCTGGAGGGTGAATCAGAAGAAGCAGAAAAAGGAGAAGGAGAAGGTGAAGTCTGAAGGGTGAATCAGAAGAAGTAGAAGAAGGAGAAGGAGAAGGTGAAGTATGGAGGGTGAAGCAGAAGAAGTAGAAGAAGGAGCAGGAGAAGGTGAAGTCAGTAGGGTGAATCAGAAGAAGTAGAAGAAGGAGAAGGAGAAGGTGAAGTCTGGAGGGTGAATCAGAAAAAGCAGAAGAAGGAGAAGGAGAAGGTGAAGTCTGGAGGGTGAATCAGAAGAATCAGAAGAAGGAGAAGGAGAAGGTGAAGTCTGGAGGGTGAATCAGAAGTAGTAGAAGAAGGAGAAGGAGAAGGTGAAGTCTGGACGGTGAATCAGAAGAAACAGAAGAAGGAGAAGGTGAAGTCTGGAGGGTGAATCAGAAGAAGTAGAAGAAGGAGATGGAGAAGGTGTAGTCTGGAGGGTGAATCAGAAGAAGTAGACGAAGGAGAAGGAGAAGGTGAAGTCAGGAGGGTGAATCAGAAGAAGTAGAAGAAGGAGAAGGAGAAGGTGAAGTCAGGAGGGTGAATCAGAAGAAGCAGAAGAAGGAGAAGGAGAAGGTGAAGTCTGGAGGGTGAATCAGAAGAATCAGAAGAAGGAGAAGGAGAAGGTGAAGTCTGGAGGGTGAATCAGAAGAAGCAGAAGAAAGAGAAGGAGAAGGTGAAGTCTGGAGGGTGAATCAGAAGAAGTAGAAGAAGGAGAAGGAGAAGGTGAAGTCTGGAGGGTGAATCAGAAAAAGCAGAAGAAAGAGAAGGAGAAGGTGAAGTCTGGAGGGTGAATCAGAAGAAGCAGAAGAAGGAGAAGGAGAAGGTGAAGTCAGGAGGGTGAATCAGAAGAAGCAGAAGAAGGAGAAGGAGAAGGTGAAGTAAGGAGGGTGAATCAGAAGAAGCAGAAGAAGGAGAAGGAAAAGGTGAAGTCTGGAGTGTGAAGCAGAAGAAGCAAAAGAAGGAGAAGGAGAAGGTGAAGTCTGGAGGGTGAATCAGAAGAAGTAGAAGAAGGAGAAGGAGAAGGTGAAGTCTGCAGGGGGAAGCAGAAGAAGTAGAAGAAGGAGAAGGAGAAGTTGAAGTCAGGAGGGTGAATCAGAAGAAGTAGAAGAAGGAGAAGGAGAAGGTGAAGTCAGGAGGGTGAATCAGAAGAAGCAGAAGAAGGAGAAGGAGAAGGTGAAGTCTGGAGGGTGAATCAGAAGAATCAGAAGAAGGAGAAGGAGAAGGTGAAGTCTGGAGGGTGAATCAGAAGAAGCAGAAGAAAGAGAAGGAGAAGGTGAAGTCTGGAGGGTGAATCAGAAGAAGTAGAAGAAGGAGAAGGAGAAGGTGAAGTCTGGAGGGTGAATCAGAAAAAGCAGAAGAAGGAGAAGGAGAAGGTGAAGTCTGGAGGGTGAATCAGAAGAAGCAGAAGAAGGAGAAGGAGAAGGTGAAGTCTGGAGGGTGAATCAGAAGAAGCAGAAGAAGGAGAAGGAGAAGGTGAAGTCTGGAGGGTGAATCAGAAGAAGCAGAATAAGGAGAAGGAGAAGGTGAAGTCTGGAGGGTGAATCAGAAGAAGCAGAAAAAGGAGAAGCAGAAGGTGAAGTCTGAAGGGTGGATCAGAAGAAGTAGAAGAAGGAGAAGGAGAAGGTGAAGTCTGGAGGGTGAAGCAGAAGAAGTAGAAGAAGGAGAAGGAGAAGGTGAAGTCAGGAGGGTGAATCAGAAGAAGTAGAAGAAGGAGAAGGAGAAGGTGAAGTCAGGAGGGTGAATCAGAAGAAGCAGAAGAAGGAGAAGGAGAAGGTGAAGTCTGGAGGGTGAATCAGAAGAATCAGAAGAAGGAGAAGGTGAAGTCTGGAGGGTGAATCAGAAGAAGCAGAAGAAAGAGAAGGAGGAGGTGAAGTCTGGAGGGTGAATCAGAAGAAGCAGAATAAGGAGAAGGAGAAGGTGAAGTCTGGAGGGTGAAGCAGAAGAAGTAGAAGAAGGAGAAGGAGAAGGTGAAGTCAGGAGGGTGAATCAGAAGAAGTAGAAGAAGGAGAAGGAGAAGGTGAAGTCAGGAGGGTGAATCAGAAGAAGCAGAAGAAGGAGAAGGAGAAGGTGAAGTCTGGAGGGTGAATCAGAAGAATCAGAAGAAGGAGAAGGAGAAGGTGAAGTCTGGAGGGTGAATAAGAAGAAGCAGAAGAAAGAGAAGGAGAAGGTGAAGTCTGGAGGGTGAATCAGAAGAAGTAGAAGAAGGAGAAGGAGAAGGTGAAGTCTGGAGTGTGAATCAGAAGAAGCAGAAGAAGGAGAAGGAGAAGGTGAAGTCTAGAGGGTGAATCAGAAGAAGCAGAATAAGGAGAAGGAGAAGGTGAAGTCTGGAGGGTGAATCAGAAGAAGCAGAAGAAGGAGAAGGAGAAGGTGAAGTCTGGAGGGTGAATCAGAAGAAGTAGAAGAAGGAGAAGGAGAAGGTGAAGTCTGGAGGGTGAAGCAGAAGAAGTAGAAGAAGGAGAAGGAGAAGGTGAAGTCAGGAGGATGAATCAGAAGAAGTAGAAGAAGGAGAAGGAGAAGGTGAAGTCAGGAGGGTGAATCAGAAGAAGCAGAAGAAGGAGAAGGAGAAGGTGAAGTCTGGAGGGTGAATCAGAAGAAGCAGAGGAAGGAGAAGGAGAAGGTGAAGTCTGGAGTGTGAATCAGAAGAAGCAGAATAAGGAGAAGGAGAAGGTGAAGTCTGGAGGTTGAATCAGAAGAAGCAGAATACGGAGAAAGAGAAGGTGAAGTCTGGAGGGTGAATCAGAAGAAGCAGAAGAAGGAGAAGGAGAAGATGAAGTCTGGAGGGTGAATCAGAAGAAGTAGAAGAAGGAGAAGGAGAAGGTGAAGTCTGGAGGGTGAAGCAGAAGAAGTAGAAGAAGGAGAAGGAGAAGGTGAAGTCAGGAGGGTGAATCAGAAGAAGTAGAAGAAGAAGTAGGAGAAGGTGAAGTCAGGAGGGTGAATCAGAAGAAGCAGAAGAAGGAGAAGGAGAAGGTGAAGTCTGGAGGGTGAATCAGAAGAATCAGAAGAAGGAGAAGTAGAAGGTGAAGTCTGGAGGGTGAATCAGAAGAAGCAGAAAAAGGAGAAGCAGAAGGTGAAGTCTGAAGGGTGAATCAGAAGAAGTAGAAGAAGGAGAAGGAGAAGGTGAAGTCTGGAGGGTGAAGCAGAAGAAGTAGAAGAAGGAGAAGGAGAAGGTGAAGTCAGGAGGGTGAATCAGAAGAAGTAGAAGAAGGAGAAGGAGAAGGTGAAGTCAGGGGGTGAATCAGAAGAAGCAGAAGAAGGAGAAGGAGAAGGTGAAGTCTGGAGGGTGAATCAGAAGAATCAGAAGAAGGAGAAGGTGAAGTCTGGAGGGTGAATCAGAAGAAGCAGAAGAAAGAGAAGGAGAAGGTGAAGTCTGGAGGGTGAAGCAGAAGAAACAGAAGAAGGAGAAGGAGAAGGTGAAGACTGGAGGGTGAATCAGAAGAAGTAGAAGAAGGAGAAGGAGAAGGTGAAGTCTGGAGGGTGAATCAGAAGAAGTAGAAGAAGGAGAAGGAGAAGGTGAAGTCTGGAGGGTGAATCAGAAGAAGCAGAAGAAGGAGAAGGAGAAGGTGAAGTCTGGAGGGTGAATCAGAAGAAGCAGAAGAAGGAGAAGGAGAAGATGAAGTCTGGAGTGTGAATCAAAAGAAGTAGAAGAAGGAGAAGGAGAAGGTGAGGTCTGGAGGGTGAATCAGAAGAAGCAGAAGAAGGAGAAGGAGAAGGTGAAGTCTGGAGGGTGAATCAGAAGATGCAGAAGAAGGAGAAGGAGAAGGTGAAGTCTGGAGGGTGAATCAGAAGAAGCAGAAGAAGGAGAAGGAGAAGGTGAAGTCAGGAGGGTGAATCAGAAGAAGGAGAAGAAGGAGAAGGAGAAGGTGAAGTTAGGAGGGTGAATCAGAAGAAGCAGAAGAAGGAGAAGGAGCAGGTGATGTCAGGGGGATGAAGCAGAAGAAGTAGAAGAAGGAGAAGGAGAAGGTGAAGTCAGGACGGTGAAGCAGAAGAAGCAGAAGAAGGAGAAGGAGAAGGTGAAGTCTGGAGGGTGAATCAGAAGAAGTAGAAGAAGGAGAAGGAGAAGGTCAAGTCTGGAGGGTGAATCAGAAGAAGTAGAATAAGGAGAAGGAGAAGGTGAAGTCTGGAGGGAGAAGCAGAAGAAGTAGAAGAAGGAGAAGGAGAAGGTGAAGTCAGGAGGGTGAATCAGAAGAAGTAGAAGAAGGAGAAGGAGAAGGTGAAGTCAGGAGGGTGAATCAGAAGAAGCAGAAGAAGGAGAAGGAGAAGGTGAAGTCTGGAGGGTGAATCAGAAGAATCAGAAGAAGGAGAAGGAGAAGGTGAAGTCTGGAGGGTGAATCAGAAGAAGCAGAAGAAAGAGAAGGAGAAGGTGAAGTCTGGAGGGTGAATCAGAAGAAGTAGAAGAAGGAGAAGGAGAAGGTGAAGTCTGGAGTGTGAATCAGAAGAAGCAGAAGAAGGAGAAGGAGAAGGTGAAGTCTAGAGGGTGAATCAGAAGAAGCAGAATAAGGAGAAGGAGAAGGTGAAGTCTGGAGGGTGAATCAGAAGAAGCAGAAGAAGGAGAAGGAGAAGGTGAAGTCTGGAGGGTGAATCAGAAGAAGTAGAAGAAGGAGAAGGAGAAGGTGAAGTCTGGAGGGTGAAGCAGAAGAAGTAGAAGAAGGAGAAGGAGAAGGTGAAGTCAGGAGGGTGAATCAGAAGAAGCAGAAGAAGGAGAAGGAGAAGGTGAAGTCAGGAGGGTGAATCAGAAGAAGCAGAAGAAGGAGAAGGAGAAGGTGAAGTCTGGAGGGTGAATCAGAAGAAGCAGAGGAAGGAGAAGGAGAAGGTGAAGTCTGGAGGGTGAATCAGAAGAAGCAGAATAAGGAGAAGGAGAAGGTGAAGTCTGGAGGTTGAATCAGAAGAAGCAGAATACGGAGAAAGAGAAGGTGAAGTCTGGAGGGTGAATCAGAAGAAGCAGAAGAAGGAGAAGGAGAAGATGAAGTCTGGAGGGTGAATCAGAAGAAGTAGAAGAAGGAGAAGGAGAAGGTGAAGTCTGGAGGGTGAAGCAGAAGAAGTAGAAGAAGGAGAAGGAGAAGGTGAAGTCAGGAGGGTGAATCAGAAGAAGTAGAAGAAGAAGTAGGAGAAGGTGAAGTCAGGAGGGTGAATCAGAAGAAGCAGAAGAAGGAAAAGGAGAAGGCGAAGTCTGGAGGGTGAATCAGAAGAAGCAGAAGAAAGAGAAGGAGAAGGTGAAGTCTGGAGGGTGAAGCAGAAGAAACAGAAGAAGGAGAAGGAGAAGGTGAAGACTGGAGGGTGAATCAGAAGAAGTAGAAGAAGGAGAAGGAGAAGGTGAAGTCTGGAGGGTGAATCAGAAGAAGTAGAAGAAGGAGAAGGATAAGGTGAAGTCTGGAGGGTGAATCAGAAGAAGCAGAAGAAGGAGAAGGAGAAGGTGAAGTCTGGAGGGTGAATCAGAAGAAGCAGAAGAAGGAGAAGGAGAAGATGAAGTCTGGAGGGTGAATCAGAAGAAGTAGAAGAAGGAGAAGGAGAAGGTGAAGTCTGGAGGGTGAATCAGAAGTAGTAGAAGAAGGAGAAGGAGAAGGTGAAGTCTGGACGGTGAATCAGAAGAAACAGAAGAAGGAGAAGGTGAAGTCTGGAGGGTGAATCAGAAGAAGTAGAAGAAGGAGAAGGAGAAGGTGTAGTCTGGAGGGTGAATCAGAAGAAGTAGACGAAGGAGAAGGAGAAGGTGAAGTCTGGAGGGTGAATCAGAAGAAGCAGAAGAAGGAGAAGGAGAAGGTGAAGTCTGGAGGGTGAATCAGAAGAAGCAGAAGAAGGAGAAGGAGAAGATGAAGTCTGGAGGGTGAATCAGAAGAAGTAGAAGAAGGAGAAGGAGAAGGTGAAGTCTGGAGGGTGAATCAGAAGTAGTAGAAGAAGGAGAAGGAGAAGGTGAAGTCTGGACGGTGAATCAGAAGAAACAGAAGAAGGAGAAGGTGAAGTCTGGAGGGTGAATCAGAAGAAGTAGAAGAAGGAGATGGAGAAGGTGTAGTCTGGAGGGTGAATCAGAAGAAGTAGACGAAGGAGAAGGAGAAGGGGAAGTCTGGAGGGTGAATCAGAAGAAGCAGAAGAAGGAGATGGAGAAGGTGAAGTCTGGAGGGTGAATCAGAAGAAGCAGAAAAAGGAGAAGGAGAAGGTGAAGTCTGAAGGGTGAATCAGAAGAAGTAGAAGAAGGAGAAGGAGAAGGTGAAGTCTGGAGGGTGAAGCAGAAGAAGTAGAAGAAGGAGCAGGAGAAGGTGAAGTCAGGAGGGTGAATCAGAAGAAGTAGAAGAAGGAGAAGGAGAAGATGAAGTCAGGAGGGTGAATCATAAGAAGCAGAAGAAGGAGAAGGAGAAGGTGAAGTCTGGAGGGTGAATCAGAAGAATCAGAAGAAGGAGAAGGAGAAGGTGAAGTCTGGAGGGTGAATCAGAAGAAGCAGAAGAAGGAGAAGGAGAAGGTGAAGTCTGGAGGGAGAAGCAGAAGAAGTAGAAGAAGGAGAAGGAGAAGGTGAAGTCTGGAGGGTGAATCAGAAGAAGTAGAAGAAGGAGAAGGAGAAGGTGAAGTCTTTAGGGTGAATCAGAAGAAGCAGAAGAAAGAGAAGGAGAAGGTGAAGTCTGGAGGGTGAATCAGAAGAAGCAGAAGAAGGAGAAGGAGAAGGTGAAGTCTGGAGGGTGAATCAGAAGAAGTAGAAGAAGGAGAAGGAGAAGGTGTAGTCTGGAGGGTGAATCAGAAGAAGTAGACGAAGGAGAAGGAGAAGGTGAAGTCTGGAGGGTGAACCAGAAGAAGCAGAAGAAGGAGAAGGAGAAGGTGAAGTCTGGAGGGTGAATCAGAAGAAGTAGAAGAAGGAGAAGGAGAAGGTGAAGTCTGGAGGGTGGATCAGAAGAAGCAGAAGAAGGAGAAGGAGAAGGTGAAGTCTGGAGGGTGAATCAGAAGAAGCAGAAGAAGGAGAAGGAGAAGGTGAAGTCTGGAGGGTGAAACAGAAGAAGCAGAATAAGGAGAAGGAGAAGGTGAAGTCAGGAGGGTGAATCAGAAGAAGCAGAATAAGGAGAAGGAGAAGGTGAAGTCAGGAGGGTGAATCAGAAGAAGCAGAAGAAGGAGAAGGAGAAGGTGAAGTAAGGAGGGTGAATCAGAAGAAGCAGAAGAAGGAGAAGGAGAAGGTGAATTCTGGAGTGTGAAGCAGAAGAATCAGAAGAAGGAGAAGGAGAAGGTGAAGTCTGGAGGGTGAATCAGAAGAAGCAGAAGAAAGAGAAGGAGAAGGTGAAGTCTGGAGGGTGAAGCAGAAGAAGTAGAAGAAGGAGAAGGAGAAGGTGAAGTCAGGAGGGTGAATCAGAAGAAGTAGAAGAAGAAGTAGGAGAAGGTGAAGTCAGGAGGGTGAATCAGAAGAAGCAGAAGAAGGAAAAGGAGAAGGCGAAGTCTGGAGGGTGAATCAGAAGAAGCAGAAGAAAGAGAAGGAGAAGGTGAAGTCTGGAGGGTGAAGCAGAAGAAACAGAAGAAGGAGAAGGAGAAGGTGAAGACTGGAGGGTGAATCAGAAGAAGTAGAAGAAGGAGAAGGAGAAGGTGAAGTCTGGAGGGTGAATCAGAAGAAGTAGAAGAAGGAGAAGGATAAGGTGAAGTCTGGAGGGTGAATCAGAAGAAGCAGAAGAAGGAGAAGGAGAAGGTGAAGTCTGGAGGGTGAATCAGAAGAAGCAGAAGAAGGAGAAGGAGAAGATGAAGTCTGGAGGGTGAATCAGAAGAAGTAGAAGAAGGAGAAGGAGAAGGTGAAGTCTGGAGGGTGAATCAGAAGTAGTAGAAGAAGGAGAAGGAGAAGGTGAAGTCTGGACGGTGAATCAGAAGAAACAGAAGAAGGAGAAGGTGAAGTCTGGAGGGTGAATCAGAAGAAGTAGAAGAAGGAGAAGGAGAAGGTGTAGTCTGGAGGGTGAATCAGAAGAAGTAGACGAAGGAGAAGGAGAAGGTGAAGTCTGGAGGGTGAATCAGAAGAAGCAGAAGAAGGAGAAGGAGAAGGTGAAGTCTGGAGGGTGAATCAGAAGAAGCAGAAGAAGGAGAAGGAGAAGATGAAGTCTGGAGGGTGAATCAGAAGAAGTAGAAGAAGGAGAAGGAGAAGGTGAAGTCTGGAGGGTGAATCAGAAGTAGTAGAAGAAGGAGAAGGAGAAGGTGAAGTCTGGACGGTGAATCAGAAGAAACAGAAGAAGGAGAAGGTGAAGTCTGGAGGGTGAATCAGAAGAAGTAGAAGAAGGAGATGGAGAAGGTGTAGTCTGGAGGGTGAATCAGAAGAAGTAGACGAAGGAGAAGGAGAAGGGGAAGTCTGGAGGGTGAATCAGAAGAAGCAGAAGAAGGAGATGGAGAAGGTGAAGTCTGGAGGGTGAATCAGAAGAAGCAGAAAAAGGAGAAGGAGAAGGTGAAGTCTGAAGGGTGAATCAGAAGAAGTAGAAGAAGGAGAAGGAGAAGGTGAAGTCTGGAGGGTGAAGCAGAAGAAGTAGAAGAAGGAGCAGGAGAAGGTGAAGTCAGGAGGGTGAATCAGAAGAAGTAGAAGAAGGAGAAGGAGAAGATGAAGTCAGGAGGGTGAATCATAAGAAGCAGAAGAAGGAGAAGGAGAAGGTGAAGTCTGGAGGGTGAATCAGAAGAATCAGAAGAAGGAGAAGGAGAAGGTGAAGTCTGGAGGGTGAATCAGAAGAAGCAGAAGAAGGAGAAGGAGAAGGTGAAGTCTGGAGGGAGAAGCAGAAGAAGTAGAAGAAGGAGAAGGAGAAGGTGAAGTCTGGAGGGTGAATCAGAAGAAGTAGAAGAAGGAGAAGGAGAAGGTGAAGTCTTTAGGGTGAATCAGAAGAAGCAGAAGAAAGAGAAGGAGAAGGTGAAGTCTGGAGGGTGAATCAGAAGAAGCAGAAGAAGGAGAAGGAGAAGGTGAAGTCTGGAGGGTGAATCAGAAGAAGTAGAAGAAGGAGAAGGAGAAGGTGTAGTCTGGAGGGTGAATCAGAAGAAGTAGACGAAGGAGAAGGAGAAGGTGAAGTCTGGAGGGTGAACCAGAAGAAGCAGAAGAAGGAGAAGGAGAAGGTGAAGTCTGGAGGGTGAATCAGAAGAAGTAGAAGAAGGAGAAGGAGAAGGTGAAGTCTGGAGGGTGGATCAGAAGAAGCAGAAGAAGGAGAAGGAGAAGGTGAAGTCTGGAGGGTGAATCAGAAGAAGCAGAAGAAGGAGAAGGAGAAGGTGAAGTCTGGAGGGTGAAACAGAAGAAGCAGAATAAGGAGAAGGAGAAGGTGAAGTCAGGAGGGTGAATCAGAAGAAGCAGAATAAGGAGAAGGAGAAGGTGAAGTCAGGAGGGTGAATCAGAAGAAGCAGAAGAAGGAGAAGGAGAAGGTGAAGTAAGGAGGGTGAATCAGAAGAAGCAGAAGAAGGAGAAGGAGAAGGTGAATTCTGGAGTGTGAAGCAGAAGAATCAGAAGAAGGAGAAGGAGAAGGTGAAGTCTGGAGGGTGAATCAGAAGAAGCAGAAGAAAGAGAAGGAGAAGGTGAAGTCTGGAGGGTGAATCAGAAGAAGTAGAAGAAGGAGAAGGAGAAGGTGAAGTCTGGAGGGTGAATCAGAAAAAGCAGAAGAAGGAGAAGGAGAAGGTGAAGTCTGGAGGGTGAATCAGAAGAAGCAGAAGAAGGAGAAGGAGAAGGTGAAGTCAGGAGGGTGAATCAGAAGAAGCAGAAGAAGGAGAAGGAGAAGGTGAAGTAAGGAGGGTGAATCAGAAGAAGCAGAAGAAGGAGAAGGAAAAGGTGAAGTCTGGAGTGTGAAGCAGAAGAAGCAAAAGAAGGAGAAGGAGAAGGTGAAGTCTGGAGGGTGAATCAGAAGAAGTAGAAGAAGGAGAAGGAGAAGGTGAAGTCTGCAGGGGGAAGCAGAAGAAGTAGAAGAAGGAGAAGGAGAAGTTGAAGTCAGGAGGGTGAATCAGAAGAAGTAGAAGAAGGAGAAGGAGAAGGTGAAGTCAGGAGGGTGAATCAGAAGAAGCAGAAGAAGGAGAAGGAGAAGGTGAAGTCTGGAGGGTGAATCAGAAGAATCAGAAGAAGGAGAAGGAGAAGGTGAAGTCTGGAGGGTGAATCAGAAGAAGCAGAAGAAAGAGAAGGAGAAGGTGAAGTCTGGAGGGTGTATCAGAAGAAGTAGAAGAAGGAGAAGGAGAAGGTGAAGTCTGGAGGGTGAATCAGAAAAAGCAGAAGAAGGAGAAGGAGAAGGTGAAGTCTGGAGGGTGAATCAGAAGAAGCAGAAGAAGGAGAAGGAGAAGGTGAAGTCTGGAGGGTGAATCAGAAGAAGCAGAAGAAGGAGAAGGAGAAGGTGAAGTCTGGAGGGTGAATCAGAAGAAGCAGTATAAGGAGAAGGAGAAGGTGAAGTCTGGAGGGTGAATCAGAAGAAGCAGAAAAAGGAGAAGCAGAAGGTGAAGTCTGAAGGGTGAATCAGAAGAAGTAGAAGAAGGAGAAGGAGAAGGTGAAGTCTGGAGGGTGAAGCAGAAGAAGTAGAAGAAGGAGAAGGTGAAGGTGAAGTCAGGTGGGTGAATCAGAAGAAGTAGAAGAAGGAGAAGGAGAAGGTGAAGTCAGGAGGGTGAATCAGAAGAAGCAGAAGAAGGAGAAGGAGAAGGTGAAGTCTGGAGGGTGAATCAGAAGAATCAGAAGAAGGAGAAGGTGAAGTCTGGAGGGTGAATCAGAAGAAGCAGAAGAAAGAGAAGGAGAAGGTGAAGTCTGGAGGGTGAATCAGAAGAAGCAGAATAAGGAGAAGGAGAAGGTGAAGTCTGGAGGGTGAAGCAGAAGAAGTAGAAGAAGGAGAAGGAGAAGGTGAAGTCAGGAGGGTGAATCAGAAGAAGTAGAAGAAGGAGAAGGAGAAGGTGAAGTCAGGAGGGTGAATCAGAAGAAGCAGAAGAAGGAGAAGGAGAAGGTGAAGTCTGGAGGGTGAATCAGAAGAATCAGAAGAAGGAGAAGGAGAAGGTGAAGTCTGGAGGGTGAATCAGAAGAAGCAGAAGAAAGAGAAGGAGAAGGTGAAGTCTGGAGGGTGAATCAGAAGAAGTAGAAGAAGGAGAAGGAGAAGGTGAAGTCTGGAGTGTGAATCAGAAGAAGCAGAAGAAGGAGAAGGAGAAGGTGAAGTCTAGAGGGTGAATCAGAAGAAGCAGAATAAGGAGAAGGAGAAGGTGAAGTCTGGAGGGTGAATCAGAAGAAGTAGAAGAAGGAGAAGGAGAAGGTGAAGTCAGGAGGGTGAATCAGAAGAAGCAGAAGAAGGAGAAGGAGAAGGTGAAGTCTGGAGGGTGAATCAGAAGAATCAGAAGAAGGAGAAGGAGAAGGTGAAGTCTGGAGGGTGAATCAGAAGAAGCAGAAGAAAGAGAAGGAGAAGGTGAAGTCTGGAGGGTGAATCAGAAGAAGTAGAAGAAGGAGAAGGAGAAGGTGAAGTCTGGAGGGTGAATCAGAAAAAGCAGAAGAAGGAGAAGGAGAAGGTGAAGTCTGGAGGGTGAATCAGAAGAAGCAGAAGAAGGAGAAGGAGAAGGTGAAGTCAGGAGGGTGAATCAGAAGAAGCAGAAGAAGGAGAAGGAGAAGGTGAAGTAAGGAGGGTGAATCAGAAGAAGCAGAAGAAGGAGAAGGAAAAGGTGAAGACTGGAGTGTGAAGCAGAAGAAGCAAAAGAAGGAGAAGGAGAAGGTGAAGTCTGGAGGGTGAATCAGAAGAAGTAGAAGAAGGAGAAGGAGAAGGTGAAGTCTGCAGGGGGAAGCAGAAGAAGTAGAAGAAGGAGAAGAAGAAGTTGAAGTCAGGAGGGTGAATCAGAAGAAGTAGAAGAAGGAGAAGTAGAAGGTGAAGTCAGGAGGGTGAATCAGAAGAAGCAGAAGAAGGAGAAGGAGAAGGTGAAGTCTGGAGGGTGAATCAGAAGAATCAGAAGAAGGAGAAGGAGAAGGTGAAGTCTGGAGGGTGAATCAGAAGAAGCAGAAGAAAGAGAAGGAGAAGGTGAAGTCTGGAGGGTGAATCAGAAGAAGTAGAAGAAGGAGAAGGAGAAGGTGAAGTCTGGAGGGTGAATCAGAAAAAGCAGAAGAAGGAGAAGGAGAAGGTGAAGTCTGGAGGGTGAATCAGAAGAAGCAGAAGAAGGAGAAGGAGAAGGTGAAGTCTGGAGGGTGAATCAGAAGAAGCAGAAGAAGGAGAAGGAGAAGGTGAAGTCTGGAGGGTGAATCAGAAGAAGCAGTATAAGGAGAAGGAGAAGGTGAAGTCTGGAGGGTGAATCAGAAGAAGCAGAAAAAGGAGAAGCAGAAGGTGAAGTCTGAAGGGTGAATCAGAAGAAGTAGAAGAAGGAGAAGGAGAAGGTGAAGTCTGGAGGGTGAAGCAGAAGAAGTAGAAGAAGGAGAAGGAGAAGGTGAAGTCAGGAGGGTGAATCAGAAGAAGTAGAAGAAGGAGAAGGAGAAGGTGAAGTCAGGAGGGTGAATCAGAAGAAGCAGAAGAAGGAGAAGGAGAAGGTGAAGTCTGGAGGGTGAATCAGAAGAATCAGAAGAAGGAGAAGGTGAAGTCTGGAGGGTGAATCAGAAGAAGCAGAAGAAAGAGAAGGAGAAGGTGAAGTCTGGAGGGTGAATCAGAAGAAGCAGAATAAGGAGAAGGAGAAGGTGAAGTCTGGAGGGTGAAGCAGAAGAAGTAGAAGAAGGAGAAGGAGAAGGTGAAGTCAGGAGGGTGAATCAGAAGAAGTAGAAGAAGGAGAAGGAGAAGGTGAAGTCAGGAGGGTGAATCAGAAGAAGCAGAAGAAGGAGAAGGAGAAGGTGAAGTCTGGAGGGTGAATCAGAAGAATCAGAAGAAGGAGAAGGAGAAGGTGAAGTCTGGAGGGTGAATCAGAAGAAGCAGAAGAAAGAGAAGGAGAAGGTGAAGTCTGGAGGGTGAATCAGAAGAAGTAGAAGAAGGAGAAGGAGAAGGTGAAGTCTGGAGTGTGAATCAGAAGAAGCAGAAGAAGGAGAAGGAGAAGGTGAAGTCTAGAGGGTGAATCAGAAGAAGCAGAATAAGGAGAAGGAGAAGGTGAAGTCTGGAGGGTGAATCAGAAGAAGCAGAAGAAGGAGAAGGAGAAGGTGAAGTCTGGAGGGTGAATCAGAAGAAGTAGAAGAAGGAGAAGGAGAAGGTGAAGTCTGGAGGGTGAAGCAGAAGAAGTAGAAGAAGGAGAAGGAGAAGGTGAAGTCAGGAGGGTGAATCAGAAGAAGTAGAAGAAGGAGAAGGAGAAGGTGAAGTCAGGAGGGTGAATCAGAAGAAGCAGAAGAAGGAGAAGGAGAAGGTGAAGTCTGGAGGGTGAATCAGAAGAAGCAGAGGAAGGAGAAGGAGAAGGTGAAGTCTGGAGGGTGAATCAGAAGAAGCAGAATAAGGAGAAGGAGAAGGTGAAGTCTGGAGGTTGAATCAGAAGAAGCAGAATACGGAGAAAGAGAAGGTGAAGTCTGGAGGGTGAATCAGAAGAAGCAGAAGAAGGAGAAGGAGAAGATGAAGTCTGGAGGGTGAATCAGAAGAAGTAGAAGAAGGAGAAGGAGAAGGTGAAGTCTGGAGGGTGAAGCAGAAGAAGTAGAAGAAGGAGAAGGAGAAGGTGAAGTCAGGAGGGTGAATCAGAAGAAGTAGAAGAAGAAGTAGGAGAAGGTGACGTCAGGAGGGTGAATCAGAAGAAGCAGAAGAAGGAGAAGGAGAAGGTGAAGTCTGGAGGGTGAATCAGAAGAATCAGAAGAAGGAGAAGTAGAAGGTGAAGTCTGGAGGGTGAATCAGAAGAAGCAGAAGAAAGAGAAGGAGAAGGTGAAGTCTGGAGGGTGAAGCAGAAGAAACAGAAGAAGGAGAAGGAGAAGGTGAAGACTGGAGGGTGAATCAGAAGAAGTAGAAGAAGGAGAAGGAGAAGGTGAAGTCTGGAGGGTGAATCAGAAGAATCAGAAGAAGGAGAAGGTGAAGTCTGGAGGGTGAATCAGAAGAAGCAGAAGAAAGAGAAGGAGAAGGTGAAGTCTGGAGGGTGAATCAGAAGAAGCAGAATAAGGAGAAGGAGAAGGTGAAGTCTGGAGGGTGAAGCAGAAGAAGTAGAAGAAGGAGAAGGAGAAGGTGAAGTCAGGAGGGTGAATCAGAAGAAGTAGAAGAAGGAGAAGGAGAAGGTGAAGTCAGGAGGGTGAATCAGAAGAAGCAGAAGAAGGAGAAGGAGAAGGTGAAGTCTGGAGGGTGAATCAGAAGAATCAGAAGAAGGAGAAGGAGAAGGTGAAGTCTGGAGGGTGAATCAGAAGAAGCAGAAGAAAGAGAAGGAGAAGGTGAAGTCTGGAGGGTGAATCAGAAGAAGTAGAAGAAGGAGAAGGAGAAGGTGAAGTCTGGAGTGTGAATCAGAAGAAGCAGAAGAAGGAGAAGGAGAAGGTGAAGTCTAGAGGGTGAATCAGAAGAAGCAGAATAAGGAGAAGGAGAAGGTGAAGTCTGGAGGGTGAATCAGAAGAAGCAGAAGAAGGAGAAGGAGAAGGTGAAGTCTGGAGGGTGAATCAGAAGAAGTAGAAGAAGGAGAAGGAGAAGGTGAAGTCTGGAGGGTGAAGCAGAAGAAGTAGAAGAAGGAGAAGGAGAAGGTGAAGTCAGGAGGGTGAATCAGAAGAAGTAGAAGAAGGAGAAGGAGAAGGTGAAGTCAGGAGGGTGAATCAGAAGAAGCAGAAGAAGGAGAAGGAGAAGGTGAAGTCTGGAGGGTGAATCAGAAGAAGCAGAGGAAGGAGAAGGAGAAGGTGAATCTGGAGGGTGAATCAGAAGAAGCAGAATAAGGAGAAGGAGAAGGTGAAGTCTGGAGGTTGAATCAGAAGAAGCAGAATACGGAGAAAGAGAAGGTGAAGTCTGGAGGGTGAATCAGAAGAAGCAGAAGAAGGAGAAGGAGAAGATGAAGTCTGGAGGGTGAATCAGAAGAAGTAGAAGAAGGAGAAGGAGAAGGTGAAGTCTGGAGGGTGAAGCAGAAGAAGTAGAAGAAGGAGAAGGAGAAGGTGAAGTCAGGAGGGTGAATCAGAAGAAGTAGGAGAAGGTGACGTCAGGAGGGTGAATCAGAAGAAGCAGAAGGAGGAGAAGGAGAAGGTGAAGTCTGGAGGGTGAATCAGAAGAATCAGAAGAAGGAGAAGTAGAAGGTGAAGTCTGGAGGGTGAATCAGAAGAAGCAGAAGAAAGAGAAGGAGAAGGTGAAGTCTGGAGGGTGAAGCAGAAGAAACAGAAGAAGGAGAAGGAGAAGGTGAAGACTGGAGGGTGAATCAGAAGAAGTAGAAGAAGGAGAAGGAGAAGGTGAAGTCTGGAGGGTGAATCAGAAGAAGTAGAAGAAGAAGAAGGATAAGGTGAAGTCTGGAGGGTGAATCAGAAGAAGCAGAAGAAGGAGAAGGAGAAGGTGAAGTCTGGAGGGTGAATCAGAAGAAGCAGAAGAAGGAGAAGGAGAAGATGAAGTCTGGAGGGTGAATCAGAAGAATCAGAAGAAGGAGAAGGAGAAGGTGAAGTCTGGAGCGTGAATCAGAAGAAGCAGAAGAAAGAGAAGGAGAAGGTGAAGTCTGGAGGGTGAATCAGAAGAAGTAGAAGAAGGAGAAGGAGAAGGTGAAGTCTGGAGGGTGAATCAGAAAAAGCAGAAGAAGGAGAAGGAGAAGGTGAAGTCTGGAGGGTGAATCAGAAGAAGCAGAAGAAGGAGAAGGAGAAGGTGAAGTCTGGAGGGTGAATCAGAAGAAGCAGAAGAAGGAGAAGGAGAAGGTGAAGTCTGGAGGGTGAATCAGAAGAAGCAGTATAAGGAGAAGGAGAAGGTGAAGTCTGGAGGGTGAATCAGAAGAAGCAGAAAAAGGAGAAGCAGAAGGTGAAGTCTGAAGGGTGAATCAGAAGAAGTAGAAGAAGGAGAAGGAGAAGGTGAAGTCTGGAGGGTGAAGCAGAAGAAGTAGAAGAAGGAGAAGGAGAAGGTGAAGTCAGGAGGGTGAATCAGAAGAAGTAGAAGAAGGAGAAGGAGAAGGTGAAGTCAGGAGGGTGAATCAGAAGAAGCAGAAGAAGGAGAAGGAGAAGGTGAAGTCTGGAGGGTGAATCAGAAGAATCAGAAGAAGGAGAAGGTGAAGTCTGGAGGGTGAATCAGAAGAAGCAGAAGAAAGAGAAGGAGAAGGTGAAGTCTGGAGGGTGAATCAGAAGAAGCAGAATAAGGAGAAGGAGAAGGTGAAGTCTGGAGGGTGAAGCAGAAGAAGTAGAAGAAGGAGAAGGAGAAGGTGAAGTCAGGATGGTGAATCAGAAGAAGTAGAAGAAGGAGAAGGAGAAGGTGAAGTCAGGAGGGTGAATCAGAAGAAGCAGAAGAAGGAGAATTGAAGGTGAAGTCTGGAGGGTGAATCAGAAGAATCAGAAGAAGGAGAAGGAGAAGGTGAAGTCTGGAGGGTGAATCAGAAGAAGCAGAAGAAAGAGAAGGAGAAGGTGAAGTCTGGAGGGTGAATCAGAAGAAGTAGAAGAAGGAGAAGGAGAAGGTGAAGTCTGGAGTGTGAATCAGAAGAAGCAGAAGAAGGAGAAGGAGAAGGTGAAGTCTAGAGGGTGAATCAGAAGAAGCAGAATAAGGAGAAGGAGAAGGTGAAGTCTGGAGGGTGAATCAGAAGAAGCAGAAGAAGGAGAAGGAGAAGGTGAAGTCTGGAGGGTGAATCAGAAGAAGTAGAAGAAGGAGAAGGAGAAGGTGAAGTCTGGAGGGTGAAGCAGAAGAAGTAGAAGAAGGAGAAGGAGAAGGTGAAGTCAGGAGGGTGAATCAGAAGAAGTAGAAGAAGGAGAAGGAGAAGGTGAAGTCAGGAGGGTGAATCAGAAGAAGCAGAAGAAGGAGAAGGAGAAGGTGAAGTCTGGAGGGTGAATCAGAAGAAGCAGAGGAAGGAGAAGGAGAAGGTGAAGTCTGGAGGGTGAATCAGAAGAAGCAGAATAAGGAGAAGGAGAAGGTGAAGTCTGGAGGTTGAATCAGAAGAAGCAGAATACGGAGAAAGAGAAGGTGAAGTCTGGAGGGTGAATCAGAAGAAGCAGAAGAAGGAGAAGGAGAAGATGAAGTCTGGAGGGTGAATCAGAAGAAGTAGAAGAAGGAGAAGGAGAAGGTGAAGTCTGGAGGGTGAAGCAGAAGAAGTAGTAGAAGGAGAAGGAGAAGGTGAAGTCAGGAGGGTGAATCAGAAGAAGTAGAAGAAGAAGTAGGAGAAGGTGAAGTCAGGAGGGTGAATCAGAAGAAGCAGAAGAAGGAGAAGGAGAAGGTGAAGTCTGGAGGGTGAATCAGAAGAATCAGAAGAAGGAGAAGTAGAAGGTGAAGTCTGGAGGGTGAATCAGAAGAAGCAGAAGAAAGAGAAGGAGAAGGTGAAGTCTGGAGGGTGAAGCAGAAGAAACAGAAGAAGGAGAAGGAGAAGGTGAAGACTGGAGGGTGAATCAGAAGAAGTAGAAGGAGAAGGAGAAGGTGAAGTCTGGAGGGTGAATCAGAAGAAGTAGAAGAAGAAGAAGGATAAGGTGAAGTCTGGAGGGTGAATCAGAAGAAGCAGAAGAAGGAGAAGGAGAAGGTGAAGTCTGGAGGGTGAATCAGAAGAAGCAGAAGAAGGAGAAGGAGAAGATGAAGTCTGGAGGGTGAATCAGAAGAAGTAGAAGAAGGAGAAGGAGAAGGTGAAGTCTGGAGGGTGAATCAGAAGTAGTAGAAGAAGGAGAAGGAGAAGGTGAAGTCTGGACGGTGAATCAGAAGAAACAGAAGAAGGAGAAGGTGAAGTCTGGAGGGTGAATCAGAAGAAGTAGAAGAAGGAGAAGGAGAAGGTGTAGTCTGGAGGGTGAATCAGAAGAAGTAGACGAAGGAGAAGGAGAAGGTGAAGTCTGGAGGGTGAATCAGAAGAAGCAGAAGAAGGAGAAGGAGAAGGTGAAGTCTGGAGGGTGAATCAGAAGAAGCAGAAGAAGGAGAAGTAGAAGATGAAGTCTGGAGGGTGAATCAGAAGAAGTAGAAGAAGGAGAAGGAGAAGGTGAAGTCTGGAGGGTGAATCAGAAGTAGTAGAAGAAGGAGAAGGAGAAGGTGAAGTCTGGACGGTGAATCAGAAGAAATAGAAGAAGGAGAAGGTGAAGTCTGGAGGGTGAATCAGAAGAAGTAGAAGAAGGAGAAGGAGAAGGTGTAGTCTGGAGGGTGAATCAGAAGAAGTAGACGAAGGAGAAGGAGAAGGTGAAGTCTGGAGGGTGAATCAGAAGAAGCAGAAGAAGGAGAAGGAGAAGGTGAAGTCTGGAGGGTGAATCAGAAGAAGCAGAAAAAGGAGAAGGAGAAGGTGAAGTCTGAAGGGTGAATCAGAAGAACTGGAAGAAGGAGAAGGAGAAGATGAAGTCAGGAGGGTGAATCATAAGAAGCAGAAGAAGGAGAAGGAGATGGTGAAGTCTGGAGGGTGAATCAGAAGAATCAGAAGAAGGAGAAGGAGAAGGTGAAGTCTGGAGGGTGAATCAGAAGAAGCAGAAGAAGGAGAAGGAGAAGGTGAAGTCTGGAGGGTGAATCAGAAGAAGCAGAAGAAAGAGAAGGAGAAGGTGAAGTCTGGAGGGTGAATCAGAAGAAGCAGAAGAAGGAGAAGGAGAAGGTGAAGTCTGGAGGGAGAAGCAGAAGAAGTAGAAGAAGGAGAAGGAGAAGGTGAAGTCTGGAGGGTGAATCAGAAGTAGAAGAAGGAGAAGGAGAAGGTGAAGTCTGGAGGGTCAATCAGAAGAAGTAGAAGAAGGAGAAGGAGAAGGTGAAGTCTGGAGGGTGAATCAGAAGAAACAGAAGAAGGAGAAGGAGAAGGTGAAGTCTGGAGGGTGAATCAGAAGAAGTAGAAGAAGGAGAAGGAGAAGGTGTAGTCTGGAGGGTGAATCAGAAGAAGTAGACGAAGGAGAAGGAGAAGGTGAAGTCTGGAGGGTGAACCAGAAGAAGCAGAAGAAGGAGAAGGAGAAGGTGAAGTCTGGAGGGTGAATCAGAAGAAGTAGAAGAAGGAGAAGGAGAAGGTGAAGTCTGGAGGGTGGATCAGAAGAAGCAGAAGAAGGAGAAGGAGAAGGTGAAGTCTGGAGGGTGAATCAGAAGAAGCAGAAGAAGGAGAAGGAGAAGGTGAAGTCTGGAGGGTGAAAGAGAAGAAGCAGAATAAGGAGAAGGAGAAGGTGAAGTCAGGAGGGTGAATCAGAAGAAGCAGAAGAAGGAGAAGGAGAAGGTGAAGTAAGGAGGGTGAATCAGAAGAAGCAGAAGAAGGAGAAGGAGAAGGTGAATTCTGGAGTGTGAAGCAGAAGAAGCAAAAGAATGAGAAGGAGAAGGTGAAGTCTGGAGGGTGAATCAGAAGAAGTAGAAGAAGGAGAAGGAGAAGGTGAAGTCTGCAGGGTGAAGCAGAAGAAGTAGAAGAAGGAGAAGGAGAAGGTGAAGTCAGGAGGGTGAATCAGAAGAAGTAGAAGAAGGAGAAGGTGAAGTCAGGAGGGTGAATCAGAAGAAGCAGAAGAAGGAGAAGGAGAAGGTGAAGTCTGGAGGGTGAATCAGAAGAATCAGAAGAAGGAGAAGGAGAAGGTGAAGTCTGGAGGGTGAATCAGAAGAAGCAGAAGAAAGAGAAGGAGAAGGTGAAGTCTGGAGGGTGAATCAGAAGAAGTAGAAGAAGGAGAAGGAGAAGGTGAAGTCTGGAGGGTGAATCAGAAAAAGCAGAAGAAGGAGAAGGAGAAGGTGAAGTCTGGAGGGTGAATCAGAAGAAGCAGAAGAAGGAGAAGGAGAAGGTGAAGTCAGGAGGGTGAATCAGAAGAAGCAGAAGAAGGAGAAGGAGAAGGTGAAGTAAGGAGGGTGAATCAGAAGAAGCAGAAGAAGGAGAAGGAAAAGGTGAAGTCTGGAGTGTGAAGCAGAAGAAGCAAAAGAAGGAGAAGGAGAAGGTGAAGTCTGGAGGGTGAATCAGAAGAAGCTGAAGAAGGAGAAGGAGAAGGTGAAGTCTGGAGGGTGAATCAGAAGAAGCAGAAGAAGGAGAAGGAGAAGGTGAAGTCTGGAGGGTGAATCAGAAGAAGCAGAATAAGGAGAAGGAGAAGGTGAAGTCTGGAGGGTGAATCAGAAGAAGCAGAAAAAGGAGAAGCAGAAGGTGAAGTCTGAAGGGTGAATCAGAAGAAGTAGAAGAAGGAGAAGGAGAAGGTGAAGTCTGGAGGGTGAAGCAGAAGAAGTAGAAGAAGGAGAAGGAGAAGGTGAAGTCAGGAGGGTGAATCAGAAGAAGTAGAAGAAGGAGAAGGAGAAGGTGAAGTCAGGAGGGAGAATCAGAAGAAGCAGAAGAAGGAGAAGGAGAAGGTGAAGTCTGGAGGGTGAATCAGAAGAATCAGAAGAAGGAGAAGGTGAAGTCTGGAGGGTGAATCAGAAGAAGCAGAAGAAAGAGAAGGAGAAGGTGAAGTCTGGAGGATGAAGCAGAAGAAACAGAAGAAGGAGAAGGAGAAGGTGAAGACTGGAGGGTGAATCAGAAGAAGTAGAAGAAGGAGAAGGAGAAGGTGAAGTCTGGAGGGTGAATCAGAAGAAGTAGAAGAAGGAGAAGGAGAAGGTGAAGTCTGGAGGGTGAATCAGAAGAAGCAGAAGAAGGAGAAGGAGAAGGTGAAGTCTGGAGGGTGAATCAGAAGAAGCAGAAGAAGGAGAAGGAGAAGATGAAGTCTGGAGTGTGAATCAGAAGAAGTAGAAGAAGGAGAAGGAGAAGGTGAGGTCTGGAGGGTGAATCAGAAGAAGCAGAAGAAGGAGAAGGAGAAGGCGAAGTCTGGAGGGTGAATCAGAAGATGCAGAAGAAGGAGAAGGAGAAGGTGAAGTCTGGAGGGTGAATCAGAAGAAGCAGAAGAAGGAGAAGGAGAAGGTGAAGTCAGGAGGGTGAATCAGAAGAAGCAGAAGAAGGAGAAGGAGAAGGTGAAGTTAGGAGGGTGAATCAGAAGAAGCAGAATAAGGAGAAGGAGAAGGTGAAGTCTGGAGGGTGAAGCAGAAGAAGTAGAAGAAGGAGAAGGAGAAGGTGAAGTCAGGAGGGTGAATCAGAAGAAGTAGAAGAAGGAGAAGGAGAAGGTGAAGTCAGGAGGGTGAATCAGAAGAAGCAGAAGAAGGAGAAGGAGAAGGTGAAGTCTGGAGGGTGAATCAGAAGAATCAGAAGAAGGAGAAGGAGAAGGTGAAGTCTGGAGGGTGAATCAGAAGAAGCAGAAGAAAGAGAAGGAGAAGGTGAAGTCTGGAGGGTGAATCAGAAGAAGTAGAAGAAGGAGAAGGAGAAGGTGAAGTCTGGAGTGTGAATCAGAAGAAGCAGAAGAAGGAGAAGGAGAAGGTGAAGTCTAGAGGGCGAATCAGAAGAAGCAGAATAAGGAGAAGGAGAAGGTGAAGTCTGGAGGGTGAATCAGAAGAAGCAGAAGAAGGAGAAGGTGAAGGTGAAGTCTGGAGGGTGAATCAGAAGAAGTAGAAGAAGGAGAAGGAGAAGGTGAAGTCTGGAGGGTGAAGCGGAAGAAGTAGAAGAAGGAGAAGGAGAAGGTGAAGTCAGGAGGGTGAATCAGAAGAAGTAGAAGAAGGAGAAGGAGAAGGTGAAGTCAGGAGGGTGAATCAGAAGAAGCAGAAGAAGGAGAAGGAGAAGGTGAAGTCTGGAGGGTGAATCAGAAGAAGCAGAGGAAGGAGAAGGAGAAGGTGAAGTCTGGAGGGTGAATCAGAAGAAGCAGAATAAGGAGAAGGAGAAGGTGAAGTCTGGAGGTTGAATCAGAAGAAGCAGAATACGGAGAAAGAGAAGGTGAAGTCTGGAGGGTGAATCAGAAGAAGCAGAAGAAGGAGAAGGAGAAGATGAAGTCTGGAGGGTGAATCAGAAGAAGTAGAAGAAGGAGAAGGAGAAGGTGAAGTCTGGAGGGTGAAGCAGAAGAAGTAGAAGAAGGAGAAGGAGAAGGTGAAGTCAGGAGGGTGAATCAGAAGAAGTAGAAGAAGAAGTAGGAGAAGGTGAAGTCAGGAGGGTGAATCAGAAGAAGCAGAAGAAGGAGAAGGAGAAGGTGAAGTCTGGAGGGTGAATCAGAAGAATCAGAAGAAGGAGAAGTAGAAGGTGAAGTCTGGAGGGTGAATCAGAAGAAGCAGAAGAAAGAGAAGGAGAAGGTGAAGTCTGGAGGGTGAAGCAGAAGAAACAGAAGAAGGAGAAGGAGAAGGTGAAGACTGGAGGGTGAATCAGAAGAAGTAGAAGAAGGAGAAGGAGAAGGTGAAGTCTGGAGGGTGAATCAGAAGAAGTAGAAGAAGGAGAAGGATAAGGTGAAGTCTGGAGGGTGAATCAGAAGAAGCAGAAGAAGGAGAAGGAGAAGGTGAAGTCTGGAGGGTGAATCAGAAGAAGCAGAAGAAGGAGAAGGAGAAGATGAAGTCTGGAGGGTGAATCAGAAGAAGTAGAAGAAGGAGAAGGAGAAGGTGAAGTCTGGAGGGTGAATCAGAAGTAGTAGAAGAAGGAGAAGGAGAAGGTGAAGTCTGGACGGTGAATCAGAAGAAACAGAAAAAGGAGAAGGTGAAGTCTGGAGGGTGAATCAGAAGAAGTAGAAGAAGGAGAAGGAGAAGGTGTAGTCTGGAGGGTGAATCAGAAGAAGTAGACGAAGGAGAAGGAGAAGGTGAAGTCTGGAGGGTGAATCAGAAGAAGCAGAAGAAGGAGAAGGAGAAGGTGAAGTCTGGAGGGTGAATCAGAAGAAGCAGAAGAAGGAGAAGGAGAAGATGAAGTCTGGAGGGTGAATCAGAAGAAGTAGAAGAAGGAGAAGGAGAAGGTGAAGTCTGGAGGGTGAATCAGAAGTAGTAGAAGAAGGAGAAGGAGAAGGTGAAGTCTGGACGGTGAATCAGAAGAAACAGAAGAAGGAGAAGGTGAAGTCTGGAGGGTGAATCAGAAGAAGTAGAAGAAGGAGAAGGAGAAGGTGTAGTCTGGAGGGTGAATCAGAAGAAGTAGACGAAGGAGAAGGAGAAGGTGAAGTCTGGAGGGTGAATCAGAAGAAGCAGAAGAAGGAGAAGGAGAAGGTGAAGTCTGGAGGGTGAATCAGTAGAAGCAGAAAAAGGAGAAGGAGAAGGTGAAGTCTGAAGGGTGAATCAGAAGAAGTAGAAGAAGGAGAAGGAGAAGGTGAAGTCTGGAGGGTGAAGCAGAAGAAGTAGAAGAAGGAGCAGGAGAAGGTGAAGTCAGGAGGGTGAATCAGAAGAAGTAGAAGAAGGAGAAGGAGAAGATGAAGTCAGGAGGGTGAATCATAAGAAGCAGAAGAAGGATAAGGAGAAGGTGAAGTCTGGAGGGTGAATCAGAAGAATCAGAAGAAGGAGAAGGAGAAGGTGAAGTCTGGAGGGTGAATCAGAAGAAGCAGAAGAAGGAAAAGGAGAAGGTGAAGTCTGGAGGGAGAAGCAGAAGAAGTAGAAGAAGGAGAAGGAGAAGGTGAAGTCTGGAGGGTGAATCAGAAGAAGTAGAAGAAGGAGAAGGAGAAGGTGAAGTCTGGAGGGTGAATCAGAAGAAGCAGAAGAAAGAGAAGGAGAAGGTGAAGTCTGGAGGGTGAATCAGAAGAAGCAGAAGAAGGAGAAGGAGAAGGTGAAGTCTGGAGGGAGAAGCAGAAGAAGTAGAAGAAGGAGAAGGAGAAGGTGAAGTCTGGAGGGTGAATCAGAAGAAGTAGAAGAAGGAGAAGGAGAAGGTGAAGTCTGGAGGGTGAATCAGAAGAAGTAGAAGAAGGAGAAGGAGAAGGTGAAGTCTGGAGGGTGAATCAGAAGAAACAGAAGAAGGAGAAGGAGAAGGTGAAGTCTGGAGGGTGAATCAGAAGAAGTAGAAGAAGGAGAAGGAGAAGGTGTAGTCTGGAGGGTGAATCAAAAGAAGTAGACGAAGGAGAAGGAGAAGGTGAAGTCTGGAGGGTGAACCAGAAGAAGCAGAAGAAGGAGAAGGAGAAGGTGAAGTCTGGAGGGTGAATCAGAAGAAGTAGAAGAAGGAGAAGGAGAAGGTGAAGTCTGGAGGGTGGATCAGAAGAAGCAGAAGAAGGAGAAGGAGAAGGTGAAGTCTGGAGGGTGAATCAGAAGAAGCAGAAGAAGGAGAAGGAGAAGGTGAATTCTGGAGTGTGAAGCAGAAGAAGCAAAAGAAGGAGAAGGAGAAGGTGAAGTCTGGAGGGTGAATCAGAAGAGGTAGAAGAAGGAGAAGGAGAAGGTGAAGTCTGCAGGGTGAAGCAGAAGAAGTAGAAGAAGGAGAAGGAGAAGGTGAAGTCAGGAGGGTGAATCAGAAGAAGTAGAAGAAGGAGAAGGAGAAGGTGAAGTCAGGAGGGTGAATCAGAAGAAGCAGAAGAAGGAGAAGGAGAAGGTGAAGTCTGGAGGGTGAATCAGAAGAATCAGAAGAAGGAGAAGGAGAAGGTGAAGTCTGGAGGGTGAATCAGAAGAAGCAGAAGAAAGAGAAGGAGAAGGTGAAGTCTGGAGGGTGAATCAGAAGAAGTAGAAGAAGGAGAAGGAGAAGGTGAAGTCTGGAGGGTGAATCAGAAAAAGCAGAAGAAGGAGAAGGAGAAGGTGAAGTCTGGAGGGTGAATCAGAAGAAGCAGAAGAAGGAGAAGGAGAAGGTGAAGTCTGGAGGGTGAATCAGAAGAAGCAGAAGAAGGAGAAGGAGAAGGTGAAGTCTGGAGGGTGAATCAGAAGAAGCAGAATAAGGAGAAGGAGAAGGTGAAGTCTGGAGGGTGAATCAGAAGAAGCAGAAAAAGGAGAAGGAGAAGGTGAAGTCTGAAGGGTGAATCAGAAGAAGTAGAAGAAGGAGAAGGAGAAGGTGAAGTCTGGAGGGTGAAGCAGAAGAAGTAGAAGAAGGAGAAGGAGAAGATGAAGTCAGGAGGGTGAATCAGAAGAAGTAGAAGAAGGAGAAGGAGAAGGTGAAGTCAGGAGGGTGAATCAGAAGAAGCAGAAGAAGGAGAAGGAGAAGGTGAAGTCTGGAGGGTGAATCAGAAGAATCAGAAGAAGGAGAAGGATAAGGTGAAGTCAGGAGGGTGAATCAGAAGAAGCAGAAGAAAGAGAAGGAGAAGGTGAAGTCTGGAGGGTGAAGCAGAAGAAACAGAAGAAGGAGAAGGAGAAGGTGAAGACTGGAGGGTGAATCAGAAGAAGTAGAAGAAGGAGAAGGAGAAGGTGAAGTCTGGAGGGTGAATCAGAAGAAGTAGAAGAAGGAGAAGGAGAAGGTGAAGTCTGGAGGGTGAATCAGAAGAAGCAGAAGAAGGAGAAGGAGAAGGTGAAGTCTGGAGGGTGAATCAGAAGAAGCAGAAGAAGGAGAAGGAGAAGATGAAGTCTGGAGGGTGAATCAGAAGAAGTAGAAGAAGGAGAAGGAGAAGGTGAGGTCTGGAGGGTGAATCAGAAGAAGCAGAAGAAGGAGAAGGAGAAGGTGAAGTCTGGAGGGTGAATCAGAAGAAGCAGAAGAAGGAGAAGGAGAAGGTGAAGTCTGGAGGGTGAATCAGAAGAAGCAGAAGAAGGAGAAGGAGAAGGTGAAGTCAGGAGTATGAATCAGAAGAAGCAGAAGAAGGAGAAGGAGAAGGTGAAGTTAGGAGGGTGAATCAGAAGAAGCAGAAGAAGGAGAAGGAGCAGGTGATGTCAGGGGGATGAAGCAGAAGAAGTAGAAGAAGGAGAAGGAGAAGGTGAAGTCAGGACGGTGAAGCAGAAGAAGCAGAAGAAGGAGAAGGAGAAGGTGAAGTCTGGAGGGTGAATCAGAAGAAGTAGAAGAAGGAGAAGGAGAAGGTCAAGTCTGGAGGGTGAATCAGAAGAAGTAGAATAAGGAGAAGGAGAAGGTGAAGTCTGGAGGGTGAAGCAGAAGAAGTAGAAGAAGGAGAAGGAGAAGGTGAAGTCAGGAGTGTGAATCAGAAGAAGTAGAAGAAGGAGAAGGAGAAGGTGAAGTCAGGAGGGTGAATCAGAAGAAGCAGAAGAAGGAGAAGGAGAAGGTGAAGTCTGGAGGGTGAATCAGAAGAATCAGAAGAAGGAGAAGGAGAAGGTGAAGTCTGGAGGGTGAATCAGAAGAAGCAGAAGAAAGAGAAGGAGAAGGTGAAGTCTGGAGGGTGAATCAGAAGAAGTAGAAGAAGGAGAAGGAGAAGGTGGAGTCTGGAGTGTGAATCAGAAGAAGCAGAAGAAGGAGAAGGAGAAGGTGAAGTCTAGAGGGTGAATCAGAAGAAGCAGAATAAGGAGAAGGAGAAGGTGAAGTCTGGAGGGTGAATTAGAAGAAGCAGAAGAAGGAGAATGAGAAGGTGAAGTCTGGAGGGTGAATCAGAAGAAGTAGAAGAAGGAGAAGGAGAAGGTGAAGTCTGGAGGGTGAAGCAGAAGAAGTAGAAGAAGGAGAAGGAGAAGGTGAAGTCAGGAGGGTGAATCAGAAGAAGTAGAAGAAGGAGAAGGAGAAGGTGAAGTCAGGAGGGTGAATCAGAAGAAGCAGAAGAAGGAGAAGTAGAAGGTGAAGTCTGGAGGGTGAATCAGAAGAAGCAGAAGAAAGAGAAGGAGAAGGTGAAGTCTGGAGGGTGAAGCAGAAGAAACAGAAGAAGGAGAAGGAGAAGGTGAAGTCTGGAGGGTGAATCAGAAGAAGCAGAGGAAGGAGAAGGAGAAGGTGAAGTCTGGAGGGTGAATCAGAAGAAGCAGAATAAGGAGAAGGAGAAGGTGAAGTCTGGAGGGTGAATCAGAAGAAGCAGAATAAGGAGAAGGAGAAGGTGAAGTCTGGAGGGTGAATCAGAAGAAGCAGAAGAAGGAGAAGGAGAGGATGAAGTCTGGAGGGTGAATCAGAAGAAGTAGAAGAAGGAGAAGGAGAAGGTGAAGTCTGGAGGGTGAAGCAGAAGAAGTAGAAGAAGGAGAAGGAGAAGGTGAAGTCAGGAGGGTGAATCAGAAGAAGTAGAAGAAGAAGTAGGAGAAGGTGAAGTCAGGAGGGTGAATCAGAAGAAGCAGAAGAAGGAGAAGGAGAAGGTGAAGTCTGGAGGGTGAATCAGAAGAATCAGAAGAAGGAGAAGTAGAAGGTGAAGTCTGGAGGGTGAATCAGAAGAAGCAGAAGAAAGAGAAGGAGAAGGTGAATTCTGGAGGGTGAAGCAGAAGAAACAGAAGAAGGAGAAGGAGAAGGTGAAGACTGGAGGGTGAATCAGAAGAAGTAGAAGAAGGAGAAGGAGAAGGTGAAGTCTGGAGGGTGAATCAGAAGAAGTAGAAGAAGGAGAAGGAGAAGGTGAAGTCTGGAGGGTGAATCAGAAGAAGCAGAAGAAGGAGAAGGAGAAGGTGAAGTCTGGAGGGTGAATCAGAAGAAGCAGAAGAAGGAGAAGGAGAAGATGAAGTCTGGAGGGTGAATCAGAAGAAGTAGAAGAAGGAGAAGGAGAAGGTGAAGTCTGGAGGGTGAATCAGAAGTAGTAGAAGAAGGAGAAGGAGAAGGTGAAGTCTGGACGGTGAATCAGAAGAAACAGAAGAAGGAGAAGGAGAAGGTGAAGTCTGGAGGGTGAATCAGAAGAAGTAGAAGAAGGAGAAGGAGAAGGTGTAGTCTGGAGGGTGAATCAGAAGAAGTAGACGAAGGAGAAGGAGAAGGTGAAGTCTGGAGGGTGAATCAGAAGAAGCAGAAGAAGGAGAAGGAGAAGGTGAAGTCTGGAGGGTGAATCAGAAGAAGCAGAAGAAGGAGAAGGAGAAGGTGAAGTCTGGAGGGTGAATCAGAAGAAGCAGAATAAGGAGAAGGAGAAGGTGAAGTCTGGAGGGTGAATCAGAAGAAGCAGAAAAAGGAGAAGGAGAAGGTGAAGTCTGAAGGGTGAATCAGAAGAAGTAGAAGAAGGAGAAGGAGAAGGTGAAGTCTGGAGGGTGAAGCAGAAGAAGTAGAAGAAGGAGCAGGAGAAGGTGAAGTCAGGAGGGTGAATCAGAAGAAGTAGAAGAAGGAGAAGGAGATGATGAAGTCAGGAGGGTGAATCATAAGAAGCAGAAGAAGGAGAAGGAGAAGGTGAAGTCTGGAGGGTGAATCAGAAGAATCAGAAGAAGGAGAAGGAGAAGGTGAAGTCTGGAGGGTGAATCAGAAGAAGCAGAAGAAGGAGAAGGAGAAGGTGAAGTCTGGAGGGAGAAGCAGAAGAAGTAGAAGAAGGATAAGGAGAAGGTGAAGTCTGGAGGGTGAATCAGAAGAAGTAGAAGAAGGAGAAGTAGAAGGTGAAGTCTGGAGGGTGAATCAGAAGAAGCAGAAGAAGGAGAACGAGAAGGTGAAGTCTGGAGGGTGAATCAGAAGAAGCAGAAGAAGGAGAAGGAGAAGGTGAAGTCTGGAGGGTGAAACAGAAGAAGCAGAATAAGGAGAAGGAGAAGGTGAAGTCAGGAGGGTGAATCAGAAGAAGCAGAAGAAGGAGAAGGAGAAGGTGAAGTAAGGAGGGTGAATCAGAAGAAGCAGAAGAAGGAGAAGGAGAAGGTGAAGTCTGGAGTGTGAAGCAGAAGAAGCAAAAGAAGGAGTAGGAGAAGGTGAAGTCTGGAGGCTGAATTAGAAGAAGTAGAAAAAGGAGAAGGAGAAGGTGAAGTCTGGAGGGTGAAGCAGAAGAAGTAGAAGAAGGAGAAGGAGAAGGTGAAGTCAGGAGGGTGAATCAGAAGAAGTAGAAGAAGGAGAAGGAGAAGGTGAAGTCAGGAGGGTGAATCAGAAGGAGCAGAAGAAGGAGAAGGAGAAGGTGAAGTCTGGAGGGTGAATCAGAAGAATCAGAAGAAGGAGAAGGAGGAGGTGAAGTCTGGAGGGTGAATCAGAAGAAGCAGAAGAAAGAGAAGGAGAAGGTGATGTCTGGAGGGTGAATCAGAAGAAGCAGAAGAAGGAGAAGGAGAAGGTGAAGTCTGGAGGGAGAAGCAAAAGAAGTAGAAGAAGGAGAAGGAGAAGGTGAAGTCTGGAGGGTGAATCAGAAGAAGTAGAAGAAGGAGAAGGAGAAGGTGAAGTCTGGAGGGTGAATCAGAAGAAACAGAAGAAGCAGAAGGAGAAGGTGAAGTCTGGAGGGTGAATCAGAAGAAGTAGAAGAAGGAGAAGGAGAAGGTGTAGTCTGGAGGGTGAATCAGAAGAAGTAGACGAAGGAGAAGGAGAAGGTGAAGTCTGGAGGGTGAAACAGAAGAAGCAGAAGAAGGAGAAGGAGAAGGTGAAGTCTGGAGGGTGAATCAGAAGAAGTAGAAGAAGGAGAAGGAGAAGGTGAAGTCTGGAGGGTGAATCAGAAGAAGCAGAAGAAGGAGAAGGAGAAGGTGAAGTCTGGAGGGTGAATAATAAGAAGCAGAAGAAGGAGAAGGAGAAGGTGAAGTCTGGAGGGTGAAACAGAAGAAGCAGAATAAGGAGAAGGAGAAGGTGAAGTCAGGAGGGTGAATCAGAAGAAGCAGAAGAAGGAGAAGGAGAAGGTGAAGTAAGGAGGGTGAATCAGAAGAAGCAGAAGAAGGAGAAGGAGAAGGTGAAGTCTGGAGTGTGAAGCAGAAGAAGCAAAAGAAGGAGAAGGAGAAGGTGAAGTCTGGAGGGTGAATCAGAAGAAGTAGAATAAGGAGAAGGAGAAGGTGAAGTCTGGAGGGTGAAGCAGAAGAAGTAGAAGAAGGAGAAGGAGAAGGTGAAGTCAGGAGGGTGAATCAGAAGAAGTAGAAGTAGGAGAAGGAGAAGGTGAAGTCAGGAGGGTGAATCAGAAGAAGCAGAAGAAGGAGAAGGAGAAGGTGAAGTCTGGAGGGTGAATCAGAAGAATCAGAAGAAGCAGAAGGAGAAGGTGAAGTCTGGAGGGTGAATCAGAAGAAGCAGAAGAAAGAGAAGGAGAAGGTGAAGTCTGGAGGGTGAATCAGAAGAAGCAGAAGAAGGAGAAGGAGAAGGTGAAGTCAGGAGGGTGAATCAGAAGAAGCAGAAGAAGGAGAAGGAGAAGGTGAAGTTAGGAGGGTGAATCAGAAGAAGCAGAAGAAGTGAAGGAGCAGGTGATGTCAGGGGGATGAAGCAGAAGAAGTAGAAGAAGGAGAAGGAGAAGGTGAAGTCAGGACGGTGAAGCAGAAGCAGCAGAAGAAGGAGAAGGAGAAGGTGAAGTCTGGAGGGTGAATCAGAAGAAGTAGAAGAAGGAGAAGGAGAAGGTCAAGTCTGGAGGGTGAATCAGAAGAAGTAGAAGAAGGAGAAGGAGAAGGTGAAGTCTGGAGGGTGAATCAGAAGAAGTAGAAGAAGGAGAAGGAGAAGGTGAAGTCTGGAGGGTGAATCAGAAGAAGCAGAAGAAGGAGAAGGAGAAGGTGAAGTCTGGAGGGTGAATCAGAAGAAGCAGAAGAAGGAGAAGGAGAAGGTGAAGTCTGGAGGGTGAAACAGAAGAAGCAGAATAAGGAGAAGGAGAAGGTGAAGTCAGGAGGGTGAATCAGAAGAAGCAGAAGAAGGAGAAGGAGAAGGTGAAGTAAGGAGGGTGAATCAGAAGAAGCAGAAGAAGGAGAAGGAGAAGGTGGAGTCTGGAGTGTGAAGCAGAAGAAGCAAAAGAAGGAGAAGGAGAAGGTGAAGTCTGGAGGGTGAATCAGAAGAAGTAGAATAAGGAGAAGGAGAAGGTGAAGTCTGGAGGGTGAAGCAGAAGAAGTAGAAGAAGGAGAAGGAGAAGGTGAAGTCTGGAGGGTGAATCAGAAGAATCAGAAGAAGGAGAAGGAGGAGGTGAAGTCTGGAGGGTGAATCAGAAGAAGCAGAAGAAAGAGAAGGAGAAGGTGATGTCTGGAGGGTGAATCAGAAGAAGCAGAAGAAGGAGAAGGAGAAGGTGAAGTCTGGAGGGAGAAGCAGAAGAAGTAGAAGAAGGAGAAGGAGAAGGGGAAGTCTGGAGGGTGAATCAGAAGAAGTAGAAGAAGGAGAAGGAGAAGGTGAAGTCTGGAGGGTGAATCAGAAGAAACAGAAGAAGGAGAAGGAGAAGGTGAAGTCTGGAGGGTGAATCAGAAGAAGTAGAAGAAGGAGAAGGAGAAGGTGTAGTCTGGAGGGTGAATCAGAAGAAGTAGACGAAGGAGAAGGAGAAGGTGAAGTCTGGAGGGTGAAACAGAAGAAGCAGAAGAAGGAGAAGGAGAAGGTGAAGTCTGGAGGGTGAATCAGAAGAAGTAGAAGAAGGATAAGGAGAAGGTGAAGTCTGGAGGGTGAATCAGAAGAAGCAGAAGAAGGAGAAGGAGAAGGTGAAGTCTGGAGGGTGAATCAGAAGAAGCAGAAGAAGGAGAAGGAGAAGGTGAAGTCTGGAGGGTGAAACAGAAGAAGCAGAATAAGGAGAAGGAGAAGGTGAAGTCAGGAGGGTGAATCAGAAGAAGCAGAAGAAGGAGAAGGAGAAGGTGAAGTAAGGAGGGTGAATCAGAAGAAGCAGAAGAAGGAGAAGGAGAAGGTGAAGTCTGGAGTGTGAAGCAGAAGAAGCAAAAGAAGGAGAAGGAGAAGGTGAAGTCTGGAGGGTGAATCAGAAGAAGTAGAATAAGGAGAAGGAGAAGGTGAAGTCTGGAGGGTGAAGCAGAAGAAGTAGAAGAAGGAGAAGGAGAAGGTGAAGTCAGGAGGGTGAATCAGAAGAAGTAGAAGAAGGAGAAGGAGAAGGTGAAGTCAGGAGGGTGAATCAGAAGAAGCAGAAGAAGGAGAAGGAGAAGGTGAAGTCTGGAGGGTGAATCAGAAGAATCAGAAGAAGCAGAAGGAGAAGGTGAAGTCTGGAGGGTGAATCAGAAGAAGCAGAAGAAAGAGAAGGAGAAGGTGAAGTCTGGAGGGTGAATCAGAAGAAGCAGAAGAAGGAGAAGGAGAAGGTGAAGTCAGGAGGGTGAATCAGAAGAAGCAGAAGAAGGAGAAGGAGAAGGTGAAGTTAGGAGGGTGAATCAGAAGAAGCAGAAGAAGTGAAGGAGCAGGTGATGTCAGGGGGATGAAGCAGAAGAAGTAGAAGAAGGAGAAGGAGAAGGTGAAGTCAGGACGGTGAAGCAGAAGCAGCAGAAGAAGGAGAAGGAGAAGGTGAAGTCTGGAGGGTGAATCAGAAGAAGTAGAAGAAGGAGAAGGAGAAGGTCAAGTCTGGAGGGTGAATCAGAAGAAGTAGAATAAGGAGAAGGAGAAGGTGAAGTCTGGAGGGTGAAGCAGAAGAAGTAGAAGAAGGAGAAGGAGAAGGTGAAGTCAGGAGGGTGAATCAGAAGAAGTAGAAGAAGGAGAAGGAGAAGGTGAAGTCAGGAGGGTGAATCAGAAGAAGCAGAAGAAGGAGAAGGAGAAGGTGAAGTCTGGAGGGTGCATCAGAAGAATCAGAAGAAGGAGAAGGAGAAGGTGAAGTCTGGAGTGTGAATCAGAAGAAGCAGAAGAAGGAGAAGGAGAAGGTGAAGTCTAGAGGGTGAATCAGAAGAAGCAGAATAAGGAGAAGGAGAAGGTGAAGTCTGGAGGGTGAATCAGAAGAAGCAGAAGAAGGAGAAGGAGAAGGTGAAGTCTGGAGGGTGAACCAGAAGAAGCAGAAGAAGGAGAAGGATAAGGTGAAGTCTGGAGGGTGAATCAGAAGAAGTAGAAGAAGGAGAAGGAGAAGGTGAAGTCTGGAGGGTGAATCAGAAGAAGCAGAAGAAGGAGAAGGAGAAGGTGAAGTCTGGAGGGTGAATCAGAAGAAGCAGAAGAAGGAGAAGGAGAAGGTGAAGTCTGGAGGGTGAAACAGAAGAAGCAGAATAAGGAGAAGGAGAAGGTGAAGTCAGGAGGGTGAATCAGAAGAAGCAGAAGAAGGAGAAGGAGAAGGTGAAGTAAGGAGGGTGAATCAGAAGAAGCAGAAGAAGGAGAAGGAGAAGGTGAAGTCTGGAGTGTGAAGCAGAAGAAGCAAAAGAAGGAGAAGGAGAAGGTGAAGTCTGGAGGGTGAATCAGAAGAAGTAGAATAAGGAGAAGGAGAAGGTGAAGTCTGGAGGGTGAAGCAGAAGAAGTAGAAGAAGGAGAAGGAGAAGGTGAAGTCAGGAGGGTGAATCAGAAGAAGTAGAAGAAGGAGAAGGAGAAGGTGAAGTCAGGAGGGTGAATCAGAAGAAGCAGAAGAAGGAGAAGGAGAAGGTGAAGTCTGGTGGGTGAATCAGAAGAATCAGAAGAAGGAGAAGGAGAAGGTGAAGTCTGGAGGGTGAATCAGAAGAAGCAGAAGAAAGAGAAGGAGAAGGTGAAGTCTGGAGAGTGAATCAGAAGAAGCAGAAGAAGGAGAAGGAGAAGGTGAAGTCAGGAGGGTGAATCAGAAGAAGCAGAAGAAGGAGAAGGAGAAGGTGAAGTTAGGAGGGTGAATCAGAAGAAGCAGAAGAAGGAGAAGGAGCAGGTGATGTCAGGGGGATGAAGCAGAAGAAGTAGAAGAAGGAGAAGGAGAAGGTGAAGTCAGGACGGTGAAGCAGAAGAAGCAGAAGAAGGAGAAGGAGAAGGTGAAGTCTGGAGGGTGAAGCAGAAGAAGTAGAAGAAGGAGAAGGAGAAGGTCAAGTCTGGAGGGTGTATCAGAAGAAGTAGAATAAGGAGAAGGAGAAGGTGAAGTCTGGAGGGTGAAGCAGAAGAAGTAGAAGAAGGAGAAGGAGAAGGTGAAGTCAGGAGGGTGAATCAGAAGAAGTAGAAGAAGGAGAAGGAGAAGGTGAAGTCAGGAGGGTGAATCAGAAGAAGCAGAAGAAGGAGAAGGAGAAGGTGAAGTCTGGAGGGTGAATCAGAAGAATCAGAAGAAGGAGAAGGAGAAGGTGAAGTCTGGAGGGTGAATCAGAAGAAGCAGAAGAAAGAGAAGGAGAAGGTGAAGTCTGGAGGGTGAATCAGAAGAAGTAGAAGAAGGAGAAGGAGAAGGTGAAGTCTGGAGTGTGAATCAGAAGAAGCAGAAGAAGGAGAAGGAGAAGGTGAAGTCTAGAGGGTGAATCAGAAGAAGCAGAATAACGAGAAGGAGAAGGTGAAGTCTGGAGGGTGAATCAGAAGAAGCAGAAGAAGGAGAAGGAGAAGGTGAAGTCTGGAGGGTGAATCAGAAGAAGTAGAAGAAGGAGAAGGAGAAGGTGAAGTCTGGAGGGTGAAGCAGAAGAAGTAGAAGAAGGAGAAGGAGAAGGTGAAGTCAGGAGGGTGAATCAGAAGAAGTAGAAGAAGGAGAAGGAGAAGGTGAAGTCAGGAGGGTGAATCAGAAGAAGCAGAAGAAGGAGAAGGAGAAGGTGAAGTCTGGAGGGTGAATCAGAAGAATCAGAAGAAGGAGAAGGAGAAGGTGAAGTCTGGAGGGTGAATCAGAAGAAGCAGAGGAAGGAGAAGGAGAAGGTGAAGTCTGTTGGGTGAATCAGAAGAAGCAGAATAAGGAGAAGGAGAAGGTGAAGTCTGGAGGGTGAATCAGAAGAAGCAGAAGAAGGAGAAGGAGAAGGTGAAGTCTGGAGGGTGAATCAGAAGAAGCAGAAGAAGGAGAAGGAGAAGATGAAGTCTGGAGGGTGAATCAGAAGAAGCAGAAGAAGGAGAAGGAGAAGGTGAAGTCTGGAGGGTGAATCAGAAGAATCAGAAGAAGGAGAAGTAGAAGGTGAAGTCTGGAGGTTGAATCAGAAGAAGCAGAAGAAAGAGAAGGAGAAGGTGAAGTCTGGTGGGTGAAGCAGAAGAAACAGAAGAAGGAGAAGGAGAAGGTGAAGACTGGAGGGTGAATCAGAAGAAGTAGAAGAAGGAGAAGGAGAAGGTGAAGTCTGGAGGGTGAATCAGAAGAAGTAGAAGAAGGAGAAGGAGAAGGTGAAGTCTGGAGGGTGAATCAGAAGAAGCAGAAGAAGGAGAAGGAGAAGGAGAAGTCTGGAGGCTGAATCAGAAGAAGCAGAAGAAGGAGAAGGAGAAGGTGAAGTCTGGAGGGTGAAGCAGAAGAAGTAGAAGAAGGAGAAGGAGAAGGTGAAGTCAGGAGGGTGAATCAGAAGAAGCAGAAGAAGGAGAAGGAGCAGGTGAAGTCAGGAGGGTGAATCAGAAGAAGCAGAAGAAGGAGAAGGAGAAGGTGAAGTCTGGAGGGTGAATCAGAAGAATCAGAAGAAGGAGAAGGAGAAGGTGAAGTCTGGAGGGTGAATCAGAAGAAGCCGAAGAAGGAGAAGGAGAAGGTGAAGTCTGGAGGGTGAATCAGAAGAAGCAGAAGAAGGAGAAGGAGAAGGTGAAGTTAGCAGGGTGAATCAGAAGAAGCAGAAGAAGGAGAAGGAGCAGGTGATGTCAGCGGGATGAAGCAGAAGAAGTAGAAGAAGGAGAAGGAGAAGGTGAAGTCAGGACGGTGAAGCAGAAGAAGCAGAAGAAGGAGAAGGAGAATGTGAAGTCTGGAGGGCGAATCAGAATAAGTAGAAGAAGGAGAAGGAGAAGGTCAAGTCTGGAGGGTGAATCAGAAGAAGTAGAAGAAGGAGAAGGAGAAGGTGAAGTCTGGAGGGTGAAGCAGAAGAAGTAGAAGAAGGAGAAGGAGAAGGTGAAGTCAGGAGGGTGAACCAGAAGAAGTAGAAGAAGGAGAAGGAGAAGGTGAAGTCAGGAGGGTGAATCAGAAGAAGCAGAAGAAGGAGAAGGAGAAGGTGAAGTCTGGAGGGTGAATCAGAAGAAGTAGAAGAAGGAGAAGGAGAAGGTGTTGTCTGGAGGGTGAATCAGAAGAAGTAGACGAAGGAGAAGGAGAAGGTGAAGTCTGGAGGGTGAATCAGAAGAAGCAGAAGAAGGAGAAGGAGAAGGTGAAGTCTGGAGGGTGAATCAGAAGAAGCAGAAGAAGGAGAAGGAGAAGGTGAAGTCTGGAGGGTGAATCAGAAGAAGCAGAATAAGGAGAAGGAGAAGGTGAAGTCTGGAGGGTGAATCAGAAGAAGCAGAAAAAGGAGAAGGAGAAGGTGAAGTCTGAAGGGTGAATCAGAAGAAGTAGAAGAAGGAGAAGGAGAAGGTGAAGTCTGGAGGGTGAAGCAGAAGAAGTAGAAGAAGGAGAAGGAGAAGGTGAAGTCAGGAGGGTGAATCAGAAGAAGTAGAAGAAGGAGAAGGAGAAGGTGAAGTCAGGAGGGTGAATCAGAAGAAGCAGAAGAAGGAGAAGGAGAAGGTGAAGTCTGGAGGGTGAATCAGAAGAATCAGAAGAAGGAGAAGGAGAAGGTGAAGTCTGGAGGGTGAATCAGAAGAAGCAGAAGAAAGAGAAGGAGAAGGTGAAGTCTGGAGGGTGAAGCAGAAGAAACAGAAGAAGGAGAAGGAGTAGGTGAAGACTGGAGGGTGAATCAGAAGAAGTAGAAGAAGGAGAAGGAGAAGGTGAAGTCTGGAGGGTGAATCAGAAGAAGTAGAAGAAGGAGAATGAGAAGGTGATGTCTGGAGGGTGAATCAGAAGAAGCAGAAGAAGGAGAAGGAGAAGGTGAAGTCTGGAGGGTGAATCAGAAGAAGCAGAAGAAGGAGAAGGAGAAGATGAAGTCTGGAGGGTGAATCAGAAGAAGTAGAAGAAGGAGAAGGAGAAGGTGAGGTCTGGAGGGTGAATCAGAAGAAGCAGAAGAAGGAGAAGGAGAAGGTGAAGTCTGGAGGGTGAATCAGAAGAAGCAGAAGAAGGAGAAGGAGAAGGTGAAGTCTGGAGGGTGAATCAGAAGAAGCAGAAGAAGGAGAAGGAGAAGGTGAAGTCAGGAGGGTGAATCAGAAGAAGCAGAAGAAGGAGAAGGAGAAGGTGAAGTTAGGAGGGTGAATCAGAAGAAGCAGAAGAAGGAGAAGGAGCAGGTGATGTCAGGGGGATGAAGCAGAAGAAGTAGAAGAAGGAGAAGGAGAAGGTGAAGTCCGGACGGTGAAGCATAAGAAGCAGAAGAAGGAGAAGGAGAAGGTGAAGTCTGGAGGGTGAATCAGAAGAAGTAGAAGAAGGAGAAGGAGAAGGTCAAGTCTGGAGGGTGAATCAGAAGAAGTAGAAGAAGGAGAAGGAGAAGGTGAAGTCTGGAGGGTGAAGCAGAAGAAGTAGAAGAAGGAGAAGGAGAAGGTGAAGTCAGGAGGGTGAATCAGAAGAAGTAGAAGAAGGAGAAGGAGAAGGTGAAGTCAGGAGGGTGAATCAGAAGAAGCAGAAGAAGGAGAAGAAGAAGGTGAAGTCTGGAGGGTGAATCAGAAGAATCAGAAGAAGGAGAAGGAGAAGGTGAAGTCTGGAGTGTGAATCAGAAGAAGCAGAAGAAAGAGAAGGAGAAGGTGAAGTCTGGAGGGTGAATCAGAAGAAGTAGAAGAAGGAGAAGGAGAAGGTGAAGTCTGGAGTGTGAATCAGAAGAAGCAGAAGAAGGAGAAGGAGAAGGTGAAGTCTGGAGGGTGAATCAGAAGAAGCAGAATAAGGAGAAGGAGAAGGTGAAGTCTGGAGGGTGAATCAGAAGAAGCAGAAGAAGGAGAAGGAGAAGGTGAAGTCTGGCGGGTGAATCAGAAGAAGTAGAAGAAGGAGAAGGAGAAGGTGAAGTCTGGAGGGTGAAGCAGAAGAAGTAGAAGAAGGAGAAGGAGAAGGTGAAGTCAGGAGGGTGAATCAGAAGAAGTAGAAGAAGGAGAAGGAGAAGGTGAAGTCAGGAGGGTGAATCAGAAGAAGCAGAAGAAGGAGAAGGAGAAGGTGAAGTCTGGAGGGTGAATCAGAAGAATCAGAAGAAGGAGAAGGAGAAGGTTAAGTCTGGAGGGTGAATCAGAAGAAGCAGAGGAAGGAGAAGGAGAAGGTGAAGTCTGGAGGGTGAATCAGAAGAAGCAGAATAAGGAGAAGGAGAAGGTGAAGTCTGGAGGGTGAATCAGAAGAAGCAGAAGAAGGAGAAGGAGAAGATGAAGTCTGGAGGGTGAATCAGAAGAAGTAGAAGAAGGAGAAGGAGAAGGTGAAGTCTGGAGGGTGAAGCAGAAGAAGCAGAAGAAGGAGAAGGAGAAGGTGAAGTCAGGAGGGTGAATCAGAAGAAGCAGAAGAAGGAGAAGGAGAAGGTGAAGTCCGGAGGGTGAATCAGAAGAATCAGAAGAAGGAGAAGGAGAAGGTGAAGTCTGGAGGGTGAATCAGAAGAAGCAGAAGAAAGAGAAGGAGAAGGTGAAGTCTGGAGGGTGAAGCAGAAGAAACAGAAGAAGGAGAAGGAGAAGGTGAAGACTGGAGGGTGAATCAGAAGAAGTAGAAGAAGGAGAAGGAGAAGGTGAAGTCTGGAGGGTGAATCAGAAGAAGTAGAAGAAGGAGAAGGAGAAGGTGAAGTCTGGAGGGTGAATCAGAAGAAGCAGAAGAAGGAGAAGGAGAAGGTGAAGTCTGGAGGGTGAATCAGAAGAAGCAGAAGAAGGAGAAGGAGAAGATGAAGTCTGGAGGGTGAATCAGAAGAAGTAGAAGAAGGAGAAGGAGAAGGTGAAGTCTGGAGGGTGAATCAGAAGTAGTAGAAGAAGGAGAAGGAGAAGGTGAAGTCTGGACGGTGAATCAGAAGAAACAGAAGAAGGAGAAGGAGAAGGAGAAGTCTGGAGGGTGAATCAGAAGAAGTAGAAGAAGGAGAAGGAGAAGGTGTAGTCTGGAGGGTGAATCAGAAGAGGTAGACGAAGGAGAAGGAGAAGTCTGGAGGGTGAATCAGAAGAAGTAGAAGAAGGAGAAGGAGAAGGTGAAGTCAGGACGGTGAAGCAGAAGAAGCAGAAGAAGGAGAAGGAGAAGGTGAAGTCTGGAGGGTGAATCAGAATAAGTAGAAGAAGGAGAAGGAGAAGGTCAAGTCTGGAGGGTGAATTAGAAGAACTGAAAGAAGGAGAAGGAGAAGGTGAAGTCTGGAGGGTGAAGCAGAAGAAGTAGAAGAAGGAGAAGGAGAAGGTGAAGTCAGGAGGGTGAATCAGAAGAAGTAGAAGAAGAAATAGGAGAAGGTGAAGTCAGGAGGGTGAATCAGAAGAAGCATAAGAAGGAGAAGGAGAAGGTGAAGTCTGGAGGGTGAATCAGAAGAAGTAGAAGAAGGAGAAGGAGAAGGTGCAGTCTGGAGGGTGAATCAGAAGTAGTAGAAGAAGGAGAAGGAGAAGGTGAAGTCTGGACGGTGAATCAGAAGAAACAGAAGAAGGAGAAGGAGAAGGTGAAGTCTGGAGGGTGAAGCAGAAGAAGTAGAAGAAGGAGAAGGAGAAGGTGAAGTCAGGAGGGTGAATCAGAAGAAGTAGAAGAAGGAGAAGGAGAAGGTGAAGTCAGGAGGGTGAATCAGAAGAAGCAGAAGAAGGAGAAGGAGAAGGTGAAGTCTGGAGGGTGAATCAGAAGAATCAGAAGAAGCAGAAGGAGAAGGTGAAGTCTGGAGGGTGAATCAGAAGAAGCAGAAGAAAGAGAAGGAGAAGGTGAAGTCTGGAGGGTGAATCAGAAGAAGCAGAAGAAGGAGAAGGAGAAGGTGAAGTCAGGAGGGTGAATCAGAAGAAGCAGAAGAAGGAGAAGGAGAAGGTGAAGTTAGGAGGGTGAATCAGAAGAAGCAGAAGAAGTGAAGGAGCAGGTGATGTCAGGGGGATGAAGCAGAAGAAGTAGAAGAAGGAGAAGGAGAAGGTGAAGTCAGGACGGTGAAGCAGAAGCAGCAGAAGAAGGAGAAGGAGAAGGTGAAGTCTGGAGGGTGAATCAGAAGAAGTAGAAGAAGGAGAAGGAGAAGGTCAAGTCTGGAGGGTGAATCAGAAGAAGTAGAATAAGGAGAAGGAGAAGGTGAAGTCTGGAGGGTGAAGCAGAAGAAGTAGAAGAAGGAGAAGGAGAAGGTGAAGTCAGGAGGGTGAATCAGAAGAAGTAGAAGAAGGAGAAGGAGAAGGTGAAGTCAGGAGGGTGAATCAGAAGAAGCAGAAGAAGGAGAAGGAGAAGGTGAAGTCTGGAGGGTGCATCAGAAGAATCAGAAGAAGGAGAAGGAGAAGGTGAAGTCTGGAGGGTGAATCAGAAGAAGCAGAAGAAAGAGAAGGAGAAGGTGAAGTCTGGAGGGTGAATCAGAAGAAGTAGAAGAAGGAGAAGGAGAAGGTGAAGTCTGGAGTGTGAATCAGAAGAAGCAGAAGAAGGAGAAGGAGAAGGTGAAGTCTAGAGGGTGAATCAGAAGAAGCAGAATAAGGAGAAGGAGAAGGTGAAGTCTGGAGGGTGAATCAGAAGAAGCAGAAGAAGGAGAAGGAGAAGGTGAAGTCTGGAGGGTGAACCAGAAGAAGCAGAAGAAGGAGAAGGATAAGGTGAAGTCTGGAGGGTGAATCAGAAGAAGTAGAAGAAGGAGAAGGAGAAGGTGAAGTCTGGAGGGTGAATCAGAAGAAGCAGAAGAAGGAGAAGGAGAAGGTGAAGTCTGGAGGGTGAATCAGAAGAAGCAGAAGAAGGAGAAGGAGAAGGTGAAGTCTGGAGGGTGAAACAGAAGAAGCAGAATAAGGAGAAGGAGAAGGTGAAGTCAGGAGGGTGAATCAGAAGAAGCAGAAGAAGGAGAAGGAGAAGGTGAAGTAAGGAGGGTGAATCAGAAGAAGCAGAAGAAGGAGAAGGAGAAGGTGAAGTCTGGAGTGTGAAGCAGAAGAAGCAAAAGAAGGAGAAGGAGAAGGTGAAGTCTGGAGGGTGAATCAGAAGAAGTAGAATAAGGAGAAGGAGAAGGTGAAGTCTGGAGGGTGAAGCAGAAGAAGTAGAAGAAGGAGAAGGAGAAGGTGAAGTCAGGATGGTGAATCAGAAGAAGTAGAAGAAGGAGAAGGAGAAGGTGAAGTCAGGAGGGTGAATCAGAAGAAGCAGAAGAAGGAGAAGGAGAAGGTGAAGTCTGGTGGGTGAATCAGAAGAATCAGAAGAAGGAGAAGGAGAAGGTGAAGTCTGGAGGGTGAATCAGAAGAAGCAGAAGAAAGAGAAGGAGAAGGTGAAGTCTGGAGAGTGAATCAGAAGAAGCAGAAGAAGGAGAAGGAGAAGGTGAAGTTAGGAGGGTGAATCAGAAGAAGCAGAAGAAGGAGAAGGAGCAGGTGATGTCAGGGGGATGAAGCAGAAGAAGTAGAAGAAGGAGAAGGAGAAGGTGAAGTCAGGACGGTGAAGCAGAAGAAGCAGAAGAAGGAGAAGGAGAAGGTGAAGTCTGGAGGGTGAATCAGAAGAAGTAGAAGAAGGAGAAGGAGAAGGTCAAGTCTGGAGGGTGAATCAGAAGAAGTAGAATAAGGAGAAGGAGAAGGTGAAGTCTGGAGGGTGAAGCAGAAGCAGTAGAAGAAGGAGAAGGAGAAGGTGAAGTCAGGAGGGTGAATCAGAAGAAGTAGAAGAAGGAGAAGGAGAAGGTGAAGTCAGGAGGGTGAATCAGAAGAAGCAGAAGAAGGAGAAGGAGAAGGTGAAGTCTGGAGGGTGAATCAGAAGAATCAGAAGAAGGAGAAGGAGAAGGTGAAGTCTGGAGGGTGAATCAGAAGAAGCAGAAGAAAGAGAAGGAGAAGGTGAAGTCTGGAGGGTGAATCAGAAGAAGTAGAAGAAGGAGAAGGAGAAGGTGAAGTCTGGAGTGTGAATCAGAAGAAGCAGAAGAAGGAGAAGGAGAAGGTGAAGTCTAGAGGGTGAATCAGAAGAAGCAGAATAAGGAGAAGGAGAAGGTGAAGTCTGGAGGGTGAATCAGAAGAAGCAGAAGAAGGAGAAGGAGAAGGTGAAGTCTGGAGGGTGAATCAGAAGAAGTAGAAGAAGGAGAAGGAGAAGGTGAAGTCTGGAGGGTGAAGCAGAAGAAGTAGAAGAAGGAGAAGGAGAAGGTGAAGTCAGGAGGGTGAATCAGAAGAAGTAGAAGAAGGAGAAGGAGAAGGTGAAGTCAGGAGGGTGAATCAGAAGAAGCAGAAGAAGGAGAAGGAGAAGGTGAAGTCTGGAGGGTGAATCAGAAGAATCAGAAGAAGGAGAAGGTGAAGGCTGGAGGGTGAATCAGAAGAAGCAGAGGAAGGAGAAGGAGAAGGTGAAGTCTGTTGGGTGAATCAGAAGAAGCAGAATAAGGAGAAGGAGAAGGTGAAGTCTGGAGGGTGAATCAGAAGAAGCTGAAGAAGGAGAAGGAGAAGGTGAAGTCTGGAGGGTGAATCAGAAGAAGCAGAAGAAGGAGAAGGAGAAGATGAAGTCTGGAGGGTGAATCAGAAGAAGTAGAAGAAGGAGAAGGAGAAGGTGAAGTCTGGAGGGTGAAGCAGAAGAAGTAGAAGAAGGAGAAGGAGAAGGTGAAGTCTGGAGGGTGAATCAGAAGAATCAGAAGAAGGAGAAGTAGAAGGTGAAGTCTGGAGGGTGAATCAGAAGAAGCAGAAGAAAGAGAAGGAGAAGGTGAAGTCTGGAGGGTGAAGCAGAAGAAACAGAAGAAGGAGAAGGAGAAGGTGAAGACTGGAGGGTGAATCAGAAGAAGTAGAAGAAGGAGAAGGAGAAGGTGAAGTCTCGAGGGTGAATCAGAAGAAGTAGAAGAAGGAGAAGGAGAAGGTGAAGTCTGGAGGGTGAATCAGAAGAAGCAGAAGAAGGAGAAGGAGAAGGAGAAGTCTGGAGGGTGAATCAGAAGAAGCAGAAGAAGGAGAAGGAGAAGGTGAAGTCTGGAGGGTGAAGCAGAAGAAGTAGAAGAAGGAGAAGGAGAAGGTGAAGTCAGGAGGGTGAATCAGAAGAAGTAGAAGAAGGAGAAGGAGAAGGTGAAGTCAGGAGGGTGAATCAGAAGAAGCAGAAGAAGGAGAAGGAGAAGGTGAAGTCTGGAGGGTGAATCAGAAGAATCAGAAGAAGGAGAAGGTGAAGTCTGGAGGGTGAATCAGAAGAAGCCGAAGAAGGAGAAGGAGAAGGTGAAGTCTGGAGGGTGAATCAGAAGAAGCAGAAGAAGGAGAAGGAGAAGGTGAAGTCAGGAGGGTGAATCAGAAGAAGCAGAAGAAGGAGAAGGAGAAGGTGAAGTTAGGAGGGTGAATCAGAAGAAGCAGAAGAAGGAGAAGGAGCAGGTGATGTCAGCGGGATGAAGCAGAAGAAGTAGAAGAAGGAGAAGGAGAAGGTGAAGTCAGGACGGTGAAGCAGAAGAAGCAGAAGAAGGAGAAGGAGAATGTGAAGTCTGGAGGGCGAATCAGAATAAGTAGAAGGAGGAGAAGGAGAAGGTCAAGTCTGGAGGGTGAATCAGAAGAAGTAGAAGAAGGAGAAAGAGAAGGTGAAGTCTGGAGGGTGAAGCAGAAGAAGTAGAAGAAGGAGAAGGAGAAGGTGAAGTCAGGAGGGTGAACCAGAAGAAGTAGAAGAAGGAGAAGGAGAAGGTGAAGTCAGGAGGGTGAATCAGAAGAAGCAGAAGAAGGAGAAGGAGAAGGTGAAGTCTGGAGGGTGAATCAGAAGAAGTAGAAGAAGGAGAAGGAGAAGGTGTTGTCTGGAGGGTGAATCAGAAGAAGTAGACGAAGGAGAAGGAGAAGGTGAAGTCTGGAGGGTGAATCAGAAGAAGCAGAAGAAGGAGAAGGAGAAGGTGAAGTCTGGAGGGTGAATCAGAAGAAGCAGAAGAAGGAGAAGGAGAAGGTGAAGTCTGGAGGGTGTATCAGAAGAAGCAGAATAAGGAGAAGGAGAAGGTGAAGTCTGGAGGGTGAATCAGAAGAAGCAGAAAAAGGAGAAGGAGAAGGTGAAGTCTGAAGGGTGAATCAGAAGAAGTAGAAGAAGGAGAAGGAGAAGTTGAAGTATGGAGGGTGAAGCAGAAGAAGTAGAAGAAGGAGAAGGTGAAGTCAGGAGGGTGAATCAGAAGAAGTAGAAGAAGGAGAAGGAGAAGGTGAAGTCAGGAGGGTGAATCAGAAGAAGCAGAAGAAGGAGAAGGAGAAGGTGAAGTCTGGAGGGTGAATCAGAAGAATCAGAAGAAGGAGAAGGAGAAGGTGAAGTCTGGAGGGTGAATCAGAAGAAGCAGAAGAAAGAGAAGGAGAAGGTGAAGTCTGGAGGGTGAAGCAGAAGAAACAGAAGAAGGAGAAGGAGAAGGTGAAGACTGGAGGGTGAATCAGAAGAAGTAGAAGAAGGAGAAGGAGAAGGTGAAGTCTGGAGGGTGAATCAGAAGAAGTAGAAGAAGGAGAATGAGAAGGTGATGTCTGGAGGGTGAATCAGAAGAAGCAGAAGAAGGAGAAGGAGAAGGTGAAGTCTGGAGGGTGAATCAGAAGAAGCAGAAGAAGGAGAAGGAGAAGATGAAGTCTGGAGGGTGAATCAGAAGAAGTAGAAGAAGGAGAAGGAGAAGGTGAGGTCTGGAGGGTGAATCAGAAGAAGCAGAAGAAGGAGAAGGAGAAGGTGAAGTCTGGAGGGTGAATCAGAAGAAGCAGAAGAAGGAGAAGGAGAAGGTGAAGTCTGGAGGGTGAATCAGAAGAAGCAGAAGAAGGAGAAGGAGAAGGTGAAGTCAGGAGGGTGAATCAGAAGAAGCAGAAGAAGGAGAAGGAGAAGGTGAAGTTAGGAGGGTGAATCAGAAGAAGCAGAAGAAGGAGAAGGAGCAGGTGATGTCAGGGGGATGAAGCAGAAGAAGTAGAAGAAGGAGAAGGAGAAGGTGAAGTCCGGACGGTGAAGCATAAGAAGCAGAAGAAGGAGAAGGAGAAGGTGAAGTCTGGAGGGTGAATCAGAAGAAGTAGAAGAAGGAGAAGGAGAAGGTCAAGTCTGGAGGGTGAATCAGAAGAAGTAGAAGAAGGAGAAGGAGAAGGTGAAGTCTGGAGGGTGAAGCAGAAGAAGTAGAAGAAGGAGAAGGAGAAGGTGAAGTCAGGAGGGTGAACCAGAAGAAGTAGAAGAAGGAGAAGGAGAAGGTGAAGTCAGGAGGGTGAATCAGAAGAAGCAGAAGAAGGAGAAGGAGAAGGTGAAGTCTGGAGGGTGAATCAGAAGAAGTAGAAGAAGGAGAAGGAGAAGGTGTTGTCTGGAGGGTGAATCAGAAGAAGTAGACGAAGGAGAAGGAGAAGGTGAAGTCTGGAGGGTGAATCAGAAGAAGCAGAAGAAGGAGAAGGAGAAGGTGAAGTCTGGAGGGTGAATCAGAAGAAGCAGAAGAAGGAGAAGGAGAAGGTGAAGTCTGGAGGGTGTATCAGAAGAAGCAGAATAAGGAGAAGGAGAAGGTGAAGTCTGGAGGGTGAATCAGAAGAAGCAGAAAAAGGAGAAGGAGAAGGTGAAGTCTGAAGGGTGAATCAGAAGAAGTAGAAGAAGGAGAAGGAGAAGTTGAAGTCTGGAGGGTGAAGCAGAAGAAGTAGAAGAAGGAGAAGGAGAAGGTGAAGTCTGGAGGGTGTATCAGAAGAAGCAGAATAAGGAGAAGGAGAAGGTGAAGTCTGGAGGGTGAATCAGAAGAAGCAGAAAAAGGAGAAGGAGAAGGTGAAGTCTGAAGGGTGAATCAGAAGAAGTAGAAGAAGGAGAAGGAGAAGTTGAAGTCTGGAGGGTGAAGCAGAAGAAGTAGAAGAAGGAGAAGGAGAAGGTGAAGTCAGGAGGGTGAATCAGAAGAAGTAGAAGAAGGAGAAGGAGAAGGTGAAGTCAGGAGGGTGAATCAGAAGAAGCAGAAGAAGGAGAAGGAGAAGGTGAAGTCTGGAGGGTGAATCAGAAGAATCAGAAGAAGGAGAAGGAGAAGGTGAAGTCTGGAGGGTGAATCAGAAGAAGCAGAAGAAAGAGAAGGAGAAGGTGAAGTCTGGAGGGTGAAGCAGAAGAAATAGAAGAAGGAGAAGGAGAAGGTGAAGACTGGAGGGTGAATCAGAAGAAGTAGAAGAAGGAGAAGGAGAAGGTGAAGTCTGGAGGGTGAATCAGAAGAAGTAGAAGAAGGAGAATGAGAAGGTGATGTCTGGAGGGTGAATCAGAAGAAGCAGAAGAAGGAGAAGGAGAAGGTGAAGTCTGGAGGGTGAATCAGAAGAAGCAGAAGAAGGAGAAGGAGAAGATGAAGTCTGGAGGGTGAATCAGAAGAAGTAGAAGAAGGAGAAGGAGAAGGTGAGGTCTGGAGGGTGAATCAGAAGAAGCAGAAGAAGGAGAAGGAGAAGGTGAAGTCTGGAGGGTGAATCAGAAGAAGCAGAAGAAGGAGAAGGAGAAGGTGAAGTCTGGAGGGTGAATCAGAAGAAGCAGAAGAAGGAGAAGGAGAAGGTGAAGTCAGGAGGGTGAATCAGAAGAAGCAGAAGAAGGAGAAGGAGAAGGTGAAGTTAGGAGGGTGAATCAGAAGAAGCAGAAGAAGGAGAAGGAGCAGGTGATGTCAGGGGGATGAAGCAGAAGAAGTAGAAGAAGGAGAAGGAGAAGGTGAAGTCCGGACGGTGAAGCATAAGAAGCAGAAGAAGGAGAAGGAGAAGGTGAAGTCTGGAGGGTGAATCAGAAGAAGTAGAAGAAGGAGAAGGAGAAGGTCAAGTCTGGAGGGTGAATCAGAAGAAGTAGAAGAAGGAGAAGGAGAAGGTGAAGTCTGGAGGGTGAAGCAGAAGAAGTAGAAGAAGGAGAAGGAGAAGGTGAAGTCAGGAGGGTGAATCAGAAGAAGTAGAAGAAGGAGAAGGAGAAGGTGAAGTCAGGAGGGTGAATCAGAAGAAGCAGAAGAAGGAGAAGAAGAAGGTGAAGTCTGGAGGGTGAATCAGAAGAATCAGAAGAAGGAGAAGGAGAAGGTGAAGTCTGGAGTGTGAATCAGAAGAAGCAGAAGAAAGAGAAGGAGAAGGTGAAGTCTGGAGGGTGAATCAGAAGAAGTAGAAGAAGGAGAAGGAGAAGGTGAAGTCTGGAGTGTGAATCAGAAGAAGCAGAAGAAGGAGAAGGAGAAGGTGAAGTCTGGAGGGTGAATCAGAAGAAGCAGAATAAGGAGAAGGAGAAGGTGAAGTCTGGAGGGTGAATCAGAAGAAGCAGAAGAAGGAGAAGGAGAAGGTGAAGTCTGGAGGGTGAATCAGAAGAAGTAGAAGAAGGAGAAGGAGAAGGTGAAGTCTGGAGGGTGAAGCAGAAGAAGTAGAAGAAGGAGAAGGAGAAGGTGAAGTCAGGAGGGTGAATCAGAAGAAGTAGAAGAAGGAGAAGGAGAAGGTGAAGTCAGGAGGGTGAATCAGAAGAAGCAGAAGAAGGAGAAGGAGAAGGTGAAGTCTGGAGGGTGAATCAGAAGAATCAGAAGAAGGAGAAGGAGAAGGTGAAGTCTGGAGGGTGAATCAGAAGAAGCAGAGGAAGGAGAAGGAGAAGGTGAAGTCTGGAGGGTGAATCAGAAGAAGCAGAATAAGGAGAAGGAGAAGGTGAAGTCTGGAGGGTGAATCAGAAGAAGCAGAATAAGGAGAAGGAGAAGGTGAAGTCTGGAGGGTGAATCAGAAGAAGCAGAAGAAGGAGAAGGAGAAGATGAAGTCTGGAGGGTGAATCAGAAGAAGTAGAAGAAGGAGAAGGAGAAGGTGAAGTCTGGAGGGTGAAGCAGAAGAAGTAGAAGAAGGAGAAGGAGAAGGTGAAGTCAGGAGGGTGAATCAGAAGAAGCAGAAGAAGGAGAAGGAGAAGGTGAAGTCCGGAGGGTGAATCAGAAGAATCAGAAGAAGGAGAAGGAGAAGGTGAAGTCTGGAGGGTGAATCAGAAGAAGCAGAAGAAAGAGAAGGAGAAGGTGAAGTCTGGAGGGTGAAGCAGAAGAAGCAGAAGAAGGAGAAGGAGAAGGTGAAGACTGGAGGGTGAATCAGAAGAAGTAGAAGAAGGAGAAGGAGAAGGTGAAGTCTGGAGGGTGAATCAGAAGAAGTAGAAGAAGGAGAAGGAGAAGGTGAAGTCTGGAGGGTGAATCAGAAGAAGCAGAAGAAGGAGAAGGAGAAGGTGAAGTCTGGAGGGTGAATCAGAAGAAGCAGAAGAAGGAGAAGGAGAAGATGAAGTCTGGAGGGTGAATCAGAAGAAGTAGAAGAAGGAGAAGGAGAAGGTGAAGTCTGGAGGGTGAATCAGAAGTAGTAGAAGAAGGAGAAGGAGAAGGTGAAGTCTGGACGGTGAATCAGAAGAAACAGAAGAAGGAGAAGGAGAAGGAGAAGTCTGGAGGGTGAATCAGAAGAAGTAGAAGAAGGAGAAGGAGAAGGTGTAGTCTGGAGGGTGAATCAGAAGAAGTAGACGAAGGAGAAGGAGAAGGAGAAGTCTGGAGGGTGAATCAGAAGAAGTAGAAGAAGGAGAAGGAGAAGGTGAAGTCAGGACGGTGAAGCAGAAGAAGCAGAAGAAGGAGAAGGAGAAGGTGAAGTCTGGAGGGTGAATCAGAATAAGTAGAAGAAGGAGAAGGAGAAGGTCAAGTCTGGAGGGTGAATCAGAAGAACTGAAAGAAGGAGAAGGAGAAGGTGAAGTCTGGAGGGTGAAGCAGAAGAAGTAGAAGAAGGAGAAGGAGAAGGTGAAGTCAGGAGGGTGAATCAGAAGAAGTAGAAGAAGAAGAAGGAGAAGGTGAGTGAATCAGAAGAAGCAGAAGAAGGAGAAGGAGAAGGTGAAGTCTGGAGGGTGAATCAGAAGAAGTAGAAGAAGGAGAAGGAGAAGGTGCGGACTGGAGGGTGAATCAGAAGTAGTAGAAGAAGGAGAAGGAGAAGGTGAAGTCTGGACGGTGAATCAGAAGAAACAGAAGAAGGAGAAGGAGAAGGTGAAGTCTGGAGGGTGAATCAGAAGAAGTAGAAGAAGGAGAAGGAGAGGTGAAGTCTGGAGGGTGAATCAGAAGAAGCAGAAGAAGGAGAAGGAGAAGGTCAAGTCTGGAGGGTGAATCAGAAGAAGTAGAAGAAGGAGAAGGAGAAGGTGAAGTCAGGAGGGTGAATCAGAAGAAGCAGAAGAAGGAGAAGGAGAAGGTGAAGTAAGGAGGGTGAATCAGAAGAAGCAGAAGAAGGAGAAGGAGAAGGTGAAGTCTGGAGTGTGAAGCAGAAGAAGCAAAAGAAGGAGAAGGAGAAGGTGAAGTCTGGAGGGTGAATCAGAAGAAGTAGAAGAAGGAGAAGGAGAAGGTGAAGTCTGGAGGGTGAAGCAGAAGAAGTAGAAGAAGGAGAAGGAGAAGGTGAAGTCAGGAGGGTGAATCAGAAGAAGTAGAAGAAGGAGAAGGAGAAGGTGAAGTCAGGAGGGTGAATCAGAAGAAGCAGAAGAAGGAGAAGGAGAAGGTGAAGTCTGGAGGGTGAATCAGAAGAATCAGAAGAAGGAGAAGGAGAAGGTGAAGTCTGGAGGGTGAATCAGAAGAAGCAGAAGAAAGAGAAGGAGAAGGTGAAGTCTGGAGGGTGAATCAGAAGAAGCAGAAGAAGGAGAAGGAGAAGGTGAAGTCTGGAGGGAGAAGCAGAAGAAGTAGAAGAAGGAGAAGGAGAAGGTGAAGTCTGGAGGGTGAATCAGAAGAAGTAGAAGAAGGAGAAGGAGAAGGTGAAGTCTGGAGGGTGAATCAGAAGAAGTAGTACAAGGAGAAGGAGAAGGTGAAGTCTGGAGGGTGAATCAGAAGAAACAGAAGAAGGAGAAGGAGAAGGTGAAGTCTGGAGGGTGAATCAGAAGAAGTAGAAGAAGGAGAAGGAGAAGGTGTAGTCTGGAGGGTGAATCAGAAGAAGTAGACGAAGGAGAAGGAGAAGGTGAAGTCTGGAGGGTGAACCAGAAGAAGCAGAAGAAGGAGAAGGAGAAGATGAAGTCTGGAGGGTGAATCAGAAGAAGCAGAAGAAGGAGAAGGAGAAGGTGAAGTCTGGAGGGTGAAACAGAAGAAGCAGAATAAGGAGAAGGAGAAGGTGAAGTCAGGAGGGTGAATCAGAAGAAGCAGAAGAAGGAGAAGGAGAAGGTGAAGTAAGGAGGGTGAATCAGAAGAAGCAGAAGAAGGAGAAGGAGAAGGTGAAGTCTGGAGTTTGAAGCAGAAGAAGCAAAAGAAGGAGAAGGAGAAGGTGAAGTCTGGAGGGTGAATCAGAAGAAGTAGAAGAAGGAGAAGGAGAAGGTGAAGTCTGGAGGGTGAAGCAGAAGAAGTAGAAGAAGGAGAAGGAGAAGGTGAAGTCAGGAGGGTGAATCAGAAGAAGTAGAAGAAGGAGAAGGAGAAGGTGAAGTCAGGAGGGTGAATCAGAAGAAGCAGAAGAAGGAGAAGGAGAAGGTGAAGTCTGGAGGGTGAATCAGAAGAATCAGAAGAAGGAGAAGGAGAAGGTGAAGTCTGGAGGGTGAATCAGAAGAAGCAGAAGAAAGAGAAGGAGAAGGTGAAGTCTGGAGGGTGAATCAGAAGAAGCAGAAGAAGGAGAAGGAGAAGGTGAAGTCAGGAGGGTGAATCAGAAGAAGCAGAAGAAGGAGAAGGAGAAGGTGAAGTTAGGAGGGTGAATCAGAAGAAGCAGAAGAAGGAGAAGGAGCAGGTGATGTCAGGGGGATGAAGCAGAAGAAGTAGAAGAAGGAGAAGGAGAAGGTGAAGTCAGGACGGTGAAGCAGAAGAAGCAGAAGAAGGAGAAGGAGAAGGTGAAGTCTGGAGGGTGAATCAGAAGAAGTAGAAGAAGGAGAAGGAGAAGGTCAAGTCTGGAGGGTGAATCAGGAGAAGTAGAATAAGGAGAAGGAGAAGGTGAAGTCTGGAGGGTGAAGCAGAAGAAGTAGAAGAAGGAGAAGGAGCAGGTGAAGTCAGGAGGGTGAATCAGAAGAAGTAGAAGAAGGAGAAGGAGAAGGTGAAGTCTGGAGGGTGAATCAGAAGAAGCAGAAGAAGGAGAAGGAGAAGGTGAAGTCTGGAGGGAGAAGCAGAAGAAGTAGAAGAAGGAGAAGGAGAAGGTGAAGTCTGGAGGGTGAATCAGAAGAAGTAGAAGAAGGAGAAGGAGAAGGTGAAGTCTGGAGGGTGAATCAGAAGAAGTAGTAGAAGGAGAAGGAGAAGGTGAAGTCTGGAGGGTGAATCAGAAGAAACAGAAGAAGGAGAAGGAGAAGGTGAAGTCTGGAGGGTGAATCAGAAGAAGTAGAAGAAGGAGAAGGAGAAGGTGTAGTCTGGAGGGTGAATCAGAAGAAGTAGACGAAGGAGAAGGAGAAGGTGAAGTCTGGAGGGTGAACCAGAAGAAGCAGAAGAAGGAGAAGGAGAAGGTGAAGTCTGGAGGGTGAATCAGAAGAAGCAGAAGAAGGAGAAGGAGAAGGTGAAGTCTGGAGGGTGAAACAGAAGAAGCAGAATAAGGAGAAGGAGAAGGTGAAGTCAGGAGGGTGAATCAGAAGAAGCAGAAGAAGGAGAAGGAGAAGGTGAAGTAAGGAGGGTGAATCAGAAGAAGCAGAAGAAGGAGAAGGAGAAGGTGAAGTCTGGAGTGTGAAGCAGAAGAAGCAAAAGAAGGAGAAGGAGAAGGTGAAGTCTGGAGGGTGAATCAGAAGAAGTAGAAGAAGGAGAAGGAGAAGGTGAAGTCTGGAGGGTGAAGCAGAAGAAGTAGAAGAAGGAGAAGGAGAAGGTGAAGTCAGGAGGGTGAATCAGAAGAAGTAGAAGAAGGAGAAGGAGAAGGTGAAGTCAGGAGGGTGAATCAGAAGAAGCAGAAGAAGGAGAAGGAGAAGGTGAAGTCTGGAGGGTGAATCAGAAGAATCAGAAGAAGGAGAAGGAGAAGGTGAAGTCTGGAGGGTGAATCAGAAGAAGCAGAGGAAGGAGAAGGAGAAGGTGAAGTCTGGAGGGTGAATCAGAAGAAGCAGAATAAGGAGAAGGAGAAGGTGAAGTCTGGAGGGTGAATCAGAAGAAGCAGAATAAGGAGAAGGAGAAGGTGAAGTCTGGAGGGTGAATCAGAAGAAGCAGAAGAAGGAGAAGGAGAAGATGAAGTCTGGAGGGTGAATCAGAAGAAGTAGAAGAAGGAGAAGGAGAAGGTGAAGTCTGGAGGGTGAAGCAGAAGAAGTAGAAGAAGGAGAAGGAGAAGGTGAAGTCAGGAGGGTGAATCAGAAGAAGCAGAAGAAGGAGAAGGAGAAGGTGAAGTCCGGAGGGTGAATCAGAAGAATCAGAAGAAGGAGAAGGAGAAGGTGAAGTCTGGAGGGTGAATCAGAAGAAGCAGAAGAAAGAGAAGGAGAAGGTGAAGTCTGGAGGGTGAAGCAGAAGAAGCAGAAGAAGGAGAAGGAGAAGGTGAAGACTGGAGGGTGAATCAGAAGAAGTAGAAGAAGGAGAAGGAGAAGGTGAAGTCTGGAGGGTGAATCAGAAGAAGTAGAAGAAGGAGAAGGAGAAGGTGAAGTCTGGAGGGTGAATCAGAAGAAGCAGAAGAAGGAGAAGGAGAAGGTGAAGTCTGGAGGGTGAATCAGAAGAAGCAGAAGAAGGAGAAGGAGAAGATGAAGTCTGGAGGGTGAATCAGAAGAAGTAGAAGAAGGAGAAGGAGAAGGTGAAGTCTGGAGGGTGAATCAGAAGTAGTAGAAGAAGGAGAAGGAGAAGGTGAAGTCTGGACGGTGAATCAGAAGAAACAGAAGAAGGAGAAGGAGAAGGAGAAGTCTGGAGGGTGAATCAGAAGAAGTAGAAGAAGGAGAAGGAGAAGGTGTAGTCTGGAGGGTGAATCAGAAGAAGTAGACGAAGGAGAAGGAGAAGGAGAAGTCTGGAGGGTGAATCAGAAGAAGTAGAAGAAGGAGAAGGAGAAGGTGAAGTCAGGACGGTGAAGCAGAAGAAGCAGAAGAAGGAGAAGGAGAAGGTGAAGTCTGGAGGGTGAATCAGAATAAGTAGAAGAAGGAGAAGGAGAAGGTCAAGTCTGGAGGGTGAATCAGAAGAACTGAAAGAAGGAGAAGGAGAAGGTGAAGTCTGGAGGGTGAAGCAGAAGAAGTAGAAGAAGGAGAAGGAGAAGGTGAAGTCAGGAGGGTGAATCAGAAGAAGTAGAAGAAGAAGAAGGAGAAGGTGAGTGAATCAGAAGAAGCAGAAGAAGGAGAAGGAGAAGGTGAAGTCTGGAGGGTGAATCAGAAGAAGTAGAAGAAGGAGAAGGAGAAGGTGCGGACTGGAGGGTGAATCAGAAGTAGTAGAAGAAGGAGAAGGAGAAGGTGAAGTCTGGACGGTGAATCAGAAGAAACAGAAGAAGGAGAAGGAGAAGGTGAAGTCTGGAGGGTGAATCAGAAGAAGTAGAAGAAGGAGAAGGAGAGGTGAAGTCTGGAGGGTGAATCAGAAGAAGCAGAAGAAGGAGAAGGAGAAGGTGAAGTCTGGAGGGGGAATCAGAAGAAGCAGAAGAAGGAGAAGGAGAAGATGAAGTCTGGAGGGTGAATCAGAAGAAGCAGAAGAAGGAGAAGGAGAAGGTGAAGTTAGGAGGGTGAATCAGAAGAAGCAGAAGAAGGAGAAGGAGCAGGTGATGTCAGGGGGATGAAGCAGAAGAAGTAGAAGAAGGAGAAGGAGAAGGTGAAGTCAGGACGGTGAAGCAGAAGAAGCAGAAGAAGGAGAAGGAGAAGGTGAAGTCTGGAGGGTGAATCAGAAGAAGTAGAAGAAGGAGAAGGAGAAGGTCAAGTCTGGAGGGTGAATCAGAAGAAGCAGAAGAAGGAGAAGGAGAAGGTGAAGTCTGGAGGGTGAATCAGAAGAATCAGAAGAAGGAGAAGGAGAAGGTGAAGTCTGGAGGGTGAATCAGAAGAAGCAGAAGAAAGAGAAGGAGAAGGTGAAGTCTGGAGGGTGAATCAGAAGAAGCAGAAGAAGGAGAAGGAGAAGGTGAAGTCAGGAGGGTGAATCAGAAGAAGCAGAAGAAGGAGAAGGAGAAGGTGAAGTTAGGAGGGTGAATCAGAAGAAGCAGAAGAAGGAGAAGGAGCAGGTGATGTCAGGGGGATGAAGCAGAAGAAGTAGAAGAAGGAGAAGGAGAAGGTGAAGTCAGGACGGTGAAGCAGAAGAAGCAGAAGAAGGAGAAGGAGAAGGTGAAGTCTGGAGGGTGAATCAGAAGAAGTAGAAGAAGGAGAAGGAGAAGGTCAAGTCTGGAGGGTGAATCAGGAGAAGTAGAATAAGGAGAAGGAGAAGGTGAAGTCTGGAGGGTGAAGCAGAAGAAGTAGAAGAAGGAGAAGGAGCAGGTGAAGTCAGGAGGGTGAATCAGAAGAAGTAGAAGAAGGAGAAGGAGAAGGTGAAGTCTGGAGGGTGAATCAGAAGAAGCAGAAGAAGGAGAAGGAGAAGGTGAAGTCTGGAGGGAGAAGCAGAAGAAGTAGAAGAAGGAGAAGGAGAAGGTGAAGTCTGGAGGGTGAATCAGAAGAAGTAGAAGAAGGAGAAGGAGAAGGTGAAGTCTGGAGGGTGAATCAGAAGAAGTAGTAGAAGGAGAAGGAGAAGGTGAAGTCTGGAGGGTGAATCAGAAGAAACAGAAGAAGGAGAAGGAGAAGGTGAAGTCTGGAGGGTGAATCAGAAGAAGTAGAAGAAGGAGAAGGAGAAGGTGTAGTCTGGAGGGTGAATCAGAAGAAGTAGACGAAGGAGAAGGAGAAGGTGAAGTCTGGAGGGTGAACCAGAAGAAGCAGAAGAAGGAGAAGGAGAAGGTGAAGTCTGGAGGGTGAATCAGAAGAAGCAGAAGAAGGAGAAGGAGAAGGTGAAGTCTGGAGGGTGAAACAGAAGAAGCAGAATAAGGAGAAGGAGAAGGTGAAGTCAGGAGGGTGAATCAGAAGAAGCAGAAGAAGGAGAAGGAGAAGGTGAAGTAAGGAGGGTGAATCAGAAGAAGCAGAAGAAGGAGAAGGAGAAGGTGAAGTCTGGAGTGTGAAGCAGAAGAAGCAAAAGAAGGAGAAGGAGAAGGTGAAGTCTGGAGGGTGAATCAGAAGAAGTAGAAGAAGGAGAAGGAGAAGGTGAAGTCTGGAGGGTGAAGCAGAAGAAGTAGAAGAAGGAGAAGGAGAAGGTGAAGTCAGGAGGGTGAATCAGAAGAAGTAGAAGAAGGAGAAGGAGAAGGTGAAGTCAGGAGGGTGAATCAGAAGAAGCAGAAGAAGGAGAAGGAGAAGGTGAAGTCTGGAGGGTGAATCAGAAGAATCAGAAGAAGGAGAAGGAGAAGGTGAAGTCTGGAGGGTGAATCAGAAGAAGCAGAGGAAGGAGAAGGAGAAGGTGAAGTCTGGAGGGTGAATCAGAAGAAGCAGAATAAGGAGAAGGAGAAGGTGAAGTCTGGAGGGTGAATCAGAAGAAGCAGAATAAGGAGAAGGAGAAGGTGAAGTCTGGAGGGTGAATCAGAAGAAGCAGAAGAAGGAGAAGGAGAAGATGAAGTCTGGAGGGTGAATCAGAAGAAGTAGAAGAAGGAGAAGGAGAAGGTGAAGTCTGGAGGGTGAAGCAGAAGAAGTAGAAGAAGGAGAAGGAGAAGGTGAAGTCAGGAGGGTGAATCAGAAGAAGCAGAAGAAGGAGAAGGAGAAGGTGAAGTCCGGAGGGTGAATCAGAAGAATCAGAAGAAGGAGAAGGAGAAGGTGAAGTCTGGAGGGTGAATCAGAAGAAGCAGAAGAAAGAGAAGGAGAAGGTGAAGTCTGGAGGGTGAAGCAGAAGAAGCAGAAGAAGGAGAAGGAGAAGGTGAAGACTGGAGGGTGAATCAGAAGAAGTAGAAGAAGGAGAAGGAGAAGGTGAAGTCTGGAGGGTGAATCAGAAGAAGTAGAAGAAGGAGAAGGAGAAGGTGAAGTCTGGAGGGTGAATCAGAAGAAGCAGAAGAAGGAGAAGGAGAAGGTGAAGTCTGGAGGGTGAATCAGAAGAAGCAGAAGAAGGAGAAGGAGAAGATGAAGTCTGGAGGGTGAATCAGAAGAAGTAGAAGAAGGAGAAGGAGAAGGTGAAGTCTGGAGGGTGAATCAGAAGTAGTAGAAGAAGGAGAAGGAGAAGGTGAAGTCTGGACGGTGAATCAGAAGAAACAGAAGAAGGAGAAGGAGAAGGAGAAGTCTGGAGGGTGAATCAGAAGAAGTAGAAGAAGGAGAAGGAGAAGGTGTAGTCTGGAGGGTGAATCAGAAGAAGTAGACGAAGGAGAAGGAGAAGGAGAAGTCTGGAGGGTGAATCAGAAGAAGTAGAAGAAGGAGAAGGAGAAGGTGAAGTCAGGACGGTGAAGCAGAAGAAGCAGAAGAAGGAGAAGGAGAAGGTGAAGTCTGGAGGGTGAATCAGAATAAGTAGAAGAAGGAGAAGGAGAAGGTCAAGTCTGGAGGGTGAATCAGAAGAACTGAAAGAAGGAGAAGGAGAAGGTGAAGTCTGGAGGGTGAAGCAGAAGAAGTAGAAGAAGGAGAAGGAGAAGGTGAAGTCAGGAGGGTGAATCAGAAGAAGTAGAAGAAGAAGAAGGAGAAGGTGAGTGAATCAGAAGAAGCAGAAGAAGGAGAAGGAGAAGGTGAAGTCTGGAGGGTGAATCAGAAGAAGTAGAAGAAGGAGAAGGAGAAGGTGCGGACTGGAGGGTGAATCAGAAGTAGTAGAAGAAGGAGAAGGAGAAGGTGAAGTCTGGACGGTGAATCAGAAGAAACAGAAGAAGGAGAAGGAGAAGGTGAAGTCTGGAGGGTGAATCAGAAGAAGTAGAAGAAGGAGAAGGAGAGGTGAAGTCTGGAGGGTGAATCAGAAGAAGCAGAAGAAGGAGAAGGAGAAGGTGAAGTCTGGAGGGGGAATCAGAAGAAGCAGAAGAAGGAGAAGGAGAAGATGAAGTCTGGAGGGTGAATCAGAAGAAGCAGAAGAAGGAGAAGGAGAAGGTGAAGTTAGGAGGGTGAATCAGAAGAAGCAGAAGAAGGAGAAGGAGCAGGTGATGTCAGGGGGATGAAGCAGAAGAAGTAGAAGAAGGAGAAGGAGAAGGTGAAGTCAGGACGGTGAAGCAGAAGAAGCAGAAGAAGGAGAAGGAGAAGGTGAAGTCTGGAGGGTGAATCAGAAGAAGTAGAAGAAGGAGAAGGAGAAGGTCAAGTCTGGAGGGTGAATCAGAAGAAGTAGAAGAAGGAGAAGGAGAAGGTGAAGTCAGGAGGGTGAATCAGAAGAAGCAGAAGAAGGAGAAGGAGAAGGTGAAGTAAGGAGGGTGAATCAGAAGAAGCAGAAGAAGGAGAAGGAGAAGGTGAAGTCTGGAGTGTGAAGCAGAAGAAGCAAAAGAAGGAGAAGGAGAAGGTGAAGTCTGGAGGGTGAATCAGAAGAAGTAGAAGAAGGAGAAGGAGAAGGTGAAGTCTGGAGGGTGAAGCAGAAGAAGTAGAAGAAGGAGAAGGAGAAGGTGAAGTCAGGAGGGTGAATCAGAAGAAGTAGAAGAAGGAGAAGGAGAAGGTGAAGTCAGGAGGGTGAATCAGAAGAAGCAGAAGAAGGAGAAGGAGAAGGTGAAGTCTGGAGGGTGAATCAGAAGAATCAGAAGAAGGAGAAGGAGAAGGTGAAGTCTGGAGGGTGAATCAGAAGAAGCAGAAGAAAGAGAAGGAGAAGGTGAAGTCTGGAGGGTGAATCAGAAGAAGCAGAAGAAGGAGAAGGAGAAGGTGAAGTCTGGAGGGAGAAGCAGAAGAAGTAGAAGAAGGAGAAGGAGAAGGTGAAGTCTGGAGGGTGAATCAGAAGAAGTAGAAGAAGGAGAAGGAGAAGGTGAAGTCTGGAGGGTGAATCAGAAGAAGTAGTACAAGGAGAAGGAGAAGGTGAAGTCTGGAGGGTGAATCAGAAGAAACAGAAGAAGGAGAAGGAGAAGGTGAAGTCTGGAGGGTGAATCAGAAGAAGTAGAAGAAGGAGAAGGAGAAGGTGTAGTCTGGAGGGTGAATCAGAAGAAGTAGACGAAGGAGAAGGAGAAGGTGAAGTCTGGAGGGTGAACCAGAAGAAGCAGAAGAAGGAGAAGGAGAAGATGAAGTCTGGAGGGTGAATCAGAAGAAGCAGAAGAAGGAGAAGGAGAAGGTGAAGTCTGGAGGGTGAAACAGAAGAAGCAGAATAAGGAGAAGGAGAAGGTGAAGTCAGGAGGGTGAATCAGAAGAAGCAGAAGAAGGAGAAGGAGAAGGTGAAGTAAGGAGGGTGAATCAGAAGAAGCAGAAGAAGGAGAAGGAGAAGGTGAAGTCTGGAGTTTGAAGCAGAAGAAGCAAAAGAAGGAGAAGGAGAAGGTGAAGTCTGGAGGGTGAATCAGAAGAAGTAGAAGAAGGAGAAGGAGAAGGTGAAGTCTGGAGGGTGAAGCAGAAGAAGTAGAAGAAGGAGAAGGAGAAGGTGAAGTCAGGAGGGTGAATCAGAAGAAGTAGAAGAAGGAGAAGGAGAAGGTGAAGTCAGGAGGGTGAATCAGAAGAAGCAGAAGAAGGAGAAGGAGAAGGTGAAGTCTGGAGGGTGAATCAGAAGAATCAGAAGAAGGAGAAGGAGAAGGTGAAGTCTGGAGGGTGAATCAGAAGAAGCAGAAGAAAGAGAAGGAGAAGGTGAAGTCTGGAGGGTGAATCAGAAGAAGCAGAAGAAGGAGAAGGAGAAGGTGAAGTCAGGAGGGTGAATCAGAAGAAGCAGAAGAAGGAGAAGGAGAAGGTGAAGTTAGGAGGGTGAATCAGAAGAAGCAGAAGAAGGAGAAGGAGCAGGTGATGTCAGGGGGATGAAGCAGAAGAAGTAGAAGAAGGAGAAGGAGAAGGTGAAGTCAGGACGGTGAAGCAGAAGAAGCAGAAGAAGGAGAAGGAGAAGGTGAAGTCTGGAGGGTGAATCAGAAGAAGTAGAAGAAGGAGAAGGAGAAGGTCAAGTCTGGAGGGTGAATCAGGAGAAGTAGAATAAGGAGAAGGAGAAGGTGAAGTCTGGAGGGTGAAGCAGAAGAAGTAGAAGAAGGAGAAGGAGCAGGTGAAGTCAGGAGGGTGAATCAGAAGAAGTAGAAGAAGGAGAAGGAGAAGGTGAAGTCTGGAGGGTGAATCAGAAGAAGCAGAAGAAGGAGAAGGAGAAGGTGAAGTCTGGAGGGAGAAGCAGAAGAAGTAGAAGAAGGAGAAGGAGAAGGTGAAGTCTGGAGGGTGAATCAGAAGAAGTAGAAGAAGGAGAAGGAGAAGGTGAAGTCTGGAGGGTGAATCAGAAGAAGTAGTAGAAGGAGAAGGAGAAGGTGAAGTCTGGAGGGTGAATCAGAAGAAACAGAAGAAGGAGAAGGAGAAGGTGAAGTCTGGAGGGTGAATCAGAAGAAGTAGAAGAAGGAGAAGGAGAAGGTGTAGTCTGGAGGGTGAATCAGAAGAAGTAGACGAAGGAGAAGGAGAAGGTGAAGTCTGGAGGGTGAACCAGAAGAAGCAGAAGAAGGAGAAGGAGAAGGTGAAGTCTGGAGGGTGAATCAGAAGAAGCAGAAGAAGGAGAAGGAGAAGGTGAAGTCTGGAGGGTGAAACAGAAGAAGCAGAATAAGGAGAAGGAGAAGGTGAAGTCAGGAGGGTGAATCAGAAGAAGCAGAAGAAGGAGAAGGAGAAGGTGAAGTAAGGAGGGTGAATCAGAAGAAGCAGAAGAAGGAGAAGGAGAAGGTGAAGTCTGGAGTGTGAAGCAGAAGAAGCAAAAGAAGGAGAAGGAGAAGGTGAAGTCTGGAGGGTGAATCAGAAGAAGTAGAAGAAGGAGAAGGAGAAGGTGAAGTCTGGAGGGTGAAGCAGAAGAAGTAGAAGAAGGAGAAGGAGAAGGTGAAGTCAGGAGGGTGAATCAGAAGAAGTAGAAGAAGGAGAAGGAGAAGGTGAAGTCAGGAGGGTGAATCAGAAGAAGCAGAAGAAGGAGAAGGAGAAGGTGAAGTCTGGAGGGTGAATCAGAAGAATCAGAAGAAGGAGAAGGAGAAGGTGAAGTCTGGAGGGTGAATCAGAAGAAGCAGAAGAAAGAGAAGGAGAAGGTGAAGTCTGGAGGGTGAATCAGAAGAAGCAGAAGAAGGAGAAGGAGAAGGTGAAGTCAGGAGGGTGAATCAGAAGAAGCAGAAGAAGGAGAAGGAGAAGGTGAAGTTAGGAGGGTGAATCAGAAGAAGCAGAATAAGGAGAAGGAGCAGGTGATGTCAGGGGGATGAAGCAGAAGAAGTAGAAGAAGGAGAAGGAGAAGGTGAAGTCAGGACGGTGAAGCAGAAGAAGCAGAAGAAGGAGAAGGAGAAGGTGAAGTCTGGAGGGTGAATCAGAAGAAGTAGAAGAAGGAGAAGGAGAAGGTCAAGTCTGGAGGGTGAATCAGGAGAAGTAGAATAAGGAGAAGGAGAAGGTGAAGTCTGGAGGGTGAAGCAGAAGAAGTAGAAGAAGGAGAAGGAGCAGGTGAAGTCAGGAGGGTGAATCAGAAGAAGTAGAAGAAGGAGAAGGAGAAGGTGAAGTCAGGAGGGTGAATCAGAAGAAGCAGAAGAAGGAGAAGGTGAAGTCTGGAGGGTGAATCAGAAGAATCAGAAGAAGGAGAAGGAGAAGGTGAAGTCTGGAGGGTGAATCAGAAGAAGCAGAAGAAAGAGAAGGAGAAGGTGAAGTCTGGAGGGTGAATCAGAAGAAGTAGAAGAAGGAGAAGGAGAAGGTGAAGTCTGGAGTGTGAATCAGAAGAAGCAGAAGAAGGAGAAGGAGAAGGTGAAGTCTAGAGGGTGAATCAGAAGAAGCAGAATAAGGAGAAGGAGAAGGTGAAGTCTGGAGGGTAAATCAGAAGAAGCAGAAGAAAGAGAAGGAGAAGGTGAAGTCTGGAGGGTGAATCAGAAGAAGTAGAAGAAGGAGAAGGAGAAGGTGAAGTCTGGAGGGTGAAGCAGAAGAAGTAGAAGAAGGAGAAGGAGAAGGTGAAGTCAGGAGGGTGAATCAGAAGAAGTAGAAGAAGGAGAAGGAGAAGGTGAAGTCAGGAGGGTGAATCAGAAGAAGCAGAAGAAGGAGAAGGAGAAGGTGAAGTCTGGAGTGTGAATCAGAAGAATCAGAAGAAGGAGAAGGAGAAGGTGAAGTCTGGAGGGTGAATCAGAAGAAGCAGAGAAAGGAGAAGGAGAAGGTGAAGTCTGGAGGGTGAATCAGAAGAAGCAGAATAAGGAGAAGGAGAAGGTGAAGTCTGGAGGGTGAATCAGAAGAAGCAGAATAAGGAGAAGGAGAAGGTGAAGTCTGGAGGGTGAATCAGAAGAAGCAGAAGAAGGAGAAGGAGAAGATGAAGTCTGGAGGGTGAATCAGAAGAAGTAGAAGAAGGAGAAGGAGAAGGTGAAGTCTGGAGGGTGAAGCAGAAGAAGTAGAAGAAGGAGAAGGAGAAGGTGAAGTCAGGAGGGTGAATCAGAAGAAGTAGAAGAAGAAGAAGGAGAAGGTGAAGTCAGGAGGGTGAATCAGAAGAAGCAGAAGAAGGAGAAGGAGAAGGTGAAGTCTGGAGGGTGAATCAGAAGAATCAGAAGAAGGAGAAGTAGAAGGTGAAGTCTGGATGGTGAATCAGAAGAAGCAGAAGAAAGAGAAGGAGAAGGTGAAGTCTGGAGGGTGAAGCAGAAGAAACAGAAGAAGGAGAAGGAGAAGGTGAAGACTGGAGGGTGAATCAGAAGAAGTAGAAGAAGGAGAAGGAGAAGGTGAAGTCTGGAGGGTGAATCAGAAGAAGTAGAAGAAGGAGAAGGAGAAGGTGAAGTCTGGAGGGTGAATCAGAAGAAGCAGAAGAAGGAGAAGGAGAAGGAGAAGTCTGGAGGGTGAATCAGAAGAAGCAGAAGAAGGAGAAGGAGAAGGTGAAGTCTGGAGGGTGAAGCAGAAGAAGTAGAAGAAGGAGAAGGAGAAGGTGAAGTCAGGAGGGTGAATCAGAAGAAGTAGAAGAAGGAGAAGGAGAAGGTGAAGTCAGGAGGGTGAATCAGAAGAAGCAGAAGAAGGAGAAGGAGAAGGTGAAGTCTGGAGGGTGAATCAGAAGAAGCCGAAGAAGGAGAAGGAGAAGGTGAAGTCTGGAGGGTGAATCAGAAGAAGCAGAAGAAGGAGAAGGAGAAGGTGAAGTCTGGAGGGTGAATCAGAAGAAGCAGAAGAAGGAGAAGGAGAAGGTGAAGTCAGGAGGGTGAATCAGAAGAAGCAGAAGAAGGAGAAGGAGAAGGTGAAGTTAGGAGGGTGAATCAGAAGAAGCAGAAGAAGGAGAAGGAGCAGGTGATGTCAGCGGGATGAAGCAGAAGAAGTAGAAGAAGGAGAAGGAGAAGGTGAAGTCAGGACGGTGAAGCAGAAGAAGCAGAAGAAGGAGAAGGAGAATGTGAAGTCTGGAGGGTGAATCAGAATAAGTAGAAGAAGGAGAAGGAGAAGGTCAAGTCTGGAGGGTGAATCAGAAGAAGTAGAAGAAGGAAAAGGAGAAGGTGAAGTCTGGAGGGTGAAGCAGAAGAAGTAGAAGAAGGAGAAGGAGAAGGTGAAGTCAGGAGGGTGAACCAGATGAAGTAGAAGAAGGAGAAGGAGAAGGTGAAGTCAGGAGGGTGAATCAGAAGAAGCAGAAGAAGGAGAAGGAGAAGGTGAAGTCTGGAGGGTGAATCAGAAGAAGTAGAAGAAGGAGAAGGAGAAGGTGAAGTCTGGAGGGTGAAGCAGAAGAAGTAGAAGAAGGAGAAGGAGAAGGTGAAGTCAGGAGGGTGAATCAGAAGAAGTAGAAGAAGGAGAAGGAGAAGGTGAAGTCAGGAGGGTGAATCAGAAGAAGCAGAAGAAGGAGAAGGAGAAGGTGAAGTCTGGAGGGTGAATCAGAAGAATCAGAAGAAGGAGAAGGAGAAGGTGAAGTCTGGAGGGTGAATCAGAAGAAGCAGAGGAAGGAGAAGGAGAAGGTGAAGTCTGGAGGGTGAATCAGAAGAAGCAGAATAAGGAGAAGGAGAAGGTGAAGTCTGGAGGGTGAATCAGAAGAAGCAGAATAAGGAGAAGGAGAAGGTGAAGTCTGGAGGGTGAATCAGAAGAAGCAGAAGAAGGAGAAGGAGAAGATGAAGTCTGGAGGGTGAATCAGAAGAAGTAGAAGAAGGAGAAGGAGAAGGTGAAGTCTGGAGAGTGAAGCAGAAGAAGTAGAAGAAGGAGAAGGAGAAGGTGAAGTCAGGAGGGTGAATCAGAAGAAGTAGAAGAAGAAGAAGGAGAAGGTGAAGTCAGGAGGGTGAATCAGAAGAAGCAGAAGAAGGAGAAGGAGAAGGTGACGTCTGGAGGGTGAATCAGAAGAATCAGAAGAAGGAGAAGTAGAAGGTGAAGTCTGGAGGGTGAATCAGAAGAAGCAGAAGAAAGAGAAGGAGAAGGTGAAGTCTGGAGGGTGAAGCAGAAGAAACAGAAGAAGGAGAAGGAGAAGGTGAAGACTGGAGGGTGAATCAGAAGAAGTAGAAGAAGGAGAAGGAGAAGGTGAAGTCTGGAGGGTGAATCAGAAGAGGTAGAAGAAGGAGAAGGAGAAGGTGAAGTCTGGAGGGTGAATCAGAAGAAGCAGAAGAAGGAGAAGGAGAAGGAGAAGTCCGGAGGGTGAATCAGAAGAAGCAGAAGAAGGAGAAGGAGAAGGTGAAGTCTGGAGGGTGAAGCAGAAGAAGTAGAAGAAGGAGAAGGAGAAGGTGAAGTCAGGAGGGTGAATCAGAAGAAGTAGAAGAAGGAGAAGGAGAAGGTGAAGTCAGGAGGGTGAATCAGAAGAAGCAGAAGAAGGAGAAGGAGAAGGTGAAGTCTGGAGGGTGAATCAGAAGAATCAGAAGAAGGAGAAGGAGAAGGTGAAGTCTGGAGGGTGAATCAGAAGAAGCCGAAGAAGGAGAAGGAGAAGGTGAAGTCTGGAGGGTGAATCAGAAGAAGCAGAAGAAGGAGAAGGAGAAGGTGAAGTCAGGAGGGTGAATCAGAAGAAGCAGAAGAAGGAGAAGGAGAAGGTGAAGTTAGGAGGGTGAATCAGAAGAAGCAGAAGAAGGAGAAGGAGCAGGTGATGTCAGCGGGATGAAGCAGAAGAAGTAGAAGAAGGAGAAGGAGAAGGTCAAGTCTGGAGGGTGAATCAGAAGAAGTAGAAGAAGGAGAAGGAGAAGGTGAAGTCTGGAGGGTGAAGCAGAAGAAGTAGAAGAAGGAGAAGGAGTAGGTGAATTCAGGAGGGTGAACCAGAAGAAGTAGAAGAAGGAGAAGGTGAAGTCAGGAGGGTGAATCAGAAGAAGCAGAAGAAGGAGAAGGAGAAGGTGAAGTCTGGAGGGTGAATCAGAAGAAGTAGAAGAAGGAGAAGGAGAAGGTGTTGTCTGGAGGGTGAATCAGAAGAAGTAGACGAAGGAGAAGGAGAAGGTGAAGTCTGGAGGATGAATCAGAAGAAGCAGAAGAAGGAGAAGGTGAAGTCTGGAGGGTGAATCAGAAGAAGCAGAAGAAGGAGAAGGAGAAGGTGAAGTCTGGAGGGTGAATCAGAAGAAGCAGAATAAGGAGAAGGAGAAGGTGAAGTCTGGAGGGTGAATCAGAAGAAGCAGAAAAAGGAGAAGGAGAAGGTGAAGTCTGAAGGGTGAATCAGAAGAAGTAGAAGAAGGAGAAGGAGAAGGTGAAGACTGGAGGGTGAAGCAGAAGAAGTAGAAGAAGGAGAAGGAGAAGGTGAAGTCAGGAGGGTGAATCAGAAGAAGTAGAAGAAGGAGAAGGAGAAGGTGAAGTCAGGAGGGTGAATCAGAAGAAGCAGAAGAAGGAGAAGGAGAAGGTGAAGTCTGGAGGGTGAATCAGAAGAATCAGAAGAAGGAGAAGGAGAAGGTGAAGTCTGGAGGGTGAATCAGAAGAAGCAGAAGAAAGAGAAGGAGAAGGTGAAGTCTGGAGAGTGAAGCAGAAGAAACAGAAGAAGGAGAAGGAGAAGGTGAAGACTGGAGGGTGAATCAGAAGAATTAGAAGAAGGAGAAGGAGAAGGTGAAGTCTGGAGGGTGAATCAGAAGAAGTAGAAGAAGGAGAAGGAGAAGGTGATGTCTGGAGGGTGAATCAGAAGAAGCAGAAGAAGGAGAAGGAGAAGGTGAAGTCTGGAGGGTGAATCAGAAGAAGCAGAAGAAGGAGAAGGAGAAGATGAAGTCTGGAGGGTGAATCAGAAGAAGTAGAAGAAGGAGAAGGAGAAGGTGAGGTCTGGAGGGTGAATCAGAAGAAGCAGAAGAAGGAGAAGGAGAAGGTGAAGTCTGGAGGGTGAATCAGAAGAAGCAGAAGAAGGAGAAGGAGAAGGTGAAGTCTGGAGGGTGAATCAGAAGAAGCAGAAGAAGGAGAAGGAGAAGGTGAAGTCAGGAGGGTGAATCAGAAGAAGGAGAAGGAGAAGGTGAAGTTAGGAGGGTGAATCAGAAGAAGCAGAAGAAGGAGAAGGAGCAGGTGATGTCAGGGGGATGAAGCAGAAGAAGTAGAAGAAGGAGAAGGAGAAGGTGAAGTTTGGACGGTAAAGCAGAAGAAGCAGAAGAAGGAGAAGGAGAAGGTGAAGTCTGGAGGGTGAATCAGAAGAAGTAGAAGAAGGAGAAGGAGAAGGTCAAGTCTGGAGGGTGAATCAGAAGAAGTAGAAGAAGGAGAAGGAGAAGGTGAAGTCTGGAGGGTGAAGCAGAAGAAGTAGAAGAAGGAGAAGGAGAAGGTGAAGTCAGGAGGGTGAATCAGAAGAAGTAGAAGAAGGAGAAGGAGAAGGTGAAGTCAGGAGGGTGAATCAGAAGAAGCAGAAGAAGGAGAAGAAGAAGGTGAAGTCTGGAGGGTGAATCAGAAGAATCAGAAGAAGGAGAAGGAGAAGGTGAAGTCTGGAGGGTGAATCAGAAGAAGCAGAAGAAGGAGAAGGAGAAGGTGAAGTCAGGAGGGTGAATCAGAAGAAGGAGAAGGAGAAGGTGAAGTTAGGAGGGTGAATCAGAAGAAGCAGAAGAAGGAGAAGGAGCAGGTGATGTCAGGGGGATGAAGCAGAAGAAGTAGAAGAAGGAGAAGGAGAAGGTGAAGTTTGGACGGTAAAGCAGAAGAAGCAGAAGAAGGAGAAGGAGAAGGTGAAGTCTGGAGGGTGAATCAGAAGAAGTAGAAGAAGGAGAAGGAGAAGGTGAAGTCTGGAGGGTGAATCAGAAGAAGCAGAAGAAGGAGAAGGAGAAGATGAAGTCTGGAGGGTGAATCAGAAGAAGTAGAAGAAGGAGAAGGAGAAGGTGAAGTCTGGAGAGTGAAGCAGAAGAAGTAGAAGAAGGAGAAGGAGAAGGTGAAGTCAGGAGGGTGAATCAGAAGAAGTAGAAGAAGAAGAAGGAGAAGGTGAAGTCAGGAGGTTGAATCAGAAGAAGCAGAAGAAGGAGAAGGAGAAGGTGAAGTCTGGAGGGTGAATCAGAAGAATCAGAAGAAGGAGAAGTAGAAGGTGAAGTCTGGAGGGTGAATCAGAAGAAGCAGAAGAAAGAGAAGGAGAAGGTGAAGTCTGGAGGGTGAAGCAGAAGAAACAGAAGAAGGAGAAGGAGAAGGTGAAGACTGGAGGGTGAATCAGAAGAAGTAGAAGAAGGAGAAGGAGAAGGTGAAGTCTGGAGGGTGAATCAGAAGAGGTAGAAGAAGGAGAAGGAGAAGGTGAAGTCTGGAGGGTGAATCAGAAGAAGCAGAAGAAGGAGAAGGAGAAGGAGAAGTCCGGAGGGTGAATCAGAAGAAGCAGAAGAAGGAGAAGGAGAAGGTGAAGTCTGGAGGGTGAAGCAGAAGAAGTAGAAGAAGGAGAAGGAGAAGGTGAAGTCAGGAGGGTGAATCAGAAGAAGTAGAAGAAGGAGAAGGAGAAGGTGAAGTCAGAAGGGTGAATCAGAAGAAGCAGAAGAAGGAGAAGGAGGAGGTGAAGTCTGGAGGGTGAATCAGAAGAATCAGAAGAAGGAGAAGGAGAAGGTGAAGTCTGGAGGGTGAATCAGAAGAAGCCGAAGAAGGAAAATGAGAAGGTGAAGTCTGGAGGGTGAATCAGAAGAAGCAGAAGAAGGAGAAGGAGAAGGTGAAGTCAGGAGGGTGAATCAGAAGAAGCAGAAGAAGGAGAAGGAGAAGGTGAAGTTAGGAGGGTGAATCAGAAGAAGCAGAAGAAGGAGAAGGAGCAGGTGATGTCAGCGGGATGAAGCAGAAGAAGTAGAAGAAGGAGAAGGAGAAGGTCAAGTCTGGAGGGTGAATCAGAAGAAGTAGAAGAAGGAGAAGGAGAAGGTGAAGTCTGGAGGGTGAAGCAGAAGAAGTAGAAGAAGGAGAAGGAGTAGGTGAATTCAGGAGGGTGAACCAGAAGAAGTAGAAGAAGGAGAAGGTGAAGTCAGGAGGGTGAATCAGAAGAAGCAGAAGAAGGAGAAGGAGAAGGTGAAGTCTGGAGGGTGAATCAGAAGAAGTAGAAGAAGGAGAAGGAGAAGGTGTTGTCTGGAGGGTGAATCAGAAGAAGTAGACGAAGGAGAAGGAGAAGGTGAAGTCTGGAGGATGAATCAGAAGAAGCAGAAGAAGGAGAAGGTGAAGTCTGGAGGGTGAATCAGAAGAAGCAGAAGAAGGAGAAGGAGAAGGTGAAGTCTGGAGGGTGAATCAGAAGAAGCAGAATAAGGAGAAGGAGAAGGTGAAGTCTGGAGGGTGAATCAGAAGAAGCAGAAAAAGGAGAAGGAGAAGGTGAAGTCTGAAGGGTGAATCAGAAGAAGTAGAAGAAGGAGAAGGAGAAGGTGAAGACTGGAGGGTGAAGCAGAAGAAGTAGAAGAAGGAGAAGGAGAAGGTGAAGTCAGGAGGGTGAATCAGAAGAAGTAGAAGAAGGAGAAGGAGAAGGTGAAGTCAGGAGGGTGAATCAGAAGAAGCAGAAGAAGGAGAAGGAGAAGGTGAAGTCTGGAGGGTGAATCAGAAGAATCAGAAGAAGGAGAAGGAGAAGGTGAAGTCTGGAGGGTGAATCAGAAGAAGCAGAAGAAAGAGAAGGAGAAGGTGAAGTCTGGAGAGTGAAGCAGAAGAAACAGAAGAAGGAGAAGGAGAAGGTGAAGACTGGAGGGTGAATCAGAAGAATTAGAAGAAGGAGAAGGAGAAGGTGAAGTCTGGAGGGTGAATCAGAAGAAGTAGAAGAAGGAGAAGGAGAAGGTGATGTCTGGAGGGTGAATCAGAAGAAGCAGAAGAAGGAGAAGGAGAAGGTGAAGTCTGGAGGGTGAATCAGAAGAAGCAGAAGAAGGAGAAGGAGAAGATGAAGTCTGGAGGGTGAATCAGAAGAAGTAGAAGAAGGAGAAGGAGAAGGTGAGGTCTGGAGGGTGAATCAGAAGAAGCAGAAGAAGGAGAAGGAGAAGGTGAAGTCTGGAGGGTGAATCAGAAGAAGCAGAAGAAGGAGAAGGAGAAGGTGAAGTCTGGAGGGTGAATCAGAAGAAGCAGAAGAAGGAGAAGGAGAAGGTGAAGTCAGGAGGGTGAATCAGAAGAAGGAGAAGGAGAAGGTGAAGTTAGGAGGGTGAATCAGAAGAAGCAGAAGAAGGAGAAGGAGCAGGTGATGTCAGGGGGATGAAGCAGAAGAAGTAGAAGAAGGAGAAGGAGAAGGTGAAGTTTGGACGGTAAAGCAGAAGAAGCAGAAGAAGGAGAAGGAGAAGGTGAAGTCTGGAGGGTGAATCAGAAGAAGTAGAAGAAGGAGAAGGAGAAGGTCAAGTCTGGAGGGTGAATCAGAAGAAGTAGAAGAAGGAGAAGGAGAAGGTGAAGTCTGGAGGGTGAAGCAGAAGAAGTAGAAGAAGGAGAAGGAGAAGGTGAAGTCAGGAGGGTGAATCAGAAGAAGTAGAAGAAGGAGAAGGAGAAGGTGAAGTCAGGAGGGTGAATCAGAAGAAGCAGAAGAAGGAGAAGAAGAAGGTGAAGTCTGGAGGGTGAATCAGAAGAATCAGAAGAAGGAGAAGGAGAAGGTGAAGTCTGGAGGGTGAATCAGAAGAAGCAGAAGAAGGAGAAGGAGAAGGTGAAGTCAGGAGGGTGAATCAGAAGAAGGAGAAGGAGAAGGTGAAGTTAGGAGGGTGAATCAGAAGAAGCAGAAGAAGGAGAAGGAGCAGGTGATGTCAGGGGGATGAAGCAGAAGAAGTAGAAGAAGGAGAAGGAGAAGGTGAAGTTTGGACGGTAAAGCAGAAGAAGCAGAAGAAGGAGAAGGAGAAGGTGAAGTCTGGAGGGTGAATCAGAAGAAGTAGAAGAAGGAGAAGGAGAAGGTCAAGTCTGGAGGGTGAATCAGAAGAAGTAGAAGAAGGAGAAGGAGAAGGTGAAGTCTGGAGTGTGAAGCAGAAGAAGTAGAAGAAGGAGAAGGAGAAGGTGAAGTCAGGAGGGTGAATCAGAAGAAGTAGAAGAAGGAGAAGGAGAAGGTGAAGTCAGGAGGGTGAATCAGAAGAAGTAGAAGAAGGAGAAGAAGAAGGTGAAGTCTGGAGGGTGAATCAGAAGAATCAGAAGAAGGAGAAGGAGAAGGTGAAGTCTGGAGGGTGAATCAGAAGAAGCAGAAGAAAGAGAAGGAGAAGGTGAAGTCTGGAGGGTGAATCAGAAGAAGTAGAAGAAGGAGAAGGAGAAGGTGAAGTCTGGAGTGTGAATCAGAAGAAGCAGAAGAAGGAGAAGGAGAAGGTGAAGTCTGGAGGGTGAATCAGAAGAAGCAGAATAAGGAGAAGGAGAAGGTGAAGTCTGGAGGGTGAATCAGAAGAAGCAGAAGAAGGAGAAGGAGAAGGTGAAGTCTGGAGGGTGAATCAGAAGAAGTAGAAGAAGGAGAAGGAGAAGGTGAAGTCTGGAGGGTGAAGCAGAAGAAGTAGAAGAAGGAGAAGGAGAAGGTGAAGTCAGGAGGGTGAATCAGAAGAAGCAGAAGAAGGAGAAGGAGAAGGTGAAGTCTGGAGGGTGAATCAGAAGAATCAGAAGAAGGAGAAGGAGAAGGTGAAGTCTGGAGGGTGAATCAGAAGAAGCAGAGGAAGGAGAAGGAGAAGGTGAAGTCTGGAGGGTGAATCAGAAGAAGCAGAATAAGGAGAAGGAGAAGGTGAAGTCTGGAGGGTGAATCAGAAGAAGCAGAATAAGGAGAAGGAGAAGGTGAAGTCTGGAGGGTGAATCAGAAGAAGCAGAAGAAGGAGAAGGAGAAGATGAAGTCTGGAGGGTGAATCAGAAGAAGTAGAAGAAGGAGAAGGAAAAGGTGAAGTCTGGAGGGTGAAGCAGAAGAAGTAGAAGAAGGAGAAGGAGAAGGTGAAGTCAGGAGGGTGAATCAGAAGAAGCAGAAGAAGGAGAAGGAGAAGGTGAAGTCTGGAGGGTGAATCAGAAGAATCAGAAGAAGGAGAAGGAGAAGGTGAAGTCTGGAGGGTGAATCAGAAGAAGCAGAAGAAAGAGAAGGAGAAGGTGAAGTCTGGAGGGTGAAGCAGAAGAAACAGAAGAAGTAGAAGGAGAAGGTGAAGACTGGAGGGTGAATCAGAAGAAGTAGAAGAAGGAGAAGGAGAAGGTGAAGTCTGGAGGGTGAATCAGAAGAAGTAGAAGAAGGAGAAGGAGAAGGTGAAGTCTGGAGGGTGAATCAGAAGAAGCAGAAGAAGGAGAAGGAGAAGGTGAAGTCTGGAGGGTGAATCAGAAGAAGCAGAAGAAGGAGAAGGAGAAGATGATGTCTGGAGGGTGAATCAGAAGAAGTAGAAGAAGGAGAAGGAGAAGGTGAAGTCTGGAGGGTGAATCAGAAGTAGTAGAAGAAGGAGAAGGAGAAGGTGAAGTCTGGACGGTGAATCAGAAGAAACAGAAGAAGGAGAAGGAGAAGGTGAAGTCTGGAGGGTGAATCAGAAGAAGCAGAAGAAGGAGAAGGAGAAGGAGGAGTCTGGAGGGTGAATCAGAAGAAGCAGAAGAAGGAGAAGGAGAAGGTGAAGTCTGGAGGGTGATGCAGAAGAAGTAGAAGAAGGAGAAGGAGAAGGTGAAGTCAGGAGGGTGAATCAGAAGAAGTAGAAGAAGGAGAAGGAGAAGGTGAAGTCAGGAGGGTGAATCAGAAGAAGCAGAAGAAGGAGAAGGAGATGGTGAAGTCTGGAGGGTGAATCAGAAGAATCAGAAGAAGGAGAAGGAGAAGGTGAAGTCTGGAGGGTGAATCAGAAGAAGCAGAAGAAGGAGAAGGAGAAGGTGAAGTCTGGAGGGTGAATCAGAAGAAGCAGAAGAAGGAGAAGGAGAAGGTGAAGTCAGGAGGGTGAATCAGAAGAAGCAGAAGAAGGAGAAGTAGAAGGTGAAGTTGGGAGGGTGAATCAGAAGAAGCAGAAGAAGGAGAAGGAGCAGGTGATGTCAGCGGGATGAAGCAGAAGAAGTAGAAGAAGGAGAAGGAGAAGGTGAAGTCAGGACGGTGAAGCAGAAGAAGCAGAAGAAGGAGAAGGAGAAGGTGAAGTCTGGAGGGTGAATCAGAATAAGTAGAAGAAGGAGAAGGAGAAGGTCAAGTCTGGAGGGTGAATCAGAAGAAGTAGAAGAAGGAGAAGGAGAAGGTGAAGTCTGGAGGGTGAAGCAGAAGAAGTAGAAGAAGGAGAAGGAGAAGGTGAAGTCAGGAGGGTGAACCAGAAGAAGTAGAAGAAGAAGAAGGAGAAGGTGAAGTCAGGAGGGTGAATCAGAAGAAGCAGAAGAAGGAGAAGGAGAAGGTGAAGTCTGGAGGGTGAATCAGAAGAATCAGAAGAAGGAGAAGGAGAAGGTGAAGTCTGGAGGGTGAATCAGAAGAAGCAGAAGAAAGAGAAGGAGAAGGTGAAGTCTGGAGGGTGAATCAGAAGAAGTAGAAGAAGGAGAAGGAGAAGGTCAAGTCTGGAGGGTGAATCAGAAGAAGTAGAAGAAGGAGAAGGAGAAGGTGAAGTCTGGAGGGTGAAGCAGAAGAAGTAGAAGAAGGAGAAGGAGAAGGTGAAGTCAGGAGGGTGAATCAGAAGAAGTAGAAGAAGGAGAAGGAGAAGGTGAAGTCAGGAGGGTGAATCAGAAGAAGCAGAAGAAGGAGAAGGAGAAGGTGAAGTCTGGAGGGTGAATCAGAAGAAGCAGAAGAAGGAGAAGGAGAAGATGAAATCTGGAGGGTGAATCAGAAGAAGTAGAAGAAGGAGAAGGAGAAGGTGAGGTCTGGAGGGTGAATCAGAAGAAGTAGAAGAAGGAGAAGGAGAAGGTGAAGTCTGGAGGGTGAAACAGAAGAAGCAGAAGAAGGAGAAGGAGAAGGTGAAGTCTGGAGGGTGAATCAGAAGAAGCAGAAGAAGGAGAAGGAGAAGGTGAAGTCTGGAGGGTGAATCAGAAGAAGCAGAAGAAGGAGAAGGAGAAGATGAAATCTGGAGGGTGAATCAGAAGAAGCAGAAGAAAGAGAAGGAGAAGGTGAAGTCTGGAGGGTGAATCAGAAGAAGTAGAAGAAGGAGAAGGAGAAGGTGAAGTCTGGAGGGTGAATCAGAAGAAGCAGAAGAAGGAATGGAGAAGGTGAAGTCTGGAGGGTGAATCAGAAGAAGCAGAAGAAGGAGAAGGAGAAGGTGAAGTCTGGAGGGTGAATCAGAAGAAGCAGAAGAAGGAGAAGGAGAAGGTGAAGTCTGGAGGGTGAATCAGAAGAAGCAGAATAAGGAGAAGGAGAAGGTGAAGTCTGGAGGGTGAATCAGAAGAAGCAGAAGAAGGAGAAGGAGAAGATGAATTCTGGAGGGTGAATCAGAAGAAGTAGAAGAAGGAGAAGGAGAAGGTGAAGTCTGGAGGGTGAAGCAGAAGAAGTAGAAGAAGGAGAAGGAGAAGGTGAAGTCAGGAGGGTGAATCAGAAGAAGTAGATGAAGGAGAAGGAGAAGGTGAAGTCAGGAGGGTGAATCAGAAGAAGCAGAAGAAGGAGAAGGAGAAGGTGAAGTCTGGAGGGTGAATCAGAAGATTCAGAAGAAGGAGAAGGAGAAGGTGAAGTCTGGAGGGTGAATCTGAAGAAGCAGAATAAGGAGAAGGAGAAGATGAAATCTGGAGGGTGAATCAGAAGAAGCAGAAGAAAGAGAAGGAGAAGGTGAAGTCTGGAGGGTGAATCAGAAGAAGTAGAAGAAGGAGAAGGAGAAGGTGAAGTCTGGAGGGTGAATCAGAAGAAGCAGAAGAAGGAGAAGGAGAAGGTGAAGTCTGGAGGGTGAATCAGAAGAAGCAGAAGAAGGAGAAGGAGAAGGTGAAGTCTGGAGGGTGAATCAGAAGAAGCAGAAGAAGGCGAAGGAGAAGTTGAAGTCTGGAGGGTGAATCAGAAGAAGCAGAATAAGGAGAAGTGAAGGTGAAGTATGGAGGGTGAATCAGAAGAAGCGGAAGAAGGAGAAGGAGAAGGTGAAGTCTGGAGGGTGAATCAGAAGAATTAGAAGAAGGAGAAGGAGAAGGTGAAGTCTGGAGGGTGAAGCAGAAGAAGTAGAAGAAGGAGAAGGAGAAGGTGAAGTCAGGAGGGTGAATCAGAAGAAGTAGAAGAAGGAGAAGGAGAAGGTGAAGTCAGGAGGGTGAATCAGAAGAAGCAGAAGAAGGAGAAGGAGAAGGTGAAGTCTGGAGGGTGAATCAAAAGAAGCAGAATAAGGAGAAGGAGAAGGTGAAGTCTGGAGGGTGAATCAGAAGAAGCAGAATAAGGAGAAGGAGAAGGTGAAGTCTGGAGGGTGAATCAGAAGAAGCAGAAGAAGGAGAAGGAGAAGATGAAGTCTGGAGGGTGAATCAGAAGAAGTAGAAGAAGGAGAAGGAGAAGGTGAAGTCAGGAGGGTGAATCAGAAGAAGTAGAAGAAGGAGAAGGAGAAGGTGAAGTCAGGAGGGTGAATCAGAAGAAGCAGAAGAAGGAGAAGGAGAAGGTGAAGTCTGGAGGGTGAATCAGAAGAATCAGAAGAAGGAGAAGGAGAAGGTGAAGTCTGGAGGGTGAATCAGAAGAAGCAGAAGAAAGAGAAGGAGAAGGTGAAGTCTGGAGGGTGAAGCAGAAGAAACAGAAGAAGGAGAAGGAGAAGGTGAAGACTGGAGGGTGAATCAGAAGAAGGGGAAGAAGGAGAAGGAGAAGGTGAAGTCTGGAGGGTGAATCAGAAGAAGTAGAAGAAGGAGAAGGAGAAGGTGAAGTCTGGAGGGTGAATCAGAAGAAGCAGAAGAAGGAGAAGGAGAAGGTGAAGTCTGGAGGGTGAATCAGAAGAAGCAGAAGAAGGAGAAGGAGAAGATGAAGTCTGCAGGGTGAATCAGAAGAAGTAGAAGAAGGAGAAGGAGAAGGTGAAGTCTGGAGGGTGAATCAGAAGAAGCAGAAGAAAGAGAAGGAGAAGGTGAAGTCTGGAGGGTGAATCAGAAGAGGTAGAAGAGGGAGAAGGAGAAGGTGAAGTCTGGAGGGTGAATCAGAAGAAGCAGAAGAAGGAGAAGGAGAAGGTGAAGTCTGGAGGGTGAATCAGAAGAAGCAGAAGAAGGAGAAGGAGAAGGTGAAGTCTGGAGGGTGAATCAGAAGAAGCAGAAGAAGGAGAAGGAGAAGTTGAAGTCTGGAGGGTGAATCAGAAGAAGCAGAATAAGGAGAAGTGAAGGTGATGTATGGAGGCTGAATCAGAAGAAGCAGAAGAAGGAGAAGGAGAAGGTGAAGTCTGGAGGGTGAATCAGAAGAAGTAGAAGAAGGAGAAGGAGAAGGTGAAGTCTGGAGGGTGAAGCAGAAAAAGTAGAAGAAGGAGAAGGAGAAGGTGAAGTCAGGAGGGTGAATCAGAAGAAGTAGAAGAAGGAGAAGGAGAAGGTGAAGTCAGGAGGGTGAATCAGAAGAAGCAGAAGAAGGAGAAGGAGAAGGTGAAGTCTGGAGGGTGAATCAGAAGAAGCAGAATAAGGAGAAGGAGAAGGTGAAGTCTGGAGGGTGAATCAGAAGAAGCAGAATAAGGAGAAGGAGAAGGTGAAGTCTGGAGGGTGAATCAGAAGAAGCAGAAGAAGGAGAAGGAGAAGATGAAGTCTGGAGGGTGAATCAGAAGAAGTAGAAGAAGGAGAAGGAGAAGGTGAAGTCTGGAGGGTGAAGCATAAGAAGTAGAAGAAGGAGAAGGAGAAGGTGAAGTCAGGAGGGTGAATCAGAAGAAGGAGAAGAAGGAGAAGGAGAAGGTGAAGTCAGGAGGGTGAATCAGAAGAAGCAGAAGAAGGAGAAGGAGAAGGTGTAGTCTGGAGGGTGAATCAGAAGAATCAGAAGAAGGAGAAGGAGAAGGTGAAGTCTGGAGGGTGAATCAGAAGAAGCAGAAGAAAGAGAAGGAGAAGGTGAAGTATGGAGGGTGAAGCAGAAGAAACAGAAGAAGGAGAAGGTGAAGACTGGAGGGTGAATCAGAAGAAGTGGAAGAAGGAGAAGGAGAAGGTGAAGTCTGGAGGGTGAATCAGAAGAAGTAGAAGAAGGAGAAGGAGAAGGTGAAGTCTGGAGGGTGAATCAGAAGAAGCAGAAGAAGGAGAAGGAGAAGGTGAAGTCTGGAGGGTGAATCAGAAGAAGCAGAAGAAGGAGAAGGAGAAGATGAAGTCTGGAGGGTGAATCAGAAGAAGTAGAAGAAGGAGAAGGAGAAGGTGAAGTCTGGAGGGTGTATCAGAAGTAGTAGAAGAAGGAGAAGGAGAAGGTGAAGTCTGGACGGTGTATCAGAAGAAACAGAAGAAGGAGAAGGAGAAGGTGAAGTCTGGAGGGTGAATCAGAAGAAGTAGAAGAAGGAGAAGGAGAAGGTGTAGTCTGGAGGGTGAATCAGAAGAAGTAGACGAAGGAGAAGGAGAAGGTGAAGTCTGGAGGGTGAATCAGAAGAAGCAGAAGAAGGAGATGGAGAAGGTGAAGTCTGGAGGGTGAATCAGAAGAAGTAGAAGAAGGAGAAGGAGAAGGTGAAGTCTGGAGGGTGAATCAGAAGAAGTAGAAGAAGGAGAAGGAGAAGGTGAAGTCTGGAGGGTGAATCAAAAGAAGCAGAATAAGGAGAAGGAGAAGGTGAAGTCTGGAGGGTGAATCAGAAGAAGCAGAATAAGGAGAAGGAGAAGGTGAAGTCTGGAGGGTGAATCAGAAGAAGCAGAAGAAGGAGAAGGAGAAGATGAAGTCTGGAGGGTGAATCAGAAGAAGTAGAAGAAGGAGAAGGAGAAGGTGAAGTCAGGAGGGTGAATCAGAAGAAGTAGAAGAAGGAGAAGGAGAAGGTGAAGTCAGGAGGGTGAATCAGAAGAAGCAGAAGAAGGAGAAGGAGAAGGTGAAGTCTGGAGGGTGAATCAGAAGAATCAGAAGAAGGAGAAGGAGAAGGTGAAGTCTGGAGGGTGAATCAGAAGAAGCAGAAGAAAGAGAAGGAGAAGGTGAAGTCTGGAGGGTGAAGCAGAAGAAACAGAAGAAGGAGAAGGAGAAGGTGAAGACTGGAGGGTGAATCAGAAGAAGGGGAAGAAGGAGAAGGAGAAGGTGAAGTCTGGAGGGTGAATCAGAAGAAGTAGAAGAAGGAGAAGGAGAAGGTGAAGTCTGGAGGGTGAATCAGAAGAAGCAGAAGAAGGAGAAGGAGAAGGTGAAGTCTGGAGGGTGAATCAGAAGAAGCAGAAGAAGGAGAAGGAGAAGATGAAGTCTGCAGGGTGAATCAGAAGAAGTAGAAGAAGGAGAAGGAGAAGGTGAAGTCTGGAGGGTGAATCAGAAGAAGCAGAAGAAAGAGAAGGAGAAGGTGAAGTCTGGAGGGTGAATCAGAAGAGGTAGCAGAGGGAGAAGGAGAAGGTGAAGTCTGGAGGGTGAATCAGAAGAAGCAGAAGAAGGAGAAGGAGAAGGTGAAGTCTGGAGGGTGAATCAGAAGAAGCAGAAGAAGGAGAAGGAGAAGGTGAAGTCTGGAGGGTGAATCAGAAGAAGCAGAAGAAGGAGAAGGAGAAGTTGAAGTCTGGAGGGTGAATCAGAAGAAGCAGAATAAGGAGAAGTGAAGGTGATGTATGGAGGCTGAATCAGAAGAAGCAGAAGAAGGAGAAGGAGAAGGTGAAGTCTGGAGGGTGAATCAGAAGAAGTAGAAGAAGGAGAAGGAGAAGGTGAAGTCTGGAGGGTGAAGCAGAAGAAGTAGAAGAAGGAGAAGGAGAAGGTGAAGTCAGGAGGGTGAATCAGAAGAAGTAGAAGAAGGAGAAGGAGAAGGTGAAGTCAGGAGGGTGAATCAGAAGAAGCAGAAGAAGGAGAAGGAGAAGGTGAAGTCTGGAGGGTGAATCAGAAGAAGCAGAATAAGGAGAAGGAGAAGGTGAAGTCTGGAGGGTGAATCAGAAGAAGCAGAATAAGGAGAAGGAGAAGGTGAAGTCTGGAGGGTGAATCAGAAGAAGCAGAAGAAGGAGAAGGAGAAGATGAAGTCTGGAGGGTGAATCAGAAGAAGTAGAAGAAGGAGAAAGAGAAGGTGAAGTCTGGAGGGTGAAGCATAAGAAGTAGAAGAAGGAGAAGGAGAAGGTGAAGTCAGGAGGGTGAATCAGAAGAAGGAGAAGAAGGAGAAGGAGAAGGTGAAGTCAGGAGGGTGAATCAGAAGAAGCAGAAGAAGGAGAAGGAGAAGGTGAAGTCTGGAGGGTGGATCAGAAGAATCAGAAGAAGGAGAAGGAGAAGGTGAAGTCTGGAGGGTGAATCAGAAGAAGCAGAAGAAAGAGAAGGAGAAGGTGAAGTATGGAGGGTGAAGCAGAAGAAACAGAAGAAGGAGAAGGAGAAGGTGAAGACTGGAGGGTGAATCAGAAGAAGTGGAAGAAGGAGAAGGAGAAGGTGAAGTCTGGAGGGTGAATCAGAAGAAGTAGAAGAAGGAGAAGGAGAAGGTGAAGTCTGGAGGGTGAATCAGAAGAAGCAGAAGAAGGAGAAGGAGAAGGTGAAGTCTGGAGGGTGAATCAGAAGAAGCAGAAGAAGGAGAAGGAGAAGATGAAGTCTGGAGGGTGAATCAGAAGAAGTAGAAGAAGGAGAAGGAGAAGGTGAAGTCTGGAGGGTGTATCAGAAGTAGTAGAAGAAGGAGAAGGAGAAGGTGAAGTCTGGAGGGTGAATCAGAAGAAGTAGAAGAAGGAGAAGGAGAAGGTGAAGTCTGGAGGGTGAATCAGAAGAAGCAGGAGAAGGAGAAGGAGAAGGTGAAGTCTGGAGGGTGAATCAGAAGAAGCAGAAGAAGGAGAAGGAGAAGGTGAAGTCTGGAGGGTGAATCAGAAGAAGTAGAAGAAGGAGAAGGAGAAGGTGAAGTCTGGAGGGAGAATCAGAAGAAGTAGAAGAAGGAGAAGGAGAAGGTGAAGTCTGGAGGTTGAATCAGAAGAAGTAGAAGAAGGAGAAGGAGAAGGTGAAGTCTGGAGGGTGAAGCAGAAGAAGTAGAAGAAGGAGAAGGAGAAGGTGAAGTCTGGAGGTTGAATCAGAAGAAGTAGAAGAAGGAGAAGGAGAAGGTGAAGTCAGGAGGGTGAATCAGAAGAAGTAGAAGAAGGAGAAGGAGAAGGTGAAGTCAGGAGGGTGAATCAGAAGAAGCAGAAGAAGGAGAAGGAGAAGGTGAAGTCTGGAGGGTGAATCAGAAGAAGCAGAAGAAGGAGAAGGAGAAGGTGAAGTCTGGAGGGTGAATCAGAAGAAGCAGAAGAAGGAGAAGGAGAAGGTGAAGTCTGCAGGGTGAATCAGAAGAAGCAGAAGAAGGAGAAGGAGAAGGTGAAGTCTGGAGGGTGAATCAGAAGAAGCAGAATAAGGAGAAGGAGAAGGTGAAGTCTGGAGGGTGAATCAGAAGAAGCAGAAGAAGGAGAAGGAGAAGGTGAAGTCTGGAGGGTGAATCAGAAGAAGCAGAGGAAGGAGAAGGAGAAGGTGAAGTCTGGAGGGTGAATCAGAAGAAGCAGAAGAAGTAGAAGGAGAAGGTGAAGTCTGGAGGGTGAATCAGAAGAAGCAGAAGAAGGAGAAGGAGAAGGTGAAGTCTGGAGGGTGAATGAGAAGAAGCAGAATAAGGAGAAGGAGAAGGTGAAGTCTGGAGGGTGAATCAGAAGAAGCAGAAGAAGGAGAAGGAGAAGGTGAAGTCTGGAGGGTGAATCAGAAGAAGTAGAAGAAGGAGAAGGAGAAGGTGAAGTCTGGAGGGTGAAGCAGAAGAAGGAGAAGGAGAAGGTGAAGTCAGGAGGGTGAATCAGAAGAAGTAGAAGAAGGAGAAGGAGAAGGTGAAATCAGGAGGGTGAATCAGAAGAAGCAGAAGAAGGAGAAGGAGAAGGTGAAGTCTGGAGGGTGAATGAGAAGAAGCAGAATAAGGAGAAGGAGAAGGTGAAGTCTGGATGGTGAATCAGAAGAAGCAGAAGAAGGAGAAGGAGAAGGTGAAGTCTGGAGGGTGAATCAGAAGAAGTAGAAGAAGGAGAAGGAGAAGGTGAAGTCTGGAGGGTGAAGCAGAAGAAGGAGAAGGAGAAGGTGAAGTCAGGAGGGTGAATCAGAAGAAGTAGAAGAAGGAGAAGGAGAAGGTGAAATCAGGAGGGTGAATCAGAAGAAGCAGAAGAAGGAGAAGGAGAAGGTGAAGTCTGCAGGGTGAATCAGAAGAATCAGAAGAAGGAGAAGGAGAAGGTGAAGTCTGGAGGGTGAATCAGAAGAAGCTGAAGAAAGAGAAGGAGAAGGTGAAGTCTGGAGGGTGAAGCAGAAGAAACAGAAGAAGGAGAAGGAGAAGGTGAAGACTGGAGGGTGAATCAGAAGAAGTAGAAGAAGGAGAAGGAGAAGGTGAAGTCTGGAGGGTGAATCAGAAGAAGTAGAAGAAGGAGAAGGAGAAGGTGAAGTCTGGAGGGTGAATCAGAAGAAGCAGAAAAGGAGAAGGAGAAGGTGAAGTCTGGAGGGTGAATCAGAAGAAGCAGAAGAAGGAGAAGGAGAAGATGAAGTCTGGAGGGTGAATCAGAAGAAGTAGAAGAAGGAGAAGGAGAAGATGAGGTCTGGAGGGTGAATCAGAAGAAGCAGAAGAAGGAGAAGGAGAAGGAGAAGGTGAAGTCTGGAGGGTGAATCAGAAGAAGGAGAAGAAGGAGAAGGAGAAGGTGAAGTCTGGAGGGTGAATCAGAAGAAACAGAAGAAGGAGAAGGAGAAGGTGAAGTCTGGAGGGTGAATCAGAAGAAATAGAAGAAGGAGAAGGAGAAGGTGTAGTCTGGAGGGTGAATCAGAAGAAGCAGAAGAAGGAGAAGGAGAAGGTGAAGTCTGGAGGGTGAATCAGAAGAAGCAGAAGAAGGAGAAGGAGAAGGTGAAGTCTGGAGGGTGAATCAGAAGAAGCAGAAGAAGGAGAAGGAGAAGGTGAGGTCTGGAGGGTGAATCAGAAGAAGCAGAAGAAGGAGAAGGAGAAGGTGAAGTCTGGAGGGTGAATCAGAAGAAGCAGAAGAAGGAGAAGGAGAAGGAGAAGTCTGGAGGGTGAATCAGAAGAAACAGAAGAAGGAGAAGGAGAAGGTGAAGTCTGGAGGGTGAATCAGAAGAAGTAGAAGAAGGAGAAGGAGAAGGTGTAGTCTGGAGGGTGAATCAGAAGAAGCAGAAGAAGGAGAAGGAGAAGGTGAAGTCTGGAGGGTGAATCAGAAGAAGCAGAAGAAGGAGAAGGAGAAGGTGAAGTCTGGAGGGTGAATCAGAAGAAGCAGAAGAAGGAGAAGGAGAAGGTGAAGTCAGGAGGGTGAATCAGAAGAAGCAGAAGAAGGAGAAGGAGAACGTGAAGTTAGGAGGGTGAATCAGAAGAAGCAGAAGAAGGAGAAGGAGCAGGTGATGTCAGGGGGATGAAGCAGAATAAGTAGAAGAAGGAGAAGGAGAAGGTGAAGTCAGGACGGTGAAGCAGAAGAAGCAGAAGAAGGAGAAGGAGAAGGTGAAGTCTGGAGGGTGAATCAGAAGAAGTAGAAGAAGGAAAAGGAGAAGGTCAAGTCTGGAGGGTGAATCAGAAGAAGTAGAAGAAGGAGAAGGAGAAGGTGAAGTCTGGAGGGTGAAGCAGAAGAAGTAGAAGAAGGAGAAGTAGAAGGTGAAGTCAGGATGGTGAATCAGAAGAAGTAGAAGAAGGAGAAGGAGAAGGTGAAGTCAGGAGGGTGAATCAGAAGAAGCAGAAGAAGGCGAAGGAGAAGGTGAAGTCTGGAGGGTGAATCAGAAGAATCAGAAGAAGGAGAAGGAGAAGGTGAAGTCTGGAGGGTGAATCAGAAAAAGCAGAAGAAAGAGAAGGAGAAGATGAAGTCTGGAGGGTGAATCAGAAGAAGTAGAAGAAGGAGAAGGAGAAGGTGAAGTCTGGAGGGTGAATCAGAAGAAGCAGAAGAAGGAGAAGGAGAAGGTGAAGTCTGGAGGGTGAATCAGAAGAAGCAGAAGAAGGAGAAGGAGAAGGTGAAGTCTGCAGGGTGAATCAGAAGAAGCAGAAGAAGGAGAAGGAGAAGGTGAAGTCTGGAGGGTGAATCAGAAGAAGCAGAATAAGGAGAAGGAGAAGGTGAAGTCTGGAGGGTGAATCAGAAGAAGCAGAAGAAGGAGAAGGAGAAGGTGAAGTCTGGAGGGTGAATCAGAAGAAGCAGAGGAAGGAGAAGGAGAAGGTGAAGTCTGGAGGGTGAATCAGAAGAAGCAGAAGAAGTAGAAGGAGAAGGTGAAGTCTGGAGGGTGAATCAGAAGAAGCAGAAGAAGGAGAAGGAGAAGGTGAAGTCTGGAGGGTGAATGAGAAGAAGCAGAATAAGGAGAAGGAGAAGGTGAAGTCTGGAGGGTGAATCAGAAGAAGCAGAAGAAGGAGAAGGAGAAGGTGAAGTCTGGAGGGTGAATCAGAAGAAGTAGAAGAAGGAGAAGGAGAAGGTGAAGTCTGGAGGGTGAAGCAGAAGAAGGAGAAGGAGAAGGTGAAGTCAGGAGGGTGAATCAGAAGAAGTAGAAGAAGGAGAAGGAGAAGGTGAAATCAGGAGGGTGAATCAGAAGAAGCAGAAGAAGGAGAAGGAGAAGGTGAAGTCTGTAGGGTGAATCAGAAGAATCAGAAGAAGGAGAAGGAGAAGGTGAAGTCTGGAGGGTGAATCAGAAGAAGCAGAAGAAAGAGAAGGAGAAGGTGAAGTCTGGAGGGTGAAGCAGAAGAAACAGAAGAAGGAGAAGGAGAAGGTGAAGACTGGAGGGTGAATCAGAAGAAGTAGAAGAAGGAGAAGGAGAAGGTGAAGTCTGGAGGGTGAATCAGAAGAAGTAGAAGAAGGAGAAGGAGAAGGTGAAGTCTGGAGGGTGAATCAGAAGAAGTAGAAGAAGGAGAAGGAGAAGGTGAGGTCTGGAGGGTGAATCAGAAGAAGCAGAAGAAGGAGAAGGAGAAGGTGAAGTCTGGAGGGTGAATCAGAAGAAGCAGAAGAAGGAGAAGGAGAAGGTGAAGTCTGGAGGGTGAATCAGAAGAAGCAGAAGAAGGAGAAGGAGAAGGTGAAGTCAGGAGGGTGAATCAGAAGAAGCAGAAGAAGGAGAAGGAGAAGGTGAAGTTAGGAGGGTGAATCAGAAGAAGCAGAAGAAGGAGAAGGAGCAGGTGATGTCAGGGGGATGAAGCAGAATAAGTAGAAGAAGGAGAAGGAGAAGGTGCAGTCAGGACGGTGAAGCAGAAGAAGCAGAAGAAGGAGAAGGAGAAGGTGAAGTCTGGAGGGTGAATCAGAAGAAGTAGAAGAAGGAAAAGGAGAAGGTCAGGTCTGGAGGGTGAATCAGAAGAAGTAGAAGAAGGAGAAGGAGAAGGTGAAGTCTGGAGGGTGAAGCAGAAGAAGTAGAAGAAGGAGAAGGAGAAGGTGAAGTCAGGATGGTGAATCAGAAGAAGTAGAAGAAGGAGAAGGAGAAGGTGAAGTCAGGAGGGTGAATCAGAAGAAGCAGAAGAAGGAGAAGGAGAAGGTGAAGTCTGGAGGGTGAATCAGAAGAATCAGAAGAAGGAGAAGGAGAAGGTGAAGTCTGGAGGGTGAATCAGAAGAAGCAGAAGAAAGAGAAGGAGAAGGTGAAGTCTGGAGGGTGAATCAGAAGAAGTAGAAGAAGGAGAAGGAGAAGGTGAGGTCTGGAGGGTGAATCAGAAGAAGCAGAAGAAGGAGAAGGAGAAGGTGAAGTCTGGAGGGTGAATCAGAAGAAGCAGAAGAAGGAGAAGGAGAAGGAGAAGTCTGGAGGGTGAATCAGAAGAAACAGAAGAAGGAGAAGGAGAAGGTGAAGTCTGGAGGGTGAATCAGAAGAAGTAGAAGAAGGAGAAGGAGAAGGTGTAGTCTGGAGGGTGAATCAGAAGAAGCAGAAGAAGGAGAAGGAGAAGGTGAAGTCTGGAGGGTGAATCAGAAGAAGCAGAAGAAGGAGAAGGAGAAGGTGAAGTCTGGAGGGTGAATCAGAAGAAGCAGAAGAAGGAGAAGGAGAAGGTGAAGTCAGGAGGGTGAATCAGAAGAAGCAGAAGAAGGAGAAGGAGAAGGTGAAGTTAGGAGGGTGAATCAGAAGAAGCAGAAGAAGGAGAAGGAGCAGGTGATGTCAGGGGGATGAAGCAGAATAAGTAGAAGAAGGAGAAGGAGAAGGTGAAGTCAGGACGGTGAAGCAGAAGAAGCAGAAGAAGGAGAAGGAGAAGGTGAAGTCTGGAGGGTGAATCAGAAGAAGTAGAAGAAGGAAAAGGAGAAGGTCAAGTCTGGAGGGTGAATCAGAAGAAGTAGAAGAAGGAGAAGGAGAAGGTGAAGTCTGGAGGGTGAAGCAGAAGAAGTAGAAGAAGGAGAAGGAGAAGGTGAAGTCAGGATGGTGAATCAGAAGAAGTAGAAGAAGGAGAAGGAGAAGGTGAAGTCAGGAGGGTGAATCAGAAGAAGCAGAAGAAGGCGAAGGAGAAGGTGAAGTCTGGAGGGTGAATCAGAAGAATCAGAAGAAGGAGAAGGAGAAGGTGAAGTCTGGAGGGTGAATCAGAAAAAGCAGAAGAAAGAGAAGGAGAAGATGAAGTCTGGAGGGTGAATCAGAAGAAGTAGAAGAAGGAGAAGGAGAAGGTGAAGTCTGGAGGGTGAATCAGAAGAAGCAGAAGAAGGAGAAGGAGAAGGTGAAGTCTGGAGGGTGAATCAGAAGAAGCAGAAGAAGGAGAAGGAGAAGGTGAAGTCTGCAGGGTGAATCAGAAGAAGCAGAAGAAGGAGAAGGAGAAGGTGAAGTCTGGAGGGTGAATCAGAAGAAGCAGAATAAGGAGAAGGAGAAGGTGAAGTCTGGAGGGTGAATCAGAAGAAGCAGAAGAAGGAGAAGGAGAAGGTGAAGTCTGGAGGGTGAATCAGAAGAAGCAGAGGAAGGAGAAGGAGAAGGTGAAGTCTGGAGGGTGAATCAGAAGAAGCAGAAGAAGTAGAAGGAGAAGGTGAAGTCTGGAGGGTGAATCAGAAGAAGCAGAAGAAGGAGAAGGAGAAGGTGAAGTCTGGAGGGTGAATGAGAAGAAGCAGAATAAGGAGAAGGAGAAGGTGAAGTCTGGAGGGTGAATCAGAAGAAGCAGAAGAAGGAGAAGGAGAAGGTGAAGTCTGGAGGGTGAATCAGAAGAAGTAGAAGAAGGAGAAGGAGAAGGTGAAGTCTGGAGGGTGAAGCAGAAGAAGGAGAAGGAGAAGGTGAAGTCAGGAGGGTGAATCAGAAGAAGTAGAAGAAGGAGAAGGAGAAGGTGAAATCAGGAGGGTGAATCAGAAGAAGCAGAAGAAGGAGAAGGAGAAGGTGAAGTCTGTAGGGTGAATCAGAAGAATCAGAAGAAGGAGAAGGAGAAGGTGAAGTCTGGAGGGTGAATCAGAAGAAGCAGAAGAAAGAGAAGGAGAAGGTGAAGTCTGGAGGGTGAAGCAGAAGAAACAGAAGAAGGAGAAGGAGAAGGTGAAGACTGGAGGGTGAATCAGAAGAAGTAGAAGAAGGAGAAGGAGAAGGTGAAGTCTGGAGGGTGAATCAGAAGAAGTAGAAGAAGGAGAAGGAGAAGGTGAAGTCTGGAGGGTGAATCAGAAGAAGTAGAAGAAGGAGAAGGAGAAGGTGAGGTCTGGAGGGTGAATCAGAAGAAGCAGAAGAAGGAGAAGGAGAAGGTGAAGTCTGGAGGGTGAATCAGAAGAAGCAGAAGAAGGAGAAGGAGAAGGTGAAGTCTGGAGGGTGAATCAGAAGAAGCAGAAGAAGGAGAAGGAGAAGGTGAAGTCAGGAGGGTGAATCAGAAGAAGCAGAAGAAGGAGAAGGAGAAGGTGAAGTTAGGAGGGTGAATCAGAAGAAGCAGAAGAAGGAGAAGGAGCAGGTGATGTCAGGGGGATGAAGCAGAATAAGTAGAAGAAGGAGAAGGAGAAGGTGCAGTCAGGACGGTGAAGCAGAAGAAGCAGAAGAAGGAGAAGGAGAAGGTGAAGTCTGGAGGGTGAATCAGAAGAAGTAGAAGAAGGAAAAGGAGAAGGTCAGGTCTGGAGGGTGAATCAGAAGAAGTAGAAGAAGGAGAAGGAGAAGGTGAAGTCTGGAGGGTGAAGCAGAAGAAGTAGAAGAAGGAGAAGGAGAAGGTGAAGTCAGGATGGTGAATCAGAAGAAGTAGAAGAAGGAGAAGGAGAAGGTGAAGTCAGGAGGGTGAATCAGAAGAAGCAGAAGAAGGAGAAGGAGAAGGTGAAGTCTGGAGGGTGAATCAGAAGAATCAGAAGAAGGAGAAGGAGAAGGTGAAGTCTGGAGGGTGAATCAGAAGAAGCAGAAGAAAGAGAAGGAGAAGGTGAAGTCTGGAGGGTGAATCAGAAGAAGTAGAAGAAGGAGAAGGAGAAGGTGAAGTCTGGAGGGTGAATCAGAAGAAGCAGAAGAAGGAGAAGGAGAAGGTGAAGTCTGGAGGGTGAATCAGAAGAAGTAGAAGAAGGAGAAGGAGAAGGTGAAGTCTGGAGGGTGAATCAGAAGAAGTAGAAGAAGGAGAAGGAGAAGGTGAAGTCTGGAGGGTGAATCAGAAGAAGCAGAAGAAGGAGAAGGAGAAGGTGAAGTCTGGAGGGTGAATCAGAAGAAGCAGAAGAAGGAGAAGGAGAAGATGAAGTCTGGAGGGTGAATCAGAAGAAGTAGAAGAAGGAGAAGGAGAAGGTGAAGTCTGGAGGGTGAATCAGAAGTAGTAGAAGAAGGAGAAGGAGAAGGTGAAGTCTGGAGGGTGAATCAGAAGAAACAGAAGAAGGAGAAGGAGAAGGTGAAGTCTGGAGGGTGAATCAGAAGAAGTAGAAGAAGGAGAAGGAGAAGGTGTAGTCTGGAGGGTGAATCAGAAGAAGTAGACGAAGGAGAAGGAGAAGGTGAAGTCTGGAGGGTGAATCAGATGAAGCAGAAGAAGGAGATGGAGAAGGTGAAGTCTGGAGGTTGAATCAGAAGAAGTAGAAGAAGGAGAAGGAGAAGGTGAAGTCTGGAGGGTGAATCAGAAGAAGCAGAAGAAGGAGAAGGAGAAGGTGAAGTCTGGAGGGTGAATCAGAAGAAGCAGAAGAAGGAGAAGGAGAAGGTGAAGTCTGGAGGGTGATTCAGAAGAAGCAGGATAAGGAGAAGGAGAAGGTGAAGTCTGGAGGTTGAATCAGAAGAAGCAGAAGAAGGAGAAGGAGAAGCTGAAGTCTGGAGGGTGAATCAGAAGAAGTAGAAGAAGGAGAAGGAGAAGATGAAGTCTGGAGGGTGAATCAGAAGAAGTAGAAGAAGGAGAAGGAGAAGGTGAAGTCTGGAGGGTGAATCAGAAGACGTAGAAGAAGGAGAAGGAGAAGGTGAAGTCTGGAGGGTGAAGCAGAAGAAGTAGAAGAAGGAGAAGGAGAAGGTGAAGTCAGGAGGGTGAATCAGAAGATGTAGAAGAAGGAGAAGGAGAAGGTGAAGTCAGGAGGGTGAATCAGAAGAAGCAGAAGAAGGAGAAGGAGAAGGTGAAGTCTGGAGGGTGAATCAGAAGAATCAGAAGAAGGAGAAGGAGAAGGTGAAGTCTGGAGGGTGAATCAGAAGAAGCAGAAGAAAGAGAAGGAGAAGGTGAAGTCTGGAGGGTGAATCAGAAGAAGTAGAAGAAGGAGAAGGAGAAGGTGAAGTCTGGAGGGTGAATCAGAAGAAGCAGAAGAAGGAGAAGGAGAAGGTGAAGTCTGGAGGGTGAATCAGAAGAAGTAGACGAAGGAGAAGGAGAAGGTGAAGTCTGGAGGGTGAATCAGAAGAAGCAGAAGAAGGAGATGGAGAAGGTGAAGTCTGGAGGGTGAATCAGAAGAAGTAGAAGAAGGAGAAGGAGAAGGTGAAGTCTGGAGGGTGAATCAGAAGAAGCAGAAGAAGGAGAAGGAACAGGTGAAGTCTGGAGGGTGAATCAGAAGAAGCAGAAGAAGGAGAAGGAGAAGGTGAAGTCTGGAGGGTGATTCAGAAGAAGCAGAATAAGGAGAAGGAGAAGGTGAAGTCTGGAGGGTGAATCAGAAGAAGCAGAAGAAGGAGATGGAGAAGGTGAAGTCTGGAGGGTGAATCAGAAGAAGTAGAAGAAGGAGAAGGAGAAGGTGAAGTCTGGAGGGTGAATCAGAAGAAGTAGAAGAAGGAGAAGGAGAAGGTGAAGTCTGGAGGGTGAATCAGAAGAAGTAGAAGAAGGAGAAGGAGAAGGTGAAGTCTGGAGGGTGAAGCAGAAGAAGTAGAAGAAGGAGAAGGAGAAGGTGAAGTCAGGAGGGTGAATCAGAAGATGTAGAAGAAGGAGAAGGAGAAGGTGAAGTCAGGAGGGTGAATCAGAAGAAGCAGAAGAAGGAGAAGGAGAAGGTGAAGTCTGGAGGGTGAATCAGAAGAAGTAGAAGAAGGAGAAGGAGAAGGTGAAGTCTGGAGGGTGAATCAGAAGAAGCAGAAGAAGGAGAAGGAGAAGGTGAAGTCTGGAGGGTGAATCAGAAGAAGCAGAAGAAGGAGAAGGAGAAGGTGAAGTCTGGAGGGTGAATCAGAAGAAGCAGAATAAGGAGAAGGAGAAGGTGAAGTCTGGAGGGTGAATCAGAAGAAGCAGAAGAAGGAGAAGGAGAAGGTGAAGTCGGCAGGGTGAATCAGAAGAAGTAGAAGAAGGAGAAGGAGAAGGTGAAGTCTGGAGGGTGAAGCAGAAGAAGTAGAAGAAGGAGAAGGAGAAGATGAAGTCAGGAGGGTGAATCAGAAGAAGTAGAAGAAGGAGAAGGAGAAGGTGAAGTCAGGAGGGTGAATCAGAAGAAGCAGAAGAAGGAGATATAGAAGGTGAAGTCTTGAGGGTGAATCAGAAGAATCAGAAGAAGGAGAAGGAGAAGGTGAAGTCTGGAGGGTGAAGCAGAAGAAGCAGAAGAAAGAGAAGGAGAAGGTGAAGTCTGGAGGGTGAAGCAGAAGAAACAGAAGAAGGAGAAGGAGAAGGTGAAGACTGGAGGGTGAATCAGAAGAAGTAGAAGAAGGAGAAGGAGAAGGTGAAGTCTATAGGGTGAATCAGAAGAAGTAGAAGAAGGAGAAGGAGAAGGTGAAGTCTGGAGGGTGAATCAGAAGAAGCAGAAGAAGGAGAAGGAGAAGGTGAAGTCTGGAGGGTGAATCAGAAGAAGCAGAAGAAGGAGAAGGAGAAGATGAAGTCTGGAGGGTGAATCAGAAGAAGTAGAAGAAGGAGAAGGAGAAGGTGAGGTCTGGAGGGTGAATCAGAAGAAGCAGAAGAAGGAGAAGGAGAAGGTGAAGTCTGGAGGGAGAATCAGAAGAAGCAGAAGAAGGAGAAGGAGAAGGTGAAGTCTGGAGGGTGAATCAGAAGAAGCAGAAGAAGGAGAAGGAGAAGGTGAAGTCAGGAGGGTGAATCAGAAGAAGCAGAAGAAGGAGAAGGAGAAGGTGAAGTTAGGAGGGTGAATCAGAAGAAGCAGAAAAAGGAGAAGGAGCAGGTGAAGTCAGGGGGGTGTAGCAGAAGAAGTAGAAGAAGGAGAAGGAGAAGGTGAAGTCAGGACGATGAAGCAGAAGAAGCAGAAGAAGGAGAAGGAGAAGGTGAAGCCTGGAGGGCGCAGCAGAAGAAGCAGAAGAAGGAGAAGGAGAAGGTGAAGTCTGGAGTGTGAAGCAGAAGAAGCAGAAGAAGGAGAAGGAGAAGGTGAAGTGTGGAGGGCGCAGCAGAAGAAGCAGAAGAAGGAGAATGAGAAGGTGAAGTCTGGAGGGTGAATCAGAAGAAGCAGAAGAAGGAGAAGGAGAAGGTGAAGTCTGGAGGGTGAATCAGAAGAAGTAGAAGAAGGAGAAGGAGAAGGTGAAGTCTGGAGGGTGAAGCAGAAGAAGTAGAAGAAGGAGAAGGAGAAGGTGAAGTCAGGAGGGTGAATCAGAAGAAGTAGAAGAAGGAGAAGGAGAAGGTGAAGTCAGGAGGGTGAATCAGAAGAAGCAGAAGAAGGAGAAGGAGAAGGTGAAGTCTGGAGGGTGAATCAGAAGAATCAGAAGAAGGAGAAGGAGAAGGTGAAGTCTGGAGGGTGAATCAGAAGAAGCAGAAGAAAGAGAAGGAGAAGGTGAAGTCTGGAGGGTGAAGCAGAAGAAACAGAAGAAGGAGAAGGAGAAGGTGAAGACTGGAGGGTGAATCAGAAGAAGTAGAAGAAGGAGAAGGAGAAGGTGAAGTCTGGAGGGTGAATCAGAAGAAGTAGAAGAAGGAGAAGGAGAAGTTGAAGTCTGGAGGGTGAATCAGAAGAAGCAGAAGAAGGAGAAGGAGAAGGTGTAGTCTGGAGGGTGAATCAGAAGAAGCAGAAGAAGGAGAAGGAGAAGATGAAGTCTGGAGGGTGAATCAGAAGAAGTAGAAGAAGGAGAAGGAGAAGGTGAAGTCTGGAGGGTGAATCAGAAGAAGTAGAAGAAGGAGAAGGAGAAGATGAAGTCTGGAGGGTGAATCAGAAGAAACAGAAGAAGGAGAAGGAGAAGGTGAAGTCTGGAGGGTGAATCAGAAGAAGTAGAAGAAGGAGAAGGAGAAGGTGTAGTCTGGAGGGTGAATCAGAAGAAGTAGACGAAGGAGAAGGAGAAGGTGAAGTCTGGAGGGTGAATCAGAAGAAGCAGAAGAAGTAGAAGGAGAAGGTGAAGTCTGGAGGGTGAATCAGAAGAAGTAGAAGAAGGAGAAGGAGAAGGTGAAGTCTGGAGGGTGAATCAGAAGAAGCAGAAGAAGGAGAAGGAGAAGGTGAAGTCTGGAGGGTGAATCAGAAGAAGCAGAAGAAGGAGAAGGAGAAGGTGAAGTCTGGAGGGTGAATAAGAAGAAGTAGAAGAAGGAGAAGGAGAAGTTGAAGTCTGGAGGGTGAAGCAGAAGAAGAAGAAGATGGAGAAGGAGAAGGTGAAGTCAGGAGGGTGAATCAGAAGAAGTAGAAGAAGGAGAAGGAGAAGGTGAAGTCAGGAGGGTGAATCAGAAGAAGCAGAAGATGGAGAAGGAGAAGGTGAAGTCTGGAGGGTGAATCAGAAGAATCAGAAGAAGGAGAAGGAGAAGGTGAAGCCTGGAGGGTGAATCAGAAGAAGCAGAGAAAGGAGAAGGAGAAGGTGAAGTCTGGAGGGTGAATCAAAAGAAGCAGAATAAGGAGAAGGAGAAGGTGAAGTCTGGAGGGTGAATCAGAAGAAGCAGAATAAGGAGAAGGAGAAGGTGAAGTCCGGAGGGTGAATCAGAAGAAGCAGAAGAAGGAGAAGGAGAAGGTGAAGTCTGGAGGGTGAATCAGAAGAAGTAGAAGAAGGAGAAGGAGAAGGTGAAGTCTGGAGGGTGAAGCAGAAGAAGTAGAAGAAGGAGAAGGAGAAGGTGAAGTCAGGAGGGTGAATCAGAAGAAGTAGAAGAAGCAGAAGGAGAAGGTGAAGTCAGGAGGGTGAATCAGAAGAAGCAGAAGAAGGAGAAGGAGAAGGTGAAGTCTGGAGGGTGAATCAGAAGAATCAGAAGAAGGAGAAGGAGAAGGTGAAGTCTGGAGGGTGAATCAGAAGAAGCAGAAGAAAGAGAAGGAGAAGGTGAAGTCTGGAGGGTGAAGCAGAAGAAACAGAAGAAGGAGAAGGAGAAGGTGAAGACTGGAGGGTGAATCAGAAGAAGTAGAAGAAGGAGAAGGAGAAGGTGAAGTCTGGAGGGTGAATCAGAAGAAGTAGAAGAAGGAGAAGGAGAAGGTGAAGTCTGGAGGGTGAATCAGAAGAAGCAGAAGAAGGAGAAGGAGAAGGTGAAGTCTGGAGGGTGAATCAGAAGAAGCAGAAGAAGGAGAAGGAGAAGATGAAGTCTGGAGGGTGAATCGGAAGAAGTAGAAGAAGGAGAAGGAGAAGGTGAAGTCTGGAGGGTGAATCAGAAGAAGTAGAAGAAGGAGAAGGAGAAGTTGAAGTCTGGAGGGTGAATCAGAAGAAGCAGAAGAAGGAGAAGGAGAAGGTGAAGTCTGGAGGGTGAATCAGAAGAAGCAGAAGAAGGAGAAGGAGAAGATGAAGTCTGGAGGGTGAATCAGAAGAAGTAGAAGAAGGAGAAGGAGAAGGTGAAGTCTGGAGGGTGAATCAGAAGAAGTAGAAGAAGGAGAAGGAGAAGATGAAGTCTGGAGGGTGAATCAGATGAAACAGAAGAAGGAGCAGGAGAAGGTGAAGTCTGGAGGGTGAATCAGAAGAAGTAGAAGAAGGAGAAGGAGAAGGTGTTGTCTGGAGTGTGAATCAGAAGAAGTAGACGAAGGAGAAGGAGAAGGTGAAGTCTGGAGGGTGAATCAGAAGAAGCAGAAGAAGGAGAAGGTGAAGTCTGGAGGGTGAATCAGAAGAAGTAGAAGAAGGAGAAGGAGAAGGTGAAGTCTGGAGGGTGAATCAGAAGAAGCAGAAGAAGGAGAAGGAGAAGGTGAAGTCTGGAGGGTGAATCAGAAGAAGCAGAAGAAGGAGAAGGAGAAGGTGAAGTCTGGAGGGTGAATCAGAAGAAGTAGATGAAGGAGAAGGAGAAGGTGAAGTCTGGAGGGTGAATCAGAAGAAGCAGAAGAAGGAGATGGAGAAGGTGAAGTCTGGAGGGTGAATCAGAAGACGTAGAAGAAGGAGAAGGAGAAGGTGAAGTCTGGAGGGTGAATCAGAAGAAGCAGAAGAAGGAGAAGGAGAAGGTGAAGTCTGGAGGGTGAATCAGAAGAAGCAGAAGAAGGAGAAGGAGAAGGTGAAGTCTGGAGGGTGATTCAGAAGAAGCAGAATAAGGAGAAGGAGAAGGTGAAGTCTGGAGGGTGAATCAGAAGAAGCAGAAGAAGGAGAAGGAGAAGGTGAAGTCTGGAGGGTGAATCAGAAGAAGTAGAAGAAGGAGAAGGAGAAGGTGAAGTCTGGAGGGTGAATCAGAAGAAGTAGAAGAAGGAGAAGGAGAAGGTGAAGTCTGGAGGGTGAATCAGAAGAATTGAAGAAGGACAAGGAGAAGGTAAAGTCTGGAGGGTGAAGCAGAAGAAGTAGAAGAAGGAGAAGGAGAAGGTGAAGTCAGGAGGGTGAATCAGAAGATGTAGAAGAAGGACAAGGAGAAGGTGAAGTCAGGAGGGTGAATCAGAAGAAGCAGAAGAAGGAGAAGGAGAAGGTGAAGTCTGAAGGGTGAATCAGAAGAAGTAGAAGAAGGAGAAGGAGAAGGTGAAGTCTGGAGGGTGAATCAGAAGAAGCAGAAGAAGGAGAAGGAGAAGGTGAAGTCTGGAGGGTGAATCAGAAGAAGCAGAAGAAGGAGAAGGAGAAGGTGAAGTCTGGAGGGTGAATCAGAAGAAGCAGAATAAGGAGAAGGAGAAGGTTAAGTCTGGAGGGTGAATCAGAAGAAGCAGAAGAAGGAGAAGGAGAAGGTGAAGTCTGGAGGGTGAATCAGAAGAAGTAGAAGAAGGAGAAGGAGAAGGTGAAGTCTGGAGGGTGAAGCAGAAGAAGTAGAAGAAGGAGAAGGAGAAGGTGAAGTCAGGAGGGTGAATCAGAAGAAGTAGAAGAAGGAGAAGGAGAAGGTGAAGTCAGGAGGGTGAATCAGAAGAAGCAGAAGAAGGAGATAGAGAAGGTGAAGTCTGGAGGTTGAATCAGAAGAATCAGAAGAAGGAGAAGGAGAAGGTGAAGTCTGGAGGGTGAATCAGAAGAAGCAGAAGAAGGAGAAGGAGAAGGTGAAGTCTGGAGGGTGAATCAGAAGAAGCAGAAGAAGGAGAAGGAGAAGATGAAGTCTGGAGGGTGAATCAGAAGAAGTAGAAGAAGGAGAAGGAGAAGGTGAGGTCTGGAGGGTGAATCAGAAGAAGCAGAAGAAGGAGAAGGAGAAGGTGAAGTCTGGAGGGTGAATCAGAAGAAGCAGAAGAAGGAGAAGGAGAAGGTGAAGTCTGGAGGGTGAATCAGAAGAAGGAGAAGGAGAAGGTGAAGTCAGGAGGGTGAATCAGAAGAAGCAGAAGAAGGAGAAGGAGAAGGTGAAGTTAGGAGGGTGAATCAGAAGAAGCAGAAGAAGGAGAAGGAGCAGGTGAAGTCAGGGGGGTGTAGCAGAAGAAGTAGAAGAAGGAGAAGGAGAAGGTGAAGTCAGGACAGTGAAGCAGAAGAAGCAGAAGAAGGAGAAGGAGAAGGTGAAGCCTGGAGGGCGCAGCAGAAGAAGCAGAAGAAGAAGAAGGAGAAGGTGAAGTCTGGAGTGTGAAGCAGAAGAAGCAGAAGAAGGAGAAGGAGAAGGTGAAGTCTGGAGGGCGCAGCAGAAGAAGCAGAAGAAGGAGAATGAGAAGGTGAAGTCTGGAGGGTGAATCAGAAGAAGCAGAAGAAGGAGAAGGAGAAGGTGAAGTCTGGAGGGTGAATCAGAAGAAGTAGAAGAAGGAGAAGGAGAAGGTGAAGTCAGGAGGGTGAATCAGAAGATGTAGAAGAAGGAGAAGGAGAAGGTGAAGTCAGGAGGGTGAATCAGAAGAAGCAGAAGAAGGAGAAGGAGAAGGTGAAGTCTGGAGGGTGAATCAGAAGAAGTAGAAGAAGGAGAAGGAGAAGGTGAAGTCTGGAGGGTGAATCAGAAGAAGCAGAAGAAGGAGAAGGAGAAGGTGAAGTCTGGAGGGTGAATCAGAAGAAGCAGAAGAAGGAGAAGGAGAAGGTGAAGTCTGGAGGGTGAATCAGAAGAAGCAGAATAAGGAGAAGGAGAAGGTTAAGTCTGGAGGGTGAATCAGAAGAAGCAGAAGAAGGAGAAGGAGAAGGTGAAGTCTGGAGGGTGAATCAGAAGAAGTAGAAGAAGGAGAAGGAGAAGGTGAAGTCTGGAGGGTGAAGCAGAAGAAGTAGAAGAAGGAGAAGGAGAAGGTGAAGTCAGGAGGGTGAATCAGAAGAAGTAGAAGAAGGAGAAGGAGAAGGTGAAGTCAGGAGGGTGAATCAGAAGAAGCAGAAGAAGGAGATAGAGAAGGTGAAGTCTGGAGGGTGAATCAGAAGAATCAGAAGAAGGAGAAGGAGAAGGTGAAGTCTGGAGGGTGAAGCAGAAGAAGCAGAAGAAAGAGAAGGAGAAGGTGAAGTCTGGAGGGTGAAGCAGAAGAAACAGAAGAAGGAGAAGGAGAAGGTGAAGACTGGAGGGTGAATCAGAAGAAGTAGAAGAAGGAGAAGGAGAAGGTGAAGTCTGGAGGGTGAATCAGAAGAAGTAGAAGAAGGAGAAGGAGAAGGTGAAGTCTGGAGGGTGAATCAGAAGAAGCAGAAGAAGGAGAAGGAGAAGGTGAAGTCTGGAGGGTGAATCAGAAGAAGCAGAAGAAGGAGAAGGAGAAGATGAAGTCTGGAGGGTGAATCAGAAGAAGTAGAAGAAGGAGAAGGAGAAGGTGAGGTCTGGAGGGTGAATCAGAAGAAGCAGAAGAAGGAGAAGGAGAAGGTGAAGTCTGGAGGGTGAATCAGAAGAAGCAGAAGAAGGAGAAGGAGAAGGTGAAGTCTGGAGGGTGAATCATAAGAAGCAGAAGAAGGAGAAGGAGAAGGTGAAGTCAGGAGGGTGAATCAGAAGAAGCAGAAGAAGGAGAAGGAGAAGGTGAAGTTAGGAGGGTGAATCAGAAGAAGCAGAAGAAGGAGAAGGAGCAGGTGAAGTCAGGGGGGTGTAGCAGAAGAAGTAGAAGAAGGAGAAGGAGAAGGTGAAGTCAGGACGGTGAAGCAGAAGAAGCAGAAGAAGGAGAAGGAGAAGGTGAAGCCTGGAGGGCGCAGCAGAAGAAGCAGAAGAAGGAGAAGGAGAAGGTGATGTCTGGAGGGCGCAGCAGAAGAAGCAGAAGAAGGAGAATGAGAAGGTGAAGTCTGGAGGGTGAATGAGAAGAAGCAGAAGAAGGAGAAGGAGAAGGTGAAGTCTGGAGGTTGAATCAGAAGAAGTAGAAGAAGGAGAAGGAGAAGGTGAAGTCTGGAGGGTGAAGCAGAAGAAGTAGAAGAAGGAGAAGGAGAAGGTGAAGTCAGGAGGGTGAATCAGAAGAAGTAGAAGAAGGAGAAGGAGAAGGTGAAGTCAGGAGGGTGAATCAGAAGAAGCAGAAGAAGGAGAAGGAGAAGGTGAAGTCTGGAGGGTGAATCAGAAGAATCAGAAGAAGGAGAAGGAGAAGGTGAAGTCTGGAGGGTGAATCAGAAGAAGCAGAAGAAAGAGAAGGAGAAGGTGAAGTCTGGAGGGTGAAGCAGAAGAAACAGAAGAAGGAGAAGGAGAAGGTGAAGACTGGAGGGTGAATCAGAAGAAGTAGAAGAAGGAGAAGGAGAAGGTGAAGTCTGGAGGGTGAATCAGAAGAAGTAGAAGAAGGAGAAGGAGAAGTTGAAGTCTGGAGGGTGAATCAGAAGAAGCAGAAAAGGAGAAGGAGAAGGTGAAGTCTGGAGGGTGAATCAGAAGAAGCAGAAGAAGGAGAAGGAGAAGATGAAGTCTGGAGGGTGAATCAGAAGAAGTAGAAGAAGGAGAAGGAGAAGGTGAAGTCTGGAGGGTGAATCAGAAGAAGTAGAAGAAGGAGGAGAAGATGAAGTCTGGAGGGTGAATCAGAGGAAACAGAAGAAGGAGAAGGAGAAGGTGAAGTCTGGAGGGTGAATCAGAAGAAGTAGAAGAAGGAGAAGGAGAAGGTGTAGTCTGGAGGGTGAATCAGAAGAAGTCGACGAAGGAGAAGGAGAAGGTGAAGTCTGGAGGGTGAATCAGAAGAAGCAGAAGAAGGAGAAGGAGAAGGTGAAGTCTGGAGGGTGAATCAGATGAAGTAGAAGAAGGAGAAGGAGAAGGTGAAGTCTGGAGGGTGAATCAGAAGAAGCAGAAGAAGGAGAAGGAGAAGGTGAAGTCTGGAGGGTGAATCAGAAGAAGCAGAAGAAGGAGAAGGAGAAGGTGAAGTCTGGAGGGTGAATCAGAAGAAGTAGAAGAAGGAGAAGGAGAAGTTGAAGTCTGGAGGGTGAAGCAGAGGAAGTAGAAGAAGGAGAAGGAGAAGGTGAAGTCTGGAGGGTGAATCAGAAGAAGCAGAAGAAGGAGAAGGAGAAGGTGAAGTCTGGAGGGTGAATCAGAAGAAGCAGAAGAAGGAGAAGGAGAAGGTGAAGTCTGGAGGGTGAATCAGAAGAAGCAGAATAAGGAGAAGGAGAAGGTTAAGTCTGGAGGGTGAATCAGAAGAAGCAGAAGAAGGAGAAGGAGAAGGTGAAGTCTGGAGGGTGAATCAGAAGAAGTAGAAGAAGGAGAAGGAGAAGGTGAAGTCTGGAGGGTGAAGCAGAAGAAGTAGAAGAAGGAGAAGGAGAAGGTGAAGTCAGGAGGGTGAATCAGAAGAAGTAGAAGAAGGAGAAGGAGAAGGTGAAGTCAGGAGGGTGAATCAGAAGAAGCAGAAGAAGGAGAAGGAGAAGGTTAAGTCTGGAGGGTGAATCAGAAGAAGCAGAAGAAGGAGAAGGAGAAGGTGAAGTCTGGAGGGTGAATCAGAAGAAGTAGAAGAAGGAGAAGGAGAAGGTGAAGTCTGGAGGGTGAAGCAGAAGAAGTAGAAGAAGGAGAAGGAGAAGGTGAAGTCAGGAGGGTGAATCAGAAGAAGTAGAAGAAGGAGAAGGAGAAGGTGAAGTCAGGAGGGTGAATCAGAAGAAGCAGAAGAAGGAGATAGAGAAGGTGAAGTCTGGAGGGTGAATCAGAAGAATCAGAAGAAGGAGAAGGAGAAGGTGAAGTCTGGAGGGTGAAGCAGAAGAAGCAGAAGAAAGAGAAGGAGAAGGTGAAGTCTGGAGGGTGAAGCAGAAGAAACAGAAGAAGGAGAAGGAGAAGGTGAAGACTGGAGGGTGAATCAGAAGAAGTAGAAGAAGGAGAAGGAGAAGGTGAAGTCTGGAGGGTGAATCAGAAGAAGTAGAAGAAGGAGAAGGAGAAGGTGAAGTCTGGAGGGTGAATCAGAAGAAGCAGAAGAAGGAGAAGGAGAAGGTGAAGTCTGGAGGGTGAATCAGAAGAAGCAGAAGAAGGAGAAGGAGAAGATGAAGTCTGGAGGGTGAATCAGAAGAAGTAGAAGAAGGAGAAGGAGAAGGTGAGGTCTGGAGGGTGAATCAGAAGAAGCAGAAGAAGGAGAAGGAGAAGGTGAAGTCTGGAGGGTGAATCAGAAGAAGCAGAAGAAGGAGAAGGAGAAGGTGAAGTCTGGAGGGTGAATCATAAGAAGCAGAAGAAGGAGAAGGAGAAGGTGAAGTCAGGAGGGTGAATCAGAAGAAGCAGAAGAAGGAGAAGGAGAAGGTGAAGTTAGGAGGGTGAATCAGAAGAAGCAGAAGAAGGAGAAGGAGCAGGTGAAGTCAGGGGGGTGTAGCAGAAGAAGTAGAAGAAGGAGAAGGAGAAGGTGAAGTCAGGACGGTGAAGCAGAAGAAGCAGAAGAAGGAGAAGGAGAAGGTGAAGCCTGGAGGGCGCAGCAGAAGAAGCAGAAGAAGGAGAAGGAGAAGGTGATGTCTGGAGGGCGCAGCAGAAGAAGCAGAAGAAGGAGAATGAGAAGGTGAAGTCTGGAGGGTGAATGAGAAGAAGCAGAAGAAGGAGAAGGAGAAGGTGAAGTCTGGAGGTTGAATCAGAAGAAGTAGAAGAAGGAGAAGGAGAAGGTGAAGTCTGGAGGGTGAAGCAGAAGAAGTAGAAGAAGGAGAAGGAGAAGGTGAAGTCAGGAGGGTGAATCAGAAGAAGTAGAAGAAGGAGAAGGAGAAGGTGAAGTCAGGAGGGTGAATCAGAAGAAGCAGAAGAAGGAGAAGGAGAAGGTGAAGTCTGGAGGGTGAATCAGAAGAATCAGAAGAAGGAGAAGGAGAAGGTGAAGTCTGGAGGGTGAATCAGAAGAAGCAGAAGAAAGAGAAGGAGAAGGTGAAGTCTGGAGGGTGAAGCAGAAGAAACAGAAGAAGGAGAAGGAGAAGGTGAAGACTGGTGGGTGAATCAGAAGAAGTAGAAGAAGGAGAAGGAGAAGGTGAAGTCTGGAGGGTGAATCAGAAGAAGTAGAAGAAGGAGAAGGAGAAGTTGAAGTCTGGAGGGTGAATCAGAAGAAGCAGAAAAGGAGAAGGAGAAGGTGAAGTCTGGAGGGTGAATCAGAAGAAGCAGAAGAAGGAGAAGGAGAAGATGAAGTCTGGAGGGTGAATCAGAAGAAGTAGAAGAAGGAGAAGGAGAAGGTGAAGTCTGGAGGGTGAATCAGAAGAAGTAGAAGAAGGAGGAGAAGATGAAGTCTGGAGGGTGAATCAGAGGAAACAGAAGAAGGAGAAGGAGAAGGTGAAGTCTGGAGGGTGAATCAGAAGAAGTAGAAGAAGGAGAAGGAGAAGGTGTAGTCTGGAGGGTGAATCAGAAGAAGTCGACGAAGGAGAAGGAGAAGGTGAAGTCTGGAGGGTGAATCAGAAGAAGCAGAAGAAGGAGAAGGAGAAGGTGAAGTCTGGAGGGTGAATCAGATGAAGTAGAAGAAGGAGAAGGAGAAGGTGAAGTCTGGAGGGTGAATCAGAAGAAGCAGAAGAAGGAGAAGGAGAAGGTGAAGTCTGGAGGGTGAATCAGAAGAAGCAGAAGAAGGAGAAGGAGAAGGTGAAGTCTGGAGGATGAATCAGAAGAAGTAGAAGAAGGAGAAGGAGAAGTTGAAGTCTGGAGGGTGAAGCAGAGGAAGTAGAAGATGGAGAAGGAGAATGTGAAGTCAGGAGGGTGAATCAGAAGAAGTAGAAGAAGGAGAAGGAGAAGGTGAAGTCAGGAGGGTGAATCAGAAGAAGCAGAAGAAGGAGATAGAGAAGGTGAAGTCTGGAGGGTGAATCAGAAGAATCAGAAGAAGGAGAAGGAGAAGGTGAAGTCTGGAGGGTGAAGCAGAAGAAGCAGAAGAAAGAGAAGGAGAAGGTGAAGTCTGGAGGGTGAAGCAGAAGAAACAGAAGAAGGAGAAGGAGAAGGTGAAGGCTGGAGGGTGAATCAGAAGAAGTAGAAGAAGGAGAAGGAGAAGGTGAAGTCTGTAGGGTGAATCAGAAGAAGCAGAAGAAGGAGAAGGAGAAGGTGAAGTCTGGAGGGTGAATCAGAAGAAGCAGAAGAAGGAGAAGGAGAAGGTGAAGTCTGGAGGGTGAATCAGAAGAAGCAGAAGAAAGAGAAGGAGAAGGTGAAGTCTGGAGGGTGAAGCAGAAGAAACAGAAGAAGGAGAAGGAGAAGGTGAAGACTGGAGGGTGAATCAGAAGAAGTAGAAGAAGGAGAAGGAGAAGGTGAAGTCTGGAGTGTGAATCAGAAGAAGTAGAAGAAGGAGAAGGAGAAGTTGAAGTCTGGAGGGTGAATCAGAAGAAGCAGAAAAGGAGAAGGAGAAGGTGAAGTCTGGAGGGTGAATCAGAAGAAGCAGAAGAAGGAGAAGGAGAAGATGAAGTCTGGAGGGTGAATCAGAAGAAGTAGAAGAAGGAGAAGGAGAAGGTGAAGTCTGGAGGGTGAATCAGAAGAAGTAGAAGAAGGAGAAGGAGAAGATGAAGTCTGGAGGGTGAATCAGAAGAAACAGAAGAAGGAGAAGGAGAAGGTGAAGTCTGGAGGGTGAATCAGAAGAAGTAGAAGAAGGAGAAGGAGAAGGTGTAGTCTGGAGGGTGAATCAGAAGAAGTCGACGAAGGAGAAGGAGAAGGTGAAGTCTGGAGGGTGAATCAGAAGAAGCAGAAGAAGGAGAAGGAGAAGGTGAAGTCTGGAGGGTGAATCAGATGAAGTAGAAGAAGGAGAAGGAGAAGGTGAAGTCTGGAGGGTGAATCAGAAGAAGCAGAAGAAGGAGAAGGAGAAGGTGAAGTCTGGAGGGTGAATCAGAAGAAGCAGAAGAAGGAGAAGGAGAAGGTGAAGTCTGGAGGGTGAATCAGAAGAAGTAGAAGAAGGAGAAGGAGAAGTTGAAGTCTGGAGGGTGAAGCAGAGGAAGTAGAAGATGGAGAAGGAGAAGGTGAAGTCAGGAGGGTGAATCAGAAGAAGTAGAAGAAGGAGAAGGAGAAGGTGAAGTCAGGAGGGTGAATCAGAAGAAGCAGAAGAAGGAGATAGAGAAGGTGAAGTCTGGAGGGTGAATCAGAAGAATCAGAAGAAGGAGAAGGAGAAGGTGAAGTCTGGAGGGTGAAGCAGAAGAAGCAGAAGAAAGAGAAGGAGAAGGTGAAGTCTGGAGGGTGAAGCAGAAGAAACAGAAGAAGGAGAAGGAGAAGGTGAAGACTGGAGGGTGAATCAGAAGAAGTAGAAGAAGGAGAAGGAGAAGGTGAAGTCTGTAGGGTGAATCAGAAGAAGCAGAAGAAGGAGAAGGAGAAGGTGAAGTCTGGAGGGTGAATCAGAAGAAGCAGAAGAAGGAGAAGGAGAAGGTGAAGTCTGGAGGGTGAATCAGAAGAAGGAGAAGGAGAAGATGAAGTCTGGAGGGTGAATCAGAAGAAGTAGAAGAAGGAGAAGGAGAAGGTGAGGTCTGGAGGGTGAATCAGAAGAAGCAGAAGAAGGAGAAGGAGAAGGTGAAGTCTGGAGGGTGAATCAGAAGAAGTAGAAGAAGGAGAAGGAGAAGGTGAGGTCTGGAGGGTGAATCAGAAGAAGCAGAAGAAGGAGAAGGAGAAGGTGAAGTCTGGAGGGTGAATCAGAAGAAGCAGAAGAAGGAGAAGGAGAAGGTGAAGTCTGGAGGGTGAATCAGAAGAAGGAGAAGGAGAAGGTGAAGTCAGGAGGGTGAATCAGAAGAAGCAGAAGAAGGAGAAGGAGAAGGTGAAGTTAGGAGGGTGAATCAGAAGAAGCAGAAGAAGGAGAAGGAGCAGGTGAAGTCAGGGGGGTGTAGCAGAAGAAGTAGAAGAAGGAGAAGGAGAAGGTGAAGTCAGGACAGTGAAGCAGAAGAAGCAGAAGAAGGAGAAGGAGAAGGTGAAGCCTGGAGGGCGCAGCAGAAGAAGCAGAAGAAGAAGAAGGAGAAGGTGAAGTCTGGAGTGTGAAGCAGAAGAAGCAGAAGAAGGAGAAGGAGAAGGTGAAGTCTGGAGGGCGCAGCAGAAGAAGCAGAAGAAGGAGAATGAGAAGGTGAAGTCTGGAGGGTGAATTTGAAGAAGCAGAAGAAGGAGAAGGAGAAGGTGAAGTCTGGAGGGTGAATCAGAAGAAGTAGAAGAAGGAGAAGGAGAAGGTGAAGTCAGGAGGGTGAATCAGAAGATGTAGAAGAAGGAGAAGGAGAAGGTGAAGTCAGGAGGGTGAATCGGAAGAAGCAGAAGAAGGAGAAGGAGAAGGTGAAGTCTGGAGGGTGAATCAGAAGAAGTAGAAGAAGGAGAAGGAGAAGGTGAAGTCTGGAGGGTGAATCAGAAGAAGCAGAAGAAGGAGAAGGAGAAGGTGAAGTCTGGAGGGTGAATCAGAAGAAGCAGAAGAAGGAGAAGGAGAAGGTGAAGTCTGGAGGGTGAAGCAGAAGAAGTAGAAGAAGGAGAAGGAGAAGGTGAAGTCAGGAGGGTGAATCAGAAGAAGTAGAAGAAGGAGAAGGAGAAGGTGAAGTCAGGAGGGTGAATCAGAAGAAGCAGAAGAAGGAGATAGAGAAGGTGAAGTCTGGAGGGTGAATCAGAAGAATCAGAAGAAGGAGAAGGAGAAGGTGAAGTCTGGAGGGTGAAGCAGAAGAAGCAGAAGAAAGAGAAGGAGAAGGTGAAGTCTGGAGGGTGAAGCAGAAGAAACAGAAGAAGGAGAAGGAGAAGGTGAAGACTGGAGGGTGAATCAGAAGAAGTAGAAGAAGGAGAAGGAGAAGGTGAAGTCTGGAGGGTGAATCAGAAGAAGTAGAAGAAGGAGAAGGAGAAGGTGAAGTCTGGAGGGTGAATCAGAAGAAGCAGAAGAAGGAGAAGGAGAAGGTGAAGTCTGGAGGGTGAATCAGAAGAAGCAGAAGAAGGAGAAGGAGAAGATGAAGTCTGGAGGGTGAATCAGAAGAAGTAGAAGAAGGAGAAGGAGAAGGTGAGGTCTGGAGGGTGAATCAGAAGAAGCAGAAGAAGGAGAAGGAGAAGGTGAAGTCTGGAGGGTGAATCAGAAGAAGCAGAAGAAGGAGAAGGAGAAGGTGAAGTCTGGAGGGTGAATCATAAGAAGCAGAAGAAGGAGAAGGAGAAGGTGAAGGCAGGAGGGTGAATCAGAAGAAGCAGAAGAAGGAGAAGGAGAAGGTGAAGTTAGGAGGGTGAATCAGAAGAAGCAGAAGAAGGAGAAGGAGCAGGTGAAGTCAGGGGGGTGTAGCAGAAGAAGTAGAAGAAGGAGAAGGAGAAGGTGAAGTCAGGACGGTGAAGCAGAAGAAGCAGAAGAAGGAGAAGGAGAAGGTGAAGCCTGGAGGGCGCAGCAGAAGAAGCAGAAGAAGGAGAAGGAGAAGGTGAAGTCTGGAGTGTGAAGCAGAAGAAGCAGAAGAAGGAGAAGGAGAAGGTGAAGTCTGGAGGGCGCAGCAGAAGAAGGAGAATGAGAAGGTGAAGTCTGGAGGGTGAATCAGAAGAAGCAGAAGAAGGAGAAGGAGAAGGTGAAGTCTGGAGGTTGAATCAGAAGAAGTAGAAGAAGGAGAAGGAGAAGGTGAAGTCTGGAGGGTGAAGCAGAAGAAGTAGAAGAAGGAGAAGGAGAAGGTGAAGTCAGGAGGGTGAATCAGAAGAAGTAGAAGAAGGAGAAGGAGAAGGTGAAGTCAGGAGGGTGAATCAGAAGAAGCAGAAGAAGGAGAAGGAGAACGTGAAGTCTGGAGGGTGAATCAGAAGAATCAGAAGAAGGAGAAGGAGAAGGTGAAGTCTGGAGGGTGAATCAGAAGAAGCAGAAGAAAGAGAAGGAGAAGGTGAAGTCTGGAGGGTGAAGCAGAAGAAACAGAAGAAGGAGAAGGAGAAGGTGAAGACTGGAGGGTGAATCAGAAGAAGCAGAAGAAGGAGAAGGAGAAGGTGAAGTCTGGAGGGTGAATCAGAAGAAGCAGAAGAAGGAGAAGGAGAAGATGAAGTCTGGAGGGTGAATCAGAAGAAGTAGAAGAAGGAGAAGGAGAAGGTGAGGTCTGGAGGGTGAATCAGAAGAAGCAGAAGAAGGAGAAGGAGAAGGTGAAGTCTGGAGGGTGAATCAGAAGAAGTAGAAGAAGGAGAAGGAGAAGGTGAAGTCTGGAGGGTGAATCAGAAGAATCAGAAGAAGGAGAAGGAGAAGGTGAAGTCTGGAGGGTGAATCAGAAGAAGCAGAAGAAAGAGAAGGAGAAGGTGAAGTCTGGAGGGTGAAGCAGAAGAAACAGAAGAAGGAGAAGGAGAAGGTGAAGACTGGAGGGTGAATCAGAAGAAGTAGAAGAAGGAGAAGGAGAAGGTGAAGTCTGGAGTGTGAATCAGAAGAAGTAGAAGAAGGAGAAGGAGAAGTTGAAGTCTGGAGGGTGAATCAGAAGAAGCAGAAAAGGAGAAGGAGAAGGTGAAGTCTGGAGGGTGAATCAGAAGAAGCAGAAGAAGGAGAAGGAGAAGATGAAGTCTGGAGGGTGAATCAGAAGAAGTAGAAGAAGGAGAAGGAGAAGGTGAAGTCTGGAGGGTGAATCAGAAGAAGTAGAAGAAGGGGAAGGAGAAGATGAAGTCTGGAGGGTGAATCAGAAGAAACAGAAGAAGGAGAAGGAGAAGGTGAAGTCTGGAGGGTGAATCAGAAGAAGTAGAAGAAGGAGAAGGAGAAGGTGTAGTCTGGAGGGTGAATCAGAAGAAGTCGACGAAGGAGAAGGAGAAGGTGAAGTCTGGAGGGTGAATCAGAAGAAGCAGAAGAAGGAGAAGGAGAAGGTGAAGTCTGGAGGGTGAATCAGATGAAGTAGAAGAAGGAGAAGGAGAAGGTGAAGTCTGGAGGGTGAATCAGAAGAAGCAGAAGAAGGAGAAGGAGAAGGTGAAGTCTGGAGGGTGAATCAGAAGAAGCAGAAGAAGGAGAAGGAGAAGGTGAAGTCTGGAGGGTGAATCAGAAGAAGTAGAAGAAGGAGAAGGAGAAGTTGAAGTCTGGAGGGTGAAGCAGAGGAAGTAGAAGATGGAGAAGGAGAAGGTGAAGTCAGGAGGGTGAATCAGAAGAAGTAGAAGAAGGAGAAGGAGAAGGTGAAGTCAGGAGGGTGAATCAGAAGAAGCAGAAGAAGGAGATAGAGAAGGTGAAGTCTGGAGGGTGAATCAGAAGAATCAGAAGAAGGAGAAGGAGAAGGTGAAGTCTGGAGGGTGAAGCAGAAGAAGCAGAAGAAAGAGAAGGAGAAGGTGAAGTCTGGAGGGTGAAGCAGAAGAAACAGAAGAAGGAGAAGGAGAAGGTGAAGACTGGAGGGTGAATCAGAAGAAGTAGAAGAAGGAGAAGGAGAAGGTGAAGTCTGTAGGGTGAATCAGAAGAAGGAGAAGAAGGAGAAGGAGAAGGTGAAGTCTGGAAGGTGAATCAGAAGAAGCAGAAGAAGGAGAAGGAGAAGGTGAAGTCTGGAGGGTGAATCAGAAGAAGCAGAAGAAGGAGAAGGAGAAGATGAAGTCTGGAGGGTGAATCAGAAGAAGTAGAAGAAGGAGAAGGAGAAGGTGAGGTCTGGAGGGTGAATCAGAAGAAGCAGAAGAAGGAGAAGGAGAAGGTGAAGTCTGGAGGGTGAATCAGAAGACGTAGAAGAAGGAGAAGGAGAAGGTGAGGTCTGGAGGGTGAATCAGAAGAAGCAGAAGAAGGAGAAGGAGAAGGTGAAGTCTGGAGGGTGAATCAGAAGAAGCAGAAGAAGGAGAAGGAGAAGGTGAAGTCTGGAGGGTGAATCAGAAGAAGGAGAAGGAGAAGGTGAAGTCAGGAGGGTGAATCAGAAGAAGCAGAAGAAGGAGAAGGAGAAGGTGAAGTTAGGAGGGTGAATCAGAAGAAGCAGAAGAAGGAGAAGGAGCAGGTGAAGTCAGGGGGGTGTAGCAGAAGAAGTAGAAGAAGGAGAAGGAGAAGGTGAAGTCAGGACAGTGAAGCAGAAGAAGCAGAAGAAGGAGAAGGAGAAGGTGAAGCCTGGAGGGCGCAGCAGAAGAAGCAGAAGAAGAAGAAGGAGAAGGTGAAGTCTGGAGTGTGAAGCAGAAGAAGCAGAAGAAGGAGAAGGAGAAGGTGAAGTCTGGAGGGCGCAGCAGAAGAAGCAGAAGAAGGAGAATGAGAAGGTGAAGTCTGGAGGGTGAATTTGAAGAAGCAGAAGAAGGAGAAGGAGAAGGTGAAGTCTGGAGGGTGAATCAGAAGAAGTAGAAGAAGGAGAAGGAGAAGGTGAAGTCAGGAGGGTGAATCAGAAGATGTAGAAGAAGGAGAAGGAGAAGGTGAAGTCAGGAGGGTGAATCGGAAGAAGCAGAAGAAGGAGAAGGAGAAGGTGAAGTCTGGAGGGTGAATCAGAAGAAGTAGAAGAAGGAGAAGGAGAAGGTGAAGTCTGGAGGGTGAATCAGAAGAAGCAGAAGAAGGAGAAGGAGAAGGTGAAGTCTGGAGGGTGAATCAGAAGAAGCAGAAGAAGGAGAAGGAGAAGGTGAAGTCTGGAGGGTGAAGCAGAAGAAGTAGAAGAAGGAGAAGGAGAAGGTGAAGTCAGGAGGGTGAATCAGAAGAAGTAGAAGAAGGAGAAGGAGAAGGTGAAGTCAGGAGGGTGAATCAGAAGAAGCAGAAGAAGGAGATAGAGAAGGTGAAGTCTGGAGGGTGAATCAGAAGAATCAGAAGAAGGAGAAGGAGAAGGTGAAGTCTGGAGGGTGAAGCAGAAGAAGCAGAAGAAAGAGAAGGAGAAGGTGAAGTCTGGAGGGTGAAGCAGAAGAAAAAGAAGAAGGAGAAGGAGAAGGTGAAGACTGGAGGGTGAATCAGAAGAAGTAGAAGAAGGAGAAGGAGAAGGTGAAGTCTTGAGGGTGAATCAGAAGAAGTAGAAGAAGGAGAAGGAGAAGGTGAAGTCTGGAGGGTGAATCAGAAGAAGCAGAAGAAGGAGAAGGAGAAGGTGAAGTCTGGAGGGTGAATCAGAAGAAGCAGAAGAAGGAGAAGGAGAAGATGAAGTCTGGAGGGTGAATCAGAAGAAGTAGAAGAAGGAGAAGGAGAAGGTGAGGTCTGGAGGGTGAATCAGAAGAAGCAGAAGAAGGAGAAGGAGAAGGTGAAGTCTGGAGGGTGAATCAGAAGAAGCAGAAGAAGGAGAAGGAGAAGGTGAAGTCTGGAGGGTGAATCATAAGAAGCAGAAGAAGGAGAAGGAGAAGGTGAAGTCAGGAGGGTGAATCAGAAGAAGCAGAAGAAGGAGAAGGAGAAGGTGAAGTTAGGAGGGTGAATCAGAAGAAGCAGAAGAAGGAGAAGGAGCAGGTGAAGTCAGGGGGGTGTAGCAGAAGAAGTAGAAGAAGGAGAAGGAGAAGGTGAAGTCAGGACGGTGAAGCAGAAGAAGCAGAAGAAGGAGAAGGAGAAGGTGAAGCCTGGAGGGCGCAGCAGAAGAAGCAGAAGAAGGAGAAGGAGAAGGTGAAGTCTGGAGTGTGAAGCAGAAGAAGCAGAAGAAGGAGAAGGAGAAGGTGAAGTCTGGAGGGCGCAGCAGAAGAAGGAGAATGAGAAGGTGAAGTCTGGAGGGTGAATCAGAAGAAGCAGAAGAAGGAGAAGGAGAAGGTGAAGTCTGGAGGTTGAATCAGAAGAAGTAGAAGAAGGAGAAGGAGAAGGTGAAGTCTGGAGGGTGAAGCAGAAGAAGTAGAAGAAGGAGAAGGAGAAGGTGAAGTCAGGAGGGTGAATCAGAAGAAGCAGAAGAAGGAGAAGGAGAACGTGAAGTCTGGAGGGTGAAGCAGAAGAAACAGAAGAAGGAGAAGGAGAAGGTGAAGTCAGGAGGGTGAATCAGAAGAAGCAGAAGAAGGAGAAGGAGAACGTGAAGTCTGGAGGGTGAATCAGAAGAATCAGAAGAAGGAGAAGGAGAAGGTGAAGTCTGGAGGGTGAATCAGAAGAAGCAGAAGAAAGAGAAGGAGAAGGTGAAGTCTGGAGGGTGAAGCAGAAGAAACAGAAGAAGGAGAAGGAGAAGGTGAAGACTGGAGGGTGAATCAGAAGAAGTAGAAGAAGGAGAAGGAGAAGGTGAAGTCTGGAGGGTGAATCAGAAGAAGTAGAAGAAGGAGAAGGAGAAGTTGAAGTCTGGAGGGTGAATCAGAAGAAGTAGAAGAAGGAGAAGGAGAAGGTGAAGTCTGGAGGGTGAATCAGAAGAAGCAGAAGAAGGAGAAGGAGAAGGTGAAGTCAGGAGGGTGAATCGGAAGAAGCAGAAGAAGGAGAAGGAGAAGGTGAAGTCTGGAGGGTGAATCAGAAGAAGTAGAAGAAGGAGAAGGAGAAGGTGAAGTCTGGAGGGTGAATCAGAAGAAGCAGAAGAAGGAGAAGGAGAAGGTGAAGTCTGGAGGGTGAATCAGAAGAAGCAGAAGAAGGAGAAGGAGAAGGTGAAGTCTGGAGGGTGAAGCAGAAGAAGTAGAAGAAGGAGAAGGAGAAGGTGAAGTCAGGAGGGTGAATCAGAAGAAGTAGAAGAAGGAGAAGGAGAAGGTGAAGTCAGGAGGGTGAATCAGAAGAAGCAGAAGAAGGAGATAGAGAAGGTGAAGTCTGGAGGGTGAATCAGAAGAATCAGAAGAAGGAGAAGGAGAAGGTGAAGTCTGGAGGGTGAAGCAGAAGAAGCAGAAGAAAGAGAAGGAGAAGGTGAAGTCTGGAGGGTGAAGCAGAAGAAACAGAAGAAGGAGAAGGAGAAGGTGAAGACTGGAGGGTGAATCAGAAGAAGTAGAAGAAGGAGAAGGAGAAGGTGAAGTCTGGAGGGTGAATCAGAAGAAGTAGAAGAAGGAGAAGGAGAAGGTGAAGTCTGGAGGGTGAATCAGAAGAAGCAGAAGAAGGAGAAGGAGAAGGTGAAGTCTGGAGGGTGAATCAGAAGAAGCAGAAGAAGGAGAAGGAGAAGATGAAGTCTGGAGGGTGAATCAGAAGAAGTAGAAGAAGGAGAAGGAGAAGGTGAGGTCTGGAGGGTGAATCAGAAGAAGCAGAAGAAGGAGAAGGAGAAGGTGAAGTCTGGAGGGTGAATCAGAAGAAGCAGAAGAAGGAGAAGGAGAAGGTGAAGTCTGGAGGGTGAATCATAAGAAGCAGAAGAAGGAGAAGGAGAAGGTGAAGTCAGGAGGGTGAATCAGAAGAAGCAGAAGAAGGAGAAGGAGAAGGTGAAGTTAGGAGGGTGAATCAGAAGAAGCAGAAGAAGGAGAAGGAGCAGGTGAAGTCAGGGGGGTGTAGCAGAAGAAGTAGAAGAAGGAGAAGGAGAAGGTGAAGTCAGGACGGTGAAGCAGAAGAAGCAGAAGAAGGAGAAGGAGAAGGTGAAGCCTGGAGGGCGCAGCAGAAGAAGCAGAAGAAGGAGAAGGAGAAGGTGAAGTCTGGAGTGTGAAGCAGAAGAAGCAGAAGAAGGAGAAGGAGAAGGTGAAGTCTGGAGGGCGCAGCAGAAGAAGGAGAATGAGAAGGTGAAGTCTGGAGGGTGAATCAGAAGAAGCAGAAGAAGGAGAAGGAGAAGGTGAAGTCTGGAGGTTGAATCAGAAGAAGTAGAAGAAGGAGAAGGAGAAGGTGAAGTCTGGAGGGTGAAGCAGAAGAAGTAGAAGAAGGAGAAGGAGAAGGTGAAGTCAGGAGGGTGAATCAGAAGAAGCAGAAGAAGGAGAAGGAGAACGTGAAGTCTGGAGGGTGAAGCAGAAGAAACAGAAGAAGGAGAAGGAGAAGGTGAAGTCAGGAGGGTGCATCAGAAGAAGCAGAAGAAGGAGAAGGAGAACGTGAAGTCTGGAGGGTGAATCAGAAGAATCAGAAGAAGGAGAAGGAGAAGGTGAAGTCTGGAGGGTGAATCAGAAGAAGCAGAAGAAAGAGAAGGAGAAGGTGAAGTCTGGAGGGTGAAGCAGAAGAAACAGAAGAAGGAGAAGGAGAAGGTGAAGACTGGAGGGTGAATCAGAAGAAGTAGAAGAAGGAGAAGGAGAAGGTGAAGTCTGGAGGGTGAATCAGAAGAAGTAGAAGAAGGAGAAGGAGAAGTTGAAGTCTGGAGGGTGAATCAGAAGAAGCAGAAAAGGAGAAGGAGAAGGTGAAGTCTGGAGGGTGAATCAGAAGAAGCAGAAGAAGGAGAAGGAGAAGATGAAGTCTGGAGGGTGAATCAGAAGAAGTAGAAGAAGGAGAAGGAGAAGGTGAAGTTTGGAGGGTGAATCAGAAGAAGTAGAAGAAGGAGAAGGAGAAGATGAAGTCTGGAGGGTGAATCAGAAGAAACAGAAGAAGGAGAAGGAGAAGGTGTAGTCTGGAGGGTGAATCAGAAGAAGTCGACGAAGGAGAAGGAGAAGGTGAAGTCTGGAGGGTGAATCAGAAGAAGCAGAAGAAGGAGAAGGAGAAGGTGAAGTCTGGAGGGTGAATCAGATGAAGTAGAAGAAGGAGAAGGAGAAGGTGAAGTCTGGAGGGTGAATCAGAAGAAGCAGAAGAAGGAGAAGGAGAAGGTGAAGTCTGGAGGGTGAATCAGAAGAAGCAGAAGAAGGAGAAGAAGAAGGATTAGTCTGGAGGGTGATTCAGAAGAAGTAGAAGAAGGAGAAGGAGAAGTTGAAGTCTGGAGGGTGAAGCAGAGGAAGTAGAAGATGGAGAAGGAGAAGGTGAAGTCAGGAGGGTGAATCAGAAGAAGTAGAAGAAGGAGAAGGAGATGGTGAAGTCAGGAGGGTGAATCAGAAGAAGCAGAAGAAGGAGATAGAGAAGGGGAAGTCTGGAGGGTGAATCAGAAGAATCAGAAGAAGGAGAAGGAGAAGGTGAAGTCTGGAGGGTGAAGCAGAAGAAGCAGAAGTAAGAGAAGGAGAAGGTGAAGTCTGGAGGGTGAAGCAGAAGAAACAGAAGAAGGAGAAGGAGAAGGTGAAGACTGGAGGGTGAATCAGAAGAAGTAGAAGAAGGAGAAGGAGAAGGTGAAGTCTGGAGGGTGAATCAGAAGAAGCAGAAGAAGGAGAAGGAGAAGGTGAAGTCTGGAGGGTGAATCAGAAGAAGCAGAAGAAGGAGAAGGAGAAGGTGAAGTCTGGAGGGTGAATCAGAAGAAGCAGAAGAAGGAGAAGGAGAAGATGAAGTCTGGAGGGTGAATCAGAAGAAGTAGAAGAAGGAGAAGGAGAAGGTGAGGTCTGGAGGGTGAATCAGAAGAAGCAGAAGAAGGAGAAGGAGAAGGTGAAGTCTGGAGGGTGAATCAGAAGAAGCAGAAGAAGGAGAAGGAGAAGGTGAATTCTGGAAGGTGAATCAGAAGAAGCGGAAGAAGGAGAAGGAGAAGGTGAAGTCAGGAGGGTGAATCAGAAGAAGCAGAATAAGGAGAAGGAGAAGGTGAAGTTAGGGGGGTGAATCAGAAGAAGCAGAAGAAGGAGAAGGAGCAGGTGAAGTCAGGGGGGTGTAGCAGAAGAAGTAGAAGAAGGAGAAGGAGAAGGTGAAGTCAGGACGGTGAAGCAGAAGAAGCAGAAGAAGGAGAAGGAGAAGGTGAAGCCTGGAGGGCGCAGCAGAAGAAGCAGAAGAAGGAGTAGGAGAAGGTGAAGTCTGGAGTGTGAAGCAGAAGAAGCAGAAGAAGGAGAAGGAGAAGGTGAAGTTTGGAGGGCGCAGCAGAAGAAGCAGAAGAAGGAGAATGAGAAGGTGAAGTCTGGAGGGTGAATCAGAAGAAGCAGAAGAAGGAGAAGGAGAAGGTGAAGTCTGGAGGTTGAATCAGAAGAAGTAGAAGAAGGAGAAGGAGAAGGTGAAGTCTGGAGGGTGAAGCAGAAGAAGTAGAAGAAGGAGAAGGAGAAGGTGAAGTCAGGAGGGTGAATCAGAAGAAGTAGAAGAAGGAGAAGGAGAAGGTGAAGTCAGGAGGGTGAATCAGAAGAAGCAGAAGAAGGAGAAGGAGAAGGTGAAGTCTGGAGGGTGAATCAGAAGAATCAGAAGAAGGAGAAGGAGAAGGTGAAGTCTGGAGGGTGAATCAGAAGAAGCAGAAGAAAGAGAAGGAGAAGGTGAAGTCTGGAGGGTGAAGCAGAAGAAACAGAAGAAGGAGAAGGAGAAGGTGAAGACTGGAGGGTGAATCAGAAGAAGTAGAAGAAGGAGAAGGAGAAGGTGAAGTCTGGAGGGTGAATCAGAAGAAGTAGAAGAAGGAGAAGGAGAAGTTGAAGTCTGGAGGGTGAATCAGAAGAAGCAGAAGAAGGAGAAGGAGAAGGTGAAGTCTGGAGGGTGAATCAGAAGAAGCAGAAGAAGGAGAAGGAGAAGATGAAGTCTGGAGGGTGAATCAGAAGAAGTAGAAGAAGGAGAAGGAGAAGGTGAAGTCTGGAGGGTGAATCAGAAGAAGTAGAAGAAGGAGAAGGAGAAGATGAAGTCTGGAGGGTGAATCAGAAGAAACAGAAGAAGGAGAAGGAGAAGGTGAAGTCTGGAGGGTGAATCAGAAGAAGTAGAAGAAGGAGAAGGAGAAGGTGTAGTCTGGAGGGTGAATCAGAAGAAGTAGACGAAGGAGAAGGAGAAGGTGAAGTCTGGAGGGTGAATCAGAAGAAGCAGAAGAAGGAGAAAGAGAAGGTGAAGTCTGGAGGGTGAATCAGATGAAGTAGAAGAAGGAGAAGGAGAAGGTGAAGTCTGGAGGGTGAATCAGAAGAAGCAGAAGAAGGAGAAGGAGAAGGTGAAGTCTGGAGGGTGAATCAGAAGAAGCAGAAGAAGGAGAAGGAGAAGGTGAAGTCTGGAGGGTGAATCAGAAGAAGTAGAAGAAGGAGAAGGAGAAGTTGAAGTCTGGAGGGTAAGCAGAGGAAGTAAAAGATGGAGAAGGAGAAGGTGAAGTCAGGAGGGTGAATCAGAAGAAGTAGAAGAAGGAGAAGGAGAAGGTGAAGTCAGGAGGGTGAATCAGAAGAAGCAGAAGATGGAGAAGGAGAAGGTGAAGTCTGGAGGGTGAATCAGAAGAATCAGAAGAAGGAGAAGGAGAAGGTGAAGTCTGGAGGGTGAATCAGAAGAAGCAGAGGAAGGAGAAGGAGAAGGTGAAGTCTGGAGGGTGAATCAGAAGAAGCAGAATAAGGAGAAGAAGAAGGTGAAGTCTGGAGGGTGAATCAGAAGAAGTAGAAGAAGGAGAAGGAGAAAGTGAAGTCTGGAGGGTGAATCAGAAGAAGTAGAAGAAGGAGAAGGAGAAGGTGAAGTCTGGAGGGTGAATCAGAAGAAGCAGAAGAAGGAGAAGGAGAAGGTGAAGTCTGGAGGGTGAATCAGAAGAAGCAGAAGAAGGAGAAGGAGAAGATGAAGTCTGGAGGGTGAATCAGAAGAAGTAGAAGAAGGAGAAGGAGAAGGTGAGGTCTGGAGGGTGAATCAGAAGAAGCAGAAGAAGGAGAAGGAGAAGGTGAAGTCTGGAGGGTGAATCAGAAGAAGCAGAAGAAGGAGAAGGAGAAGGTGAAGTCTGGAGGGTGGATCATAAGAAGCAGAAGAAGGAGAAGGAGAAGGTGAAGTCAGGAGGGTGAATCAGAAGAAGCAGAAGAAGGAGAAGGAGAAGGTGGAGTTAGGAGGGTGAATCAGAAGAAGCAGAAGAAGGAGAAGGAGCAGGTGAAGTCAGGGGGGTGTAGCAGAAGAAGTAGAAGAAGGAGAAGGAGAAGGTGAAGTCAGGACGGTGAAGCAGAAGAAGCAGAAGAAGGAGAAGGAGAAGGTGAAGCCTGGAGGCCGCAGCAGAAGAAACAGAAGAAGGAGAAGGAGAAGGTGAAGTCTGGAGTGTGAAGCAGAAGAAGCAGAAGAAGGAGAAGGAGAAGGTGATGTCTGGAGGGCGCAGCAGAAGAAGCAGAAGAAGGAGAATGAGAAGGTGAAGTCTGGAGGGTGAATCAGAAGAAGCAGAAGAAGGAGAAGGAGAAGGTGAAGTCTGGAGGTTGAATCAGAAGAAGTAGAAGAAGGAGAAGGAGAAGGTGAAGTCTGGAGGGTGAAGCAGAAGAAGTAGAAGAAGGAGAAGGAGAAGGTGAAGTCAGGAGGGTGAATCAGAAGAAGTAGATGAAGGAGAAGGAGAAGGTGAAGTCAGGAGGGTGAATCAGAAGAAGCAGAAGAAGGAGAAGGAGAAGGTGAAGTCTGGAGGGTGAATCAGAAGAATCAGAAGAAAGAGAAGGAGAAGGTGAAGTCTGGAGGGTGAAGCAGAAGAAACAGAAGAAGGAGAAGGAGAAGGTGAAGACTGGAGGGTGAATCAGAAGAAGTAGAAGAAGGAGAAGGAGAAGGTGAAGTCTGGAGGGTGAATCAGAAGAAGTAGAAGAAGGAGAAGGAGAAGTTGAAGTCTGGAGGGTGAATCAGAAGAAGCAGAAAAGGAGAAGGAGAAGGTGAAGTCTGGAGGGTGAATCAGAAGAAGCAGAAGAAAGAGAAGGAGAAGGTGAAGTCTGGAGGGTGAAGCAGAAGAAACAGAAGAAGGAGAAGGAGAAGGTGAAGACTGGAGGGTGAATCAGAAGAAGTAGAAGAAGGAGAAGGAGAAGGTGAAGTCTGGAGGGTGAATCAGAAGAAGTAGAAGAAGGAGAAGGAGAAGTTGAAGTCTGGAGGGTGAATCAGAAGAAGCAGAAAAGGAGAAGGAGAAGGTGAAGTCTGGAGGGTGAATCAGAAGAAGCAGAAGAAGGAGAAGGAGAAGATGAAGTCTGGAGGGTGAATCAGAAGAAGTAGAAGAAGGAGAAGGAGAAGGTGAAGTCTGGAGGGTGAATCAGAAGAAGTAGAAGAAGGAGAAGGAGAAGATGAAGTCTGGAGGGTGAATCAGAAGAAACAGAAGAAGGAGAAGGAGAAGGTGAAGTCTGGAGGGTGAATCAGAAGAAGTAGAAGAAGGAGAAGGAGAAGGTGTAGTCTGGAGGGTGAATCAGAAGAAGTCGACGAAGGAGAAGGAGAAGGTGAAGTCTGGAGGGTGAATCAGAAGAAGCAGAAGAAGGAGAAGGAGAAGGTGAAGTCTGGAGGGTGAATCAGATGAAGTAGAAGAAGGAGAAGGAGAAGGTGAAGTCTGGAGGGTGAATCAGAAGAAGCAGAAGAAGGAGAAGGAGAAGGTGAAGTCTGGAGGGTGAATCAGAAGAAGCAGAAGAAGGAGAAGGAGAAGGTGAAGTCTGGAGGGTGAATCAGAAGAAGTAGAAGAAGGAGAAGGAGAAGTTGAAGTCTGGAGGGTGAAGCAGAGGAAGTAGAAGATGGAGAAGGAGAAGGTGAAGTCAGGAGGGTGAATCAGAAGAAGTAGAAGAAGGAAAAGGAGAAGGTGAAGTCAGGAGGGTGAATCAGAAGAAGCAGGAGAAGGTGAAGTCTGGAGGGTGAATCAGAAGAATCAGAAGAAGGAGAAGGAGAAGGTGAAGTCTGGAGGGTGAAGCAGAAGAAGCAGAAGAAAGAGAAGGAGAAGGTGAAGTCTGGAGGGTGAAGCAGAAGAAACAGAAGAAGGAGAAGGAGAAGGTGAAGACTGGAGGGTGAATCAGAAGAAGTAGAAGAAGGAGAAGGAGAAGGTGAAGTCTGTAGGGTGAATCAGAAGAAGCAGAAGAAGGAGAAGGAGAAGGTGAAGTCTGGAGGGTGAATCAGAAGAAGCAGAAGAAGGAGAAGGAGAAGGTGAAGTCTGGAGGGTGAATCAGAAGAAGCAGAAGAAGGAGAAGGAGAAGATGAAGTCTGGAGGGTGAATCAGAAGAAGTAGAAGAAGGAGAAGGAGAAGGTGAGGTCTGGAGGGTGAATCAGAAGAAGCAGAAGAAGGAGAAGGAGAAGGTGAAGTCTGGAGGGTGAATCAGAAGAAGTAGAAGAAGGAGAAGGAGAAGGTGAAGTCTGGAGGGTGAATCAGAAGAATCAGAAGAAGGAGAAGGAGAAGGTGAAGTCTGGAGGGTGAATCAGAAGAAGCAGAAGAAAGAGAAGGAGAAGGTGAAGTCTGGAGGGTGAAGCAGAAGAAACAGAAGAAGGAGAAGGAGAAGGTGAAGACTGGAGGGTGAATCAGAAGAAGTAGAAGAAGGAGAAGGAGAAGGTGAAGTCTGGAGGGTGAATCAGAAGAAGTAGAAGAAGGAGAAGGAGAAGTTGAAGTCTGGAGGGTGAATCAGAATAAGCAGAAAAGGAGAAGGAGAAGGTGAAGTCTGGAGGGTGAATCAGAAGAAGCAGAAGAAGGAGAAGGAGAAGATGAAGTCTGGAGGGTGAATCAGAAGAAGTAGAAGAAGGAGAAGGAGAAGGTGAAGTCTGGAGGGTGAATCAGAAGAAGTAGAAGAAGGAGAAGGAGAAGATGAAGTCTGGAGGGTGAATCAGAAGAAACAGAAGAAGGAGAAGGAGAAGGTGAAGTCTGGAGGGTGAATCAGAAGAAGTAGAAGAAGGAGAAGGAGAAGGTGTAGTCTGGAGGGTGAATCAGAAGAAGCAGAAGAAGGAGAAGGAGAAGGTGAAGTCTGGAGGGTGAATCAGAAGAAGCAGAAGAAGGAAAAGGAGAAGGTGAAGTCTGGAGGGTGAATCAGAAGAAGTAGAAGAAGGAGAAGGAGAAGTTGAAGTCTGGAGGGTGAAGCAGAGGAAGTAGAAGATGGAGAAGGAGAAGGTGAAGTCAGGAGGGTGAATCAGAAGAAGTAGAAGAAGGAGAAGGAGAAGGTGAAGTCAGGAGGGTGAATCAGAAGAAGCAGAAGAAGGAGATAGAGAAGGTGAAGTCTGGAGGGTGAATCAGAAGAATCAGAAGAAGGAGAAGGAGAAGGTGAAGTCTGGAGGGTGAAGCAGAAGAAGCAGAAGAAAGAGAAGGAGAAGGTGAAGTCTGGAGGGTGAAGCAGAAGAAACAGAAGAAGGAGAAGCAGAAGGTGAAGACTGGAGGGTGAATCAGAAGAAGTAGAAGAAGGAGAAGGAGAAGGTGAAGTCTGTAGGGTGAATCAGAAGAAGCAGAAGAAGGAGAAGGAGAAGGTGAAGTCTGGAGGGTGAATCAGAAGAAGCAGAAGAAGGAGAAGGAGAAGGTGAAGTCTGGAGGGTGAATCAGAAGAAGCAGAAGAAGGAGAAGGAGAAGATGAAGTCTGGAGGGTGAATCAGAAGAAGTAGAAGAAGGAGAAGGAGAAGGTGAGGTCTGGAGGGTGAATCAGAAGAAGCAGAAGAAGGAGAAGGAGAAGGTGAAGTCTGGAGGGTAAATCAGAAGAAGTAGAAGAAGGAGAAGGAGAAGGTGAGGTCTGGAGGGTGAATCAGAAGAAGCAGAAGAAGGAGAAGGAGAAGGTGAAGTCTGGAGGGTGAATCAGAAGAAGCAGAAGAAGGAGAAGGAGAAGGTGAAGTCTGGAGGGTGAATCAGAAGAAGGAGAAGGAGAAGGTGAAGTCAGGAGGGTGAATCAGAAGAAGCAGAAGAAGGAGAAGGAGAAGGTGAAGTTAGGAGGGTGAATCAGAAGAAGCAGAAGAAGGAGAAGGAGCAGGTGAAGTCAGGGGGGTGTAGCAGAAGAAGTAGAAGAAGGAGAAGGAGAAGGTGAAGTCAGGACAGTGAAGCAGAAGAAGCAGAAGAAGGAGAAGGAGAAGGTGAAGCCTGGAGGGCGCAGCAGAAGAAGCAGAAGAAGAAGAAGGAGAAGGTGAAGTCTGGAGTGTGAAGCAGAAGAAGCAGAAGAAGGAGAAGGAGAAGGTGAAGTCTGGAGGGCGCAGCAGAAGAAGCAGAAGAAGGAGAATGAGAAGGTGAAGTCTGGAGGGTGAATTTGAAGAAGCAGAAGAAGGAGAAGGAGAAGGTGAAGTCTGGAGGGTGAATCAGAAGAAGTAGAAGAAGGAGAAGGAGAAGGTGAAGTCAGGAGGGTGAATCAGAAGATGTAGAAGAAGGAGAAGGAGAAGGTGAAGTCAGGAGGGTGAATCGGAAGAAGCAGAAGAAGGAGAAGGAGAAGGTGAAGTCTGGAGGGTGTATCAGAAGAAGTAGAAGAAGGAGAAGGAGAAGGTGAAGTCTGGAGGGTGAATCAGAAGAAGCAGAAGAAGGAGAAGGAGAAGGTGAAGTCTGGAGGGTGAATCAGAAGAAGCAGAAGAAGGAGAAGGAGAAGGTGAAGTCTGGAGGGTGAATCAGAAGAAGCAGAATAAGGAGAAGGAGAAGGTTAAGTCTGGAGGGTGAATCAGAAGAAGCAGAAGAAGGAGAAGGAGAAGGTGAAGTCTGGAGGGTGAATCAGAAGAAGTAGAAGAAGGAGAAGGAGAAGGTGAAGTCTGGAGGGTGAAGCAGAAGAAGTAGAAGAAGGAGAAGGAGAAGGTGAAGTCAGGAGGGTGAATCAGAAGAAGCAGAAGAAGGAGATAGAGAAGGTGAAGTCTGGAGGGTGAATCAGAAGAATCAGAAGAAGGAGAAGGAGAAGGTGAAGTCTGGAGGGTGAAGCAGAAGAAGCAGAAGAAAGAGAAGGAGAAGGTGAAGTCTGGAGGGTGAAGCAGAAGAAACAGAAGAAGGAGAAGGAGAAGGTGAAGGCTGGAGGGTGAATCAGAAGAAGTAGAAGAAGGAGAAGGAGAAGGTGAAGTCTGGAGGGTGAATCAGAAGAAGTAGAAGAAGGAGAAGGAGAAGGTGAAGTCTGGAGGGTGAATCAGAAGAAGCAGAAGAAGGAGAAGGAGAAGGTGAAGTCTGGAGGGTGAATCAGAAGAAGCAGAAGAAGGAGAAGGAGAAGATGAAGTCTGGAGGGTGAATCAGAAGAAGTAGAAGAAGGAGAAGGAGAAGGTGAGGTCTGGAGGGCGAATCAGAAGAAGCAGAAGAAGGAGAAGGAGAAGGTGAAGTCTGGAGGGTGAATCAGAAGAAGCAGAAGAAGGAGAAGGAGAAGGTGAAGTCTGGAGGGTGAATCATAAGAAGCAGAAGAAGGAGAAGGAGAAGGTGAAGTCAGGAGGGTGAATCAGAAGAAGCAGAAGAAGGAGAAGGAGAAGGTGAAGTTAGGAGGGTGAATCAGAAGAAGCAGAAGAAGGAGAAGGAGCAGGTGAAGTCAGGGGGGTGTAGCAGAAGAAGTAGAAGAAGGAGAAGGAGAAGGTGAAGTCAGGAAGGTGAAGCAGAAGAAGCAGAAGAAGGAGAAGGAGAAGGTGAAGCCTGGAGGGCGCAGCAGAAGAAGCAGAAGAAGGAGAAGGAGAAGGTGAAGTCTGGAGTGTGAAGCAGAAGAAGCAGAAGAAGGAGAAGGAGAAGGTGAAGTCTGGAGGGCGCAGCAGAAGAAGCAGAAGAAGGAGAATGAGAAGGTGAAGTCTGGAGGGTGAATCAGAAGAAGCAGAAGAAGGAGAAGGAGAAGGTGAAGTCTGGAGGTTGAATCAGAAGAAGTAGAAGAAGGAGAAGGAGAAGGTGAAGTCTGGAGGGTGAAGCAGAAGAAGTAGAAGAAGGAGAAGGAGAAGGTGAAGTCAGGAGGGTGAATCAGAAGAAGTAGAAGAAGGAGAAGGAGAAGGTGAAGTCAGGAGGGTGAATCAGAAGAAGCAGAAGAAGGAGAAGGAGAAGGTAAAGTCTGGAGGGTGAATCAGAAGAATCAGAAGAAGGAGAAGGAGAAGGTGAAGTCTGGAGGGTGAATCAGAAGAAGCAGAAGAAAGAGAAGGAGAAGGTGAAGTCTGGAGGGTGAAGCAGAAGAAACAGAAGAAGGAGAAGGAGAAGGTGAAGACTGGAGGGTGAATCAGAAGAAGTAGAAGAAGGAGAAGGAGAAGGTGAAGTCTGGAGGGTGAATCAGAAGAAGTACAAGAAGGAGAAGGAGAAGTTGAAGTCTGGAGGGTGAATCAGAAGAAGCAGAAAAGGAGAAGGAGAAGGTGAAGTCTGGAGGGTGAATCAGAAGAAGTAGAAGAAGGAGAAGGAGAAGATGAAGTCTGGAGGGTGAATCAGAAGAAGTAGAAGAAGGAGAAGGAGAAGGTGAAGTTTGGAGGGTGAATCAGAAGAAGTAGAAGAAGGAGAAGGAGAAGATGAAGTCTGGAGGGTGAATCAGAAGAAACAGAAGAAGGAGAAGGAGAAGGTGAAGTCTGGAGGGTGAATCAGAAGAAGTAGAAGAAGGAGAAGGAGAAGGTGTAGTCTGGAGGGTGAATCAGAAGAAGTCGACGAAGGAGAAGGAGAAGGTGAAGTCTGGAGGGTGAATCAGAAGAAGCAGAAGAAGGAGAAGGAGAAGGTGAAGTCTGGAGGGTGAATCAGATGAAGTAGAAGAAGGAGAAGGAGAAGGTGAAGTCTGGAGGGTGAATCAGAAGAAGCAGAAGAAGGAGAAGGAGAAGGTGAAGTCTGGAGGGTGAATCAGAAGAAGCAGAAGAAGGAGAAGGAGAAGGTGAAGTCTGGAGGGTGAATCAGAAGAAGTAGAAGAAGGAGAAGGAGAAGTTGAAGTCTGGAAGGTGAAGCAGAGGAAGTAGAAGATGGAGAAGGAGAAGGTGAAGTCAGGAGGGTGAATCAGAAGAAGTAGAAGAAGGAGAAGGAGATGGTGAAGTCAGGAGGGTGAATCAGAAGAAGCAGAAGAAGGAGATAGAGAAGGTGAAGTCTGGAGGGTGAATCAGAAGAATCAGAAGAAGGAGAAGGAGAAGGTGAAGTCTGGAGGGTGAAGCAGAAGAAGCAGAAGAAAGAGAAGGAGAAGGTGAAGTCTGGAGGGTGAAGCAGAAGAAACAGAAGAAGGAGAAGGAGAAGGTGAAGACTGGAGGGTGAATCAGAAGAAGTAGAAGAAGGAGAAGGAGAAGGTGAAGTCTGGAGGGTGAATCAGAAGAAGCAGAAGAAGGAGAAGGAGAAGGTGAAGTCTGGAGGGTGAATCAGAAGAAGCAGAAGAAGGAGAAGGAGAAGGTGAAGTCTGGAGGGTGAATCAGAAGAAGCAGAAGAAGGAGAAGGAGAAGATGAAGTCTGGAGGGTGAATCAGAAGAAGTAGAAGAAGGAGAAGGAGAAGGTGAGGTCTGGAGGGTGAATCAGAAGAAGCAGAAGAAGGAGAAGGAGAAGGTGAAGTCTGGAGGGTGAATCAGAAGAAGCAGAAGAAGGAGAAGGAGAAGGTGAAGTCTGGAAGGTGAATCAGAAGAAGCGGAAGAAGGAGAAGGAGAAGGTGAAGTCAGGAGGGTGAATCAGAAGAAGCAGAATAAGGAGAAGGAGAAGGTGAAGTTAGGAGGGTGAATCAGAAGAAGCAGAAGAAGGAGAAGGAGCAGGTGAAGTCAGGGGGGTGTAGCAGAAGAAGTAGAAGAAGGAGAAGGAGAAGGTGAAGTCAGGACGGTGAAGCAGAAGAAGCAGAAGAAGGAGAAGGAGAAGGTGAAGCATGGAGGGCGCAGCAGAAGAAGCAGAAGAAGGAATAGGAGAAGGTGAAGTCTGGAGTGTGAAGCAGAAGAAGCAGAAGAAGGAGAAGGAGAAGGTGAAGTCTGGAGGGCGCAGCAGAAGAAGCAGAAGAAGGAGAATGAGAAGGTGAAGTCTGGAGGGTGAATCAGAAGAAGCAGAAGAAGGAGAAGGAGAAGTTGAAGTCTGGAGGTTGAATCAGAAGAAGTAGAAGAAGGAGAAGGAGAAGGTGAAGTCTGGAGGGTGAAGCAGAAGAAGTAGAAGAAGGAGCAGGAGAAGGTGAAGTCAGGAGGGTGAATCAGAAGAAGTAGAAGAAGGAGAAGGAGAAGGTGAAGTCAGGAGGTTGAATCAGAAGAAGCAGAAGAAGGAGAAGGAGAAGGTGAAGTCTGGAGGGTGAATCAGAAGAATCAGAAGAAGGAGAAGGAGAAGGTGAAGTCTGGAGGGTGAATCAGAAGAAGCAGAAGAAAGAGAAGGAGAAGGTGAAGTCTTGAGGGTGAAGCAGAAGAAACAGAAGAAGGAGAAGGTGAAGGTGAAGACTGGAGGGTGAATCAGAAGAAGTAGAAGAAGGAGAAGGAGAAGTTGAAGTCTGGAGGGTGAATCAGAAGAAGCAGAAGAAGGAGAAGGAGAAGGTGAAGTCTGGAGGGTGAATCAGAAGAAGCAGAAGAAGGAGAAGGAGAAGATGAAGTCTGGAGGGTGAATCAGAAGAAGTAGAAGAAGGAGAAGGAGAAGGTGAAGTCTGGAGGGTGAATCAGAAGAAGTAGAAGAAGGAGAAGGAGAAGATGAAGTCTGGAGGGTGAATCAGAAGAAACAGAAGAAGGAGAAGGAGAAGGTGAAGTCTGGAGGGTGAATCAGAAGAAGTAGAAGAAGGAGAAGGAGAAGGTGTAGTCTGGAGGGTGAATCAGAAGAAGTAGACGAAGGAGAAGGAGAAGGTGAAGTCTGGAGGGTGAATCAGAAGAAGCAGAAGAAGGAGAAGGAGAAGGTGAAGTCTGGAGGGTGAATCAGATGAAGTAGAAGAAGGAGAAGGAGAAGGTGAAGTCTGGAGGGTGAATCAGAAGAAGCAGAAGAAGGAGAAGGAGAAGGTGAAGTCTGGAGGGTGAATCAGAAGAAGTAGAAGAAGGAGAAGGAGAAGTTGAAGTCTGGAGGGTAAGCAGAGGAAGTAAAAGATGGAGAAGGAGAAGGTGAAGTCAGGAGGGTGAATCAGAAGAAGTAGAAGAAGGAGAAGGAGAAGGTGAAGTCAGGAGGGTGAATCAGAAGAAGCAGAAGATGGAGAAGGAGAAGGTGAAGTCTGGAGGGTGAATCAGAAGAATCAGAAGAAGGAGAAGGAGAAGGTGAAGTCTGGAGGGTGAATCAGAAGAAGCAGAGGAAGGAGAAGGAGAAGGTGAAGTCTGGAGGGTGAATCAGAAGAAGCAGAATAAGGAGAAGGAGAAGGTGAAGTCTGGAGGGTGAATCAGAAGAAGCAGAATAAGGAGAAGGAGAAGGTGAAGTCTGGAGGGTGAATCAGAAGAAGCAGAAGAAGGAGAAGGAGAAGGTGAAGTCTGGAGGGTGAATCAGAAGAAGCAGAAGAAGGAGAAGGAGAAGGTGAAGTCTGGAGGGTGAAGCAGAAGAAGGAGAAGAAGGAGAAGGAGAAGGTGAAGTCAGGAGGGTGAATCAGAAGAAGTAGAAGAAGGAGAAGGAGAAGTTGAAGTCAGGAGGGTGAATCAGAAGAAGCAGAAGAAGGAGAAGGAGAAGGTGAAGTCTGGAGGGTGAATCAGAAGAATCAGAAGAAGGAGAAGGAGAAGGTGAAGTCTGGAGGGTGAATCAGAAGAAGCAGAAGAAAGAGAAGGAGAAGGTGAAGTCTGGAGGGTGAAGCAGAAGAAACAGAAGAAGGAGAAGGAGAAGGTGAAGACTGGAGGGTGAATCAGAAGAAGTAGAAGAAGGAGAAGGAGAAGGTGAAGTCTGGAGGGGGAATCAGAATAAGTAGAAGAAGGAGAAGGAGAAGGTGAAGTCTGGAGGGTGAATCAGAAGAAGCAGAAGAAGGAGAAGGAGAAGGTGAAGTCTGGAGGGTGAATCAGAAGAAGCAGAAGAAGGAGAAGGAGAAGATGAAGTCTGGAGGGTGAATCGGAAGAAGTAGAAGAAGGAGAAGGAGAAGGTGAAGTCTGGAGGGTGAATCAGAAGAAGTAGAAGAAGGAGAAGGAGAAGTTGAAGTCTGGAGGGTGAATCAGAAGAAGCAGAAGAAGGAGAAGGAGAAGCTGAAGTCTGGAGGGTGAATCAGAAGAAGCAGAAGAAGGAGAAGGAGAAGATGAAGTCTGGAGGGTGAATCAGAAGAAGTAGAAGAAGGAGAAGGAGAAGGTGAAGTCTGGAGGGTGAATCAGAAGAAACAGAAGAAGGAGAAGGAGAAGGTGAAGTCTGGAGGGCGCAGCAGAAGAAGCAGAAGAAGGAGAATGAGAAGGTGAAGTCTGGAGGGTGAATCAGAAGAAGCAGAAGAAGGAGAAGGAGAAGGTGAAGTCTGGAGGTTGAATCAGAAGAAGTAGAAGAAGGAGAAGGAGAAGGTGAAGTCTGGAGGGTGAAGCAGAAGAAGTAGAAGAAGGAGAAGGAGAAGGTGAAGTCAGGAGGGTGAATCAGAAGAAGTAGAAGAAGGAGAAGGAGAAGGTGAAGTCAGGAGGGTGAATCAGAAGAAGCAGAAGAAGGAGAAGGAGAAGGTGAAGTTTGGAGGGTGAATCAGAAGAATCAGAAGAAGGAGAAGGAGAAGGTGAAGTCTGGAGGGTGAATCAGAAGAAGCAGAAGAAAGAGAAGGAGAAGGTGAAGTCTGGAGGGTGAAGCAGAAGAAACAGAAGAAGGAGAAGGAGAAGGTGAAGACTGGAGGGTGAATCAGAAGAAGTAGAAGAAGGAGAAGGAGAAGGTGAAGTCTGGAGGGTGAATCAGAAGAAGTAGAAGAAGGAGAAGGAGAAGTTGAAGTCTGGAGGGTGAATCAGAAGAAGCAGAAGAAGGAGAAGGAGAAGGTGAAGTCTGGAGGGTGAATCAGAAGAAGCAGAAGAAGGAGAAGGAGAAGATGAAGTCTGGAGGGTGAATCAGAAGAAGTAGAAGAAGGAGAAGGAGAAGGTGAAGTCTGGAGGGTGAATCAGAAGAAGTAGAAGAAGAAGAAGGAGAAGATGAAGTCTGGAGGGTGAATCAGAAGAAACAGAAGAAGGAGAAGGAGAAGGTGAAGTCTGGAGGGTGAATCAGAAGAAGTAGAAGAAGGAGAAGGAGAAGGTGTAGTCTGGAGGGTGAATCAGAAGAAGTAGACGAAGGAGAAGGAGAAGGTGAAGTCTGGAGGGTGAATCAGAAGAAGCAGAAGAAGGAGAAGGAGAAGGTGAAGTCTGGAGGGTGAATCAGATGAAGTAGAAGAAGGAGAAGGAGAAGGTGAAGTCTGGAGGGTGAATCAGAAGATGCAGAAGAAGGAGAAGGAGAAGGTGAAGTCTGGAGGGTGAATCAGAAGAAGCAGAAGAAGGAGAAGGAGAAGGTGAAGTCTGGAGGGTGAATCAGAAGAAGTAGAAGAAGGAGAAGGAGAAGGTGAAGTTTGGAGGGTGAATCAGAAGAAGTAGAAGAAGGAGAAGGAGAAGATGAAGTCTGGAGGGTGAATCAGAAGAAACAGAAGAAGGAGAAGGAGAAGGTGAAGTCTGGAGGGTGAATCAGAAGAAGTAGAAGAAGGAGAAGGAGAAGGTGTAGTCTGGAGGGTGAATCAGAAGAAGTCGACGAAGGAGAAGGAGAAGGTGAAGTCTGGAGGGTGAATCAGAAGAAGCAGAAGAAGGAGAAGGAGAAGGTGAAGTCTGGAGGGTGAATCAGATGAAGTAGAAGAAGGAGAAGGAGAAGGTGAAGTCTGGAGGGTGAATCAGAAGAAGCAGAAGAAGGAGAAGGAGAAGGTGAAGTCTGGAGGGTGAATCAGAAGAAGCAGAAGAAGGAGAAGGAGAAGGTGAAGTCTGGAGGGTGAATCAGAAGAAGTAGAAGAAGGAGAAGGAGAAGTTGAAGTCTGGAAGGTGAAGCAGAGGAAGTAGAAGATGGAGAAGGAGAAGGTGAAGTCAGGAGGGTGAATCAGAAGAAGTAGAAGAAGGAGAAGGAGATGGTGAAGTCAGGAGGGTGAATCAGAAGAAGCAGAAGAAGGAGATAGAGAAGGTGAAGTCTGGAGGGTGAATCAGAAGAATCAGAAGAAGGAGAAGGAGAAGGTGAAGTCTGGAGGGTGAAGCAGAAGAAGCAGAAGAAAGAGAAGGAGAAGGTGAAGTCTGGAGGGTGAAGCAGAAGAAACAGAAGAAGGAGAAGGAGAAGGTGAAGACTGGAGGGTGAATCAGAAGAAGTAGAAGAAGGAGAAGGAGAAGGTGAAGTCTGGAGGGTGAATCAGAAGAAGCAGAAGAAGGAGAAGGAGAAGGTGAAGTCTGGAGGGTGAATCAGAAGAAGCAGAAGAAGGAGAAGGAGAAGGTGAAGTCTGGAGGGTGAATCAGAAGAAGCAGAAGAAGGAGAAGGAGAAGATGAAGTCTGGAGGGTGAATCAGAAGAAGTAGAAGAAGGAGAAGGAGAAGGTGAGGTCTGGAGGGTGAATCAGAAGAAGCAGAAGAAGGAGAAGGAGAAGGTGAAGTCTGGAGGGTGAATCAGAAGAAGCAGAAGAAGGAGAAGGAGAAGGTGAAGTCTGGAAGGTGAATCAGAAGAAGCGGAAGAAGGAGAAGGAGAAGGTGAAGTCAGGAGGGTGAATCAGAAGAAGCAGAATAAGGAGAAGGAGAAGGTGAAGTTAGGAGGGTGAATCAGAAGAAGCAGAAGAAGGAGAAGGAGCAGGTGAAGTCAGGGGGGTGTAGCAGAAGAAGTAGAAGAAGGAGAAGGAGAAGGTGAAGTCAGGACGGTGAAGCAGAAGAAGCAGAAGAAGGAGAAGGAGAAGGTGAAGCATGGAGGGCGCAGCAGAAGAAGCAGAAGAAGGAATAGGAGAAGGTGAAGTCTGGAGTGTGAAGCAGAAGAAGCAGAAGAAGGAGAAGGAGAAGGTGAAGTCTGGAGGGCGCAGCAGAAGAAGCAGAAGAAGGAGAATGAGAAGGTGAAGTCTGGAGGGTGAATCAGAAGAAGCAGAAGAAGGAGAAGGAGAAGGTGAAGTCTGGAGGTTGAATCAGAAGAAGTAGAAGAAGGAGAAGGAGAAGGTGAAGTCTGGAGGGTGAAGCAGAAGAAGTAGAAGAAGGAGAAGGAGAAGGTGAAGTCAGGAGGGTGAATCAGAAGAAGTAGAAGAAGGAGAAGGAGAAGGTGAAGTCAGGAGGGTGAATCAGAAGAAGCAGAAGAAGGAGAAGGAGAAGGTGAAGTCTGGAGGGTGAATCAGAAGAATCAGAAGAAGGAGAAGGAGAAGGTGAAGTCTGGAGGGTGAATCAGAAGAAGCAGAAGAAAGAGAAGGAGAAGGTGAAGTCTGGAGGGTGAAGCAGAAGAAACAGAAGAAGGAGAAGGAGAAGGTGAAGACTGGAGGGTGAATCAGAAGAAGTAGAAGAAGGAGAAGGAGAAGGTGAAGTCTGGAGGGTGAATCAGAAGAAGTAGAAGAAGGAGAAGGAGAAGTTGAAGTCTGGAGGGTGAATCAGAAGAAGCAGAAGAAGGAGAAGGAGAAGGTGAAGTCTGGAGGGTGAATCAGAAGAAGCAGAAGAAGGAGAAGGAGAAGATGAAGTCTGGAGGGTGAATCAGAAGAAGTAGAAGAAGGAGAAGGAGAAGGTGAAGTCTGGAGGGTGAATCAGAAGAAGTAGAAGAAGGAGAAGGAGAAGATGAAGTCTGGAGGGTGAATCAGAAGAAACAGAAGAAGGAGAAGGAGAAGGTGAAGTCTGGAGGGTGAATCAGAAGAAGTAGAAGAAGGAGAAGGAGAAGGTGAAGTCAGGAGGGTGAATCAGAAGAAGTAGAAGAAGGAGAAGGAGAAGGTGAAGTCTGGAGGGTGAATCAGAAGAAGCAGAAGAAGGATAAGGAGAAGGTGAAGTCTGGAGGGTGAATCAGAAGAAGCAGAAGAAGGAGAAGGAGAAGGTGAAGTCTGGAGGGTGAATCAGAAGAAGTAGAAGAAGGAGAAGGAGAAGTTGAAGTCTGGAAGGTGAAGCAGAGGAAGTAGAAGATGGAGAAGGAGAAGGTGAAGTCAGGAGGGTGAATCAGAAGAAGTAGAAGAAGGAGAAGGAGATGGTGAAGTCAGGAGGGTGAATCAGAAGAAGCAGAAGAAGGAGATAGAGAAGGTGAAGTCTGGAGGGTGAATCAGAAGAATCAGAAGAAGGAGAAGGAGAAGGTGAAGTCTGGAGGGTGAAGCAGAAGAAGCAGAAGAAAGAGAAGGAGAAGGTGAAGTCTGGAGGGTGAAGCAGAAGAAACAGAAGAAGGAGAAGGAGACGGTGAAGACTGGAGGGTGAATCAGAAGAAGTAGAAGAAGGAGAAGGAGACGGTGAAGTCTGGAGGGTGAATCAGAAGAAGCAGAAGAAGGAGAAGGAGAAGGTGAAGTCTGGAGGGTGAATCAGAAGAAGCAGAAGAAGGAGAAGGAGAAGGTGAAGTCTGGAGGGTGAATCAGAAGAAGCAGAAGAAGGAGAAGGAGAAGATGAAGTCTGGAGGGTGAATCAGAAGAAGTAGAAGAAGGAGAAGGAGAAGGTGAGGTCTGGAGGGTGAATCAGAAGAAGCAGAAGAAGGAGAAGGAGAAGGTGAAGTCTGGAGGGTGAATCAGAAGAAGCAGAAGAAGGAGAAGGAGAAGGTGAAGTCTGGAAGGTGAATCAGAAGAAGCGGAAGAAGGAGAAGGAGAAGGTGAAGTCAGGAGGGTGAATCAGAAGAAGCAGAATAAGGAGAAGGAGAAGGTGAAGTTAGGAGGGTGAATCAGAAGAAGCAGAAGAAGGAGAAGGAGCAGGTGAAGTCAGGGGGGTGTAGCAGAAGAAGTAGAAGAAGGAGAAGGAGAAGGTGAAGTCAGGACGGTGAAGCAGAAGAAGCAGAAGAAGGAGAAGGAGAAGGTGAAGCATGGAGGGCGCAGCAGAAGAAGCAGAAGAAGGAATAGGAGAAGGTGAAGTCTGGAGTGTGAAGCAGAAGAAGCAGAAGAAGGAGAAGGAGAAGGTGAAGTCTGGAGGGCGCAGCAGAAGAAGCAGAAGAAGGAGAATGAGAAGGTGAAGTCTGGAGGGTGAATCAGAAGAAGCAGAAGAAGGAGAAGGAGAAGGTGAAGTCTGGAGGTTGAATCAGAAGAAGTAGAAGAAGGAGAAGGAGAAGGTGAAGTCTGGAGGGTGAAGCAGAAGAAGTAGAAGAAGGAGAAGGAGAAGGTGAAGTCAGGAGGGTGAATCAGAAGAAGTAGAAGAAGGAGAAGGAGAAGGTGAAGTCAGGAGGGTGAATCAGAAGAAGCAGAAGAAGGAGAAGGAGAAGGTGAAGTCTGGAGGGTGAATCAGAAGAATCAGAAGAAGGAGAAGGAGAAGGTGAAGTCTGGAGGGTGAATCAGAAGAAGCAGAAGAAAGAGAAGGAGAAGGTGAAGTCTGGAGGGTGAAGCAGAATAAACAGAAGAAGGAGAAGGAGAAGGTGAAGACTGGAGGGTGAATCAGAAGAAGTGGAAGAAGGAGAAGGAGAAGGTGAAGTCTGGAGGGTGAATCAGAAGAAGTAGAAGAAGGAGAAGGAGAAGTTGAAGTCTGGAGGGTGAATCAGAAGAAGCAGAAGAAGGAGAAGGAGAAGGTGAAGTCTGGAGGGTGAATCAGAAGAAGCAGAAGAAGGAGAAGGAGAAGATGAAGTCTGGAGGGTGAATCAGAAGAAGTAGAAGAAGGAGAAGGAGAAGGTGAAGTCTGGAGGGTGAATCAGAAGAAGTAGAAGGAGAAGGAGAAGATGAAGTCTGGAGGGTGAATCAGAAGAAACAGAAGAAGGAGAAGGAGAAGGTGAAGTCTGGAGGGTGAATCAGAAGAAGTAGAAGAAGGAGAAGGAGAAGGTGTAGTCTGGAGGGTGAATCAGAAGAAGTAGACGAAGGAGAAGGAGAAGGTGAAGTCTGGAGGATGAATCAGAAGAAGCAGAAGAAGGAGAAGGAGAAGGTGAAGTCTGGAGGGTGAATCAGATGAAGTAGAAGAAGGAGAAGGAGAAGGTGAAGTCTGGAGGGTGAATCAGAAGAAGCAGAAGAAGGAGAAGGAGAAGGTGAAGTCTGGAGGGTGAATCAGAAGAAGTAGAAGAAGGAGAAGGAGAAGTTGAAGTCTGGAGGGTAAGCAGAGGAAGTAAAAGATGGAGAAGGAGAAGGTGAAGTCAGGAGGGTGAATCAGAAGAAGTAGAAGAAGGAGAAGGAGAAGGTGAAGTCAGGAGGGTGAATCAGAAGAAGCAGAAGATGGAGAAGGAGAAGGTGAAGTCTGGAGGGTGAATCAGAAGAATCAGAAGAAGGAGAAGGAGAAGGTGAAGTCTGGAGGGTGAATCAGAAGAAGCAGAGGAAGGAGAAGGAGAAGGTGAAGTCTGGAGGGTGAATCAGAAGAAGCAGAATAAGGAGAAGGAGAAGGTGAAGTCTGGAGGGTGAATCAGAAGAAGCAGAATAAGGAGAAGGAGAAGGTAAAGTCTGGAGGGTGAATCAGAAGAAGCAGAAGAAGGAGAAGGAGAAGGTGAAGTCTGGAGGGTGAATCAGAAGAAGCAGAAGAAGGAGAAGGAGAAGGTGAAGTCTGGAGGGTGAAGCAGAAGAAGGAGAAGAAGGAGAAGGAGAAGGTGAAGTCAGGAGGGTGAATCAGAAGAAGTAGAAGAAGGAGAAGGAGAAGTTGAAGTCAGGAGGGTGAATCAGAAGAAGCAGAAGAAGGAGAAGGAGAAGGTGAAGTCTGGAGGGTGAATCAGAAGAATCAGAAGAAGGAGAAGGAGAAGGTGAAGTCTGGAGGGTGAATCAGAAGAAGCAGAAGAAAGAGAAGGAGAAGGTGAAGTCTGGAGGGTGAAGCAGAAGAAACAGAAGAAGGAGAAGGAGAAGGTGAAGACTGGAGGGTGAATCAGAAGAAGTAGAAGAAGGAGAAGGAGAAGGTGAAGTCTGGAGGGGGAATCAGAATAAGTAGAAGAAGGAGAAGGAGAAGGTGAAGTCTGGAGGGTGAATCAGAAGAAGCAGAAGAAGGAGAAGGAGAAGGTGAAGTCTGGAGGGTGAATCAGAAGAAGCAGAAGAAGGAGAAGGAGAAGATGAAGTCTGGAGGGTGAATCGGAAGAAGTAGAAGAAGGAGAAGGAGAAGGTGAAGTCTGGAGGGTGAATCAGAAGAAGTAGAAGAAGGAGAAGGAGAAGTTGAAGTCTGGAGGGTGAATCAGAAGAAGCAGAAGAAGGAGAAGGAGAAGCTGAAGTCTGGAGGGTGAATCAGAAGAAGCAGAAGAAGGAGAAGGAGAAGATGAAGTCTGGAGGGTGAATCAGAAGAAGTAGAAGAAGGAGAAGGAGAAGGTGAAGTCTGGAGGGTGAAGCAGAAGAAACAGAAGAAGGAGAAGGAGAAGGTGAAGACTGGAGGGTGAATCAGAAGAAGTAGAAGAAGGAGAAGGAGATGGTGAAGTCTGGAGGGTGAATCAGAAGAAGCAGAAGAAGGAGAAGGAGAAGGTGAAGTCTGGAGGGTGAATCAGAAGAAGCAGAAGAAGGAGAAGGAGAAGGTGAAGTCTGGAGGGTGAATCAGAAGAAGCAGAAGAAGGAGAAGGAGAAGATGAAGTCTGGAGGGTGAATCAGAAGAAGTAGAAGAAGGAGAAGGAGAAGGTGAGGTCTGGAGGGTGAATCAGAAGAAGCAGAAGAAGGAGAAGGAGAAGGTGAAGTCTGGAGGGTGAATCAGAAGAAGCAGAAGAAGGAGAAGGAGAAGGTGAAGTCTGGAAGGTGAATCAGAAGAAGCGGAAGAAGGAGAAGGAGAAGGTGAAGTCAGGAGGGTGAATCAGAAGAAGCAGAATAAGGAGAAGGAGAAGGTGAAGTTAGGAGGGTGAATCAGAAGAAGCAGAAGAAGGAGAAGGAGCAGGTGAAGTCAGGGGGGTGTAGCAGAAGAAGTAGAAGAAGGAGAAGGAGAAGGTGAAGTCAGGACGGTGAAGCAGAAGAAGCAGAAGAAGGAGAAGGAGAAGGTGAAGCATGGAGGGCGCAGCAGAAGAAGCAGAAGAAGGAATAGGAGAAGGTGAAGTCTGGAGTGTGAAGCAGAAGAAGCAGAAGAAGGAGAAGGAGAAGGTGAAGTCTGGAGGGCGCAGCAGAAGAAGCAGAAGAAGGAGAATGAGAAGGTGAAGTCTGGAGGGTGAATCAGAAGAAGCAGAAGAAGGAGAAGGAGAAGGTGAAGTCTGGAGGGTGAATCAGAAGAAGTAGAAGAAGGAGAAGGAGAAGGTGAAGTCAGGAGGGTGAATCAGAAGAAGCAGAAGAAGGAGAAGGAGAAGGTGAAGTCTGGAGGGTGAATCAGAAGAATCAGAAGAAGGAGAAGGAGAAGGTGAAGTCTGGAGGGTGAATCAGAAGAAGCAGAAGAAAGAGAAGGAGAAGGTGAAGTCTGGAGGGTGAAGCAGAAGAAACAGAAGAAGGAGAAGGAGAAGGTGAAGACTGGAGGGTGAATCAGAAGAAGTAGAAGAAGGAGAAGGAGAAGGTGAAGTCTGGAGGGTGAATCAGAAGAAGTAGAAGAAGGAGAAGGAGAAGTTGAAGTCTGGAGGGTGAATCAGAAGAAGCAGAAGAAGGAGAAGGAGAAGGTGAAGTCTGGAGGGTGAATCAGAAGAAGCAGAAGAAGGAGAAGGAGAAGATGAAGTCTGGAGGGTGAATCAGAAGAAGTAGAAGAAGGAGAAGGAGAAGGTGAAGTCTGGAGGGTGAATCAGAAGAAGTAGAAGAAGGAGAAGGAGAAGATGAAGTCTGGAGGGTGAATCAGAAGAAACAGAAGAAGGAGAAGGAGAAGGTGAAGTCTGGAGGGTGAATCAGAAGAAGTAGAAGAAGGAGAAGGAGAAGGTGAAGTCAGGAGGGTGAATCAGAAGAAGTAGAAGAAGGAGAAGGAGAAGGTGAAGTCTGGAGGGTGAATCAGAAGAAGCAGAAGAAGGATAAGGAGAAGGTGAAGTCTGGAGGGTGAATCAGAAGAAGCAGAAGAAGGAGAAGGAGAAGGTGAAGTCTGGAGGGTGAATCAGAAGAAGTAGAAGAAGGAGAAGGAGAAGTTGAAGTCTGGAAGGTGAAGCAGAGGAAGTAGAAGATGGAGAAGGAGAAGGTGAAGTCAGGAGGGTGAATCAGAAGAAGTAGAAGAAGGAGAAGGAGATGGTGAAGTCAGGAGGGTGAATCAGAAGAAGCAGAAGAAGGAGATAGAGAAGGTGAAGTCTGGAGGGTGAATCAGAAGAATCAGAAGAAGGAGAAGGAGAAGGTGAAGTCTGGAGGGTGAAGCAGAAGAAGCAGAAGAAAGAGAAGGAGAAGGTGAAGTCTGGAGGGTGAAGCAGAAGAAACAGAAGAAGGAGAAGGAGACGGTGAAGACTGGAGGGTGAATCAGAAGAAGTAGAAGAAGGAGAAGGAGAAGGTGAAGTCTGGAGGGTGAATCAGAAGAAGCAGAAGAAGGAGAAGGAGAAGGTGAAGTCTGGAGGGTGAATCAGAAGAAGCAGAAGAAGGAGAAGGAGAAGGTGAAGTCTGGAGGGTGAATCAGAAGAAGCAGAAGAAGGAGAAGGAGAAGATGAAGTCTGGAGGGTGAATCAGAAGAAGTAGAAGAAGGAGAAGGAGAAGGTGAGGTCTGGAGGGTGAATCAGAAGAAGCAGAAGAAGGAGAAGGAGAAGGTGAAGTCTGGAGGGTGAATCAGAAGAAGCAGAAGAAGGAGAAGGAGAAGGTGAAGTCTGGAAGGTGAATCAGAAGAAGCGGAAGAAGGAGAAGGAGAAGGTGAAGTCAGGAGGGTGAATCAGAAGAAGCAGAATAAGGAGAAGGAGAAGGTGAAGTTAGGAGGGTGAATCAGAAGAAGCAGAAGAAGGAGAAGGAGCAGGTGAAGTCAGGGGGGTGTAGCAGAAGAAGTAGAAGAAGGAGAAGGAGAAGGTGAAGTCAGGACGGTGAAGCAGAAGAAGCAGAAGAAGGAGAAGGAGAAGGTGAAGCATGGAGGGCGCAGCAGAAGAAGCAGAAGAAGGAATAGGAGAAGGTGAAGTCTGGAGTGTGAAGCAGAAGAAGCAGAAGAAGGAGAAGGAGAAGGTGAAGTCTGGAGGGCGCAGCAGAAGAAGCAGAAGAAGGAGAATGAGAAGGTGAAGTCTGGAGGGTGAATCAGAAGAAGCAGAAGAAGGAGAAGGAGAAGGTGAAGTCTGGAGGTTGAATCAGAAGAAGTAGAAGAAGGAGAAGGAGAAGGTGAAGTCTGGAGGGTGAAGCAGAAGAAGTAGAAGAAGGAGAAGGAGAAGGTGAAGTCAGGAGGGTGAATCAGAAGAAGTAGAAGAAGGAGAAGGAGAAGGTGAAGTCAGGAGGGTGAATCAGAAGAAGCAGAAGAAGGAGAAGGAGAAGGTGAAGTCTGGAGGGTGAATCAGAAGAATCAGAAGAAGGAGAAGGAGAAGGTGAAGTCTGGAGGGTGAATCAGAAGAAGCAGAAGAAAGAGAAGGAGAAGGTGAAGTCTGGAGGGTGAAGCAGAATAAACAGAAGAAGGAGAAGGAGAAGGTGAAGACTGGAGGGTGAATCAGAAGAAGTAGAAGAAGGAGAAGGAGAAGGTGAAGTCTGGAGGGTGAATCAGAAGAAGTAGAAGAAGGAGAAGGAGAAGTTGAAGTCTGGAGGGTGAATCAGAAGAAGCAGAAGAAGGAGAAGGAGAAGGTGAAGTCTGGAGGGTGAATCAGAAGAAGCAGAAGAAGGAGAAGGAGAAGATGAAGTCTGGAGGGTGAATCAGAAGAAGTAGAAGAAGGAGAAGGAGAAGGTGAAGTCTGGAGGGTGAATGAGAAGAAGTAGAAGGAGAAGGAGAAGATGAAGTCTGGAGGGTGAATCAGAAGAAACAGAAGAAGGAGAAGGAGAAGGTGAAGTCTGGAGGGTGAATCAGAAGAAGTAGAAGAAGGAGAAGGAGAAGGTGTAGTCTGGAGGGTGAATCAGAAGAAGTAGACGAAGGAGAAGGAGAAGGTGAAGTCTGGAGGATGAATCAGAAGAAGCAGAAGAAGGAGAAGGAGAAGGTGAAGTCTGGAGGGTGAATCAGATGAAGTAGAAGAAGGAGAAGGAGAAGGTGAAGTCTGGAGGGTGAATCAGAAGAAGCAGAAGAAGGAGAAGGAGAAGGTGAAGTCTGGAGGGTGAATCAGAAGAAGTAGAAGAAGGAGAAGGAGAAGTTGAAGTCTGGAGGGTAAGCAGAGGAAGTAAAAGATGGAGAAGGAGAAGGTGAAGTCAGGAGGGTGAATCAGAAGAAGTAGAAGAAGGAGAAGGAGAAGGTGAAGTCAGGAGGGTGAATCAGAAGAAGCAGAAGATGGAGAAGGAGAAGGTGAAGTCTGGAGGGTGAATCAGAAGAATCAGAAGAAGGAGAAGGAGAAGGTGAAGTCTGGAGGGTGAATCAGAAGAAGCAGAGGAAGGAGAAGGAGAAGGTGAAGTCTGGAGGGTGAATCAGAAGAAGCAGAATAAGGAGAAGGAGAAGGTGAAGTCTGGAGGGTGAATCAGAAGAAGCAGAATAAGGAGAAGGAGAAGGTAAAGTCTGGAGGGTGAATCAGAAGAAGCAGAAGAAGGAGAAGGAGAAGGTGAAGTCTGGAGGGTGAATCAGAAGAAGCAGAAGAAGGAGAAGGAGAAGGTGAAGTCTGGAGGGTGAAGCAGAAGAAGGAGAAGAAGGAGAAGGAGAAGGTGAAGTCAGGAGGGTGAATCAGAAGAAGTAGAAGAAGGAGAAGGAGAAGTTGAAGTCAGGAGGGTGAATCAGAAGAAGCAGAAGAAGGAGAAGGAGAAGGTGAAGTCTGGAGGGTGAATCAGAAGAATCAGAAGAAGGAGAAGGAGAAGGTGAAGTCTGGAGGGTGAATCAGAAGAAGCAGAAGAAAGAGAAGGAGAAGGTGAAGTCTGGAGGGTGAAGCAGAAGAAACAGAAGAAGGAGAAGGAGAAGGTGAAGACTGGAGGGTGAATCAGAAGAAGTAGAAGAAGGAGAAGGAGAAGGTGAAGTCTGGAGGGGGAATCAGAATAAGTAGAAGAAGGAGAAGGAGAAGGTGAAGTCTGGAGGGTGAATCAGAAAAAGCAGAAGAAGGAGAAGGAGAAGGTGAAGTCTGGAGGGTGAATCAGAAGAAGCAGAAGAAGGAGAAGGAGAAGATGAAGTCTGGAGGGTGAATCGGAAGAAGTAGAAGAAGGAGAAGGAGAAGGTGAAGTCTGGAGGGTGAATCAGAAGAAGTAGAAGAAGGAGAAGGAGAAGTTGAAGTCTGGAGGGTGAATCAGAAGAAGCAGAAGAAGGAGAAGGAGAAGCTGAAGTCTGGAGGGTGAATCAGAAGAAGCAGAAGAAGGAGAAGGAGAAGATGAAGTCTGGAGGGTGAATCAGAAGAAGTAGAAGAAGGAGAAGGAGAAGGTGAAGTCTGGAGGGTGAATCAGAAGAAACAGAAGAAGGAGAAGGAGAAGGTGAAGTCTGGAGGGCGCAGCAGAAGAAGCAGAAGAAGGAGAATGAGAAGGTGAAGTCTGGAGGGTGAATCAGAAGAAGCAGAAGAAGGAGAAGGAGAAGGTGAAGTCAGGAGGGTGAATCAGAAGAAGTAGAAGAAGGAGAAGGAGAAGGTGAAGTCAGGAGGGTGAATCAGAAGAAGCAGAAGAAGGAGAAGGAGAAGGTGAAGTCTGGAGGGTGAATCAGAAGAATCAGAAGAAGGAGAAGGAGAAGGTGAAGTCTGGAGGGTGAATCAGAAGAAGCAGAAGAAAGAGAAGGAGAAGGTGAAGTCTGGAGGGTGAAGCAGAAGAAACAGAAGAAGGAGAAGGAGAAGGTGAAGACTGGAGGGTGAATCAGAAGAAGTAGAAGAAGGAGAAGGAGAAGGTGAAGTCTGGAGGGTGAATCAGAAGAAGTAGAAGAAGGAGAAGGAGAAGTTGAAGTCTGGAGGGTGATTCAGAAGAAGCAGAAGAAGGAGAAGGAGAAGGTGAAGTCTGGAGGGTGAATCAGAAGAAGCAGAAGAAGGAGAAGGAGAAGATGAAGTCTGGAGGGTGAATCAGAAGAAGTAGAAGAAGGAGAAGGAGAAGGTGAAGTCTGGAGGGTGAATCAGAAGAAGTAGAAGAAGGAGAAGGAGAAGATGAAGTCTGGAGGGTGAATCAGAAGAAACAGAAGAAGGAGAAGGAGAAGGTGAAGTCTGGAGGGTGAATCAGAAGAAGTAGAAGAAGGAGAAGGAGAAGGTGTAGTCTGGAGGGTGAATCAGAAGAAGTAGACGAAGGAGAAGGAGAAGGTGAAGTCTGGAGGGTGAATCAGAAGAAGCAGAAGAAGGAGAAGGAGAAGGTGAAGTCTGGAGGGTGAATCAGATGAAGTAGAAGAAGGAGAAGGAGAAGGTGAAGTCTGGAGGGTGAATCAGAAGATGCAGAAGAAGGAGAAGGAGAAGGTGAAGTCTGGAGGGTGAATCAGAAGAAGCAGAAGAAGGAGAAGGAGAAGGTGAAGTCTGGAGGGTGAATCAGAAGAAGTAGAAGAAGGAGAAGGAGAAGTTGAAGTCTGGAGGGTGAAGCAGAAGAAGTAGAAGATGGAGAAGGAGAAGGTGAAGTCAGGAGGGTGAATCAGAAGAAGTAGAAGAAGGAGAAGGAGAAGGTGAAGTCAGGAGGGTGAATCAGAAGAAGCAGAAGATGGAGAAGGAGAAGGTGAAGTCTGGAGGGTGAATCAGAAGAATCAGAAGAAGGAGAAGGAGAAGGAGAAGTCTGGAGGGTGAATCAGAAGAAGCAGAGGAAGGAGAAGGAGAAGGTGAAGTCTGGAGGGTGAATCAGAAGAAGCAGAAGAAGGAGAAGGAGAAGATGAAGTCTGGAGGGTGAATCAGAAGAAGTAGAAGAAGGAGAAGGAGAAGGTGAAGTCTGGAGGGTGAATCAGAAGAAGCAGAAGATGGAGAAGGAGAAGGTGAAGTCTGGAGGGTGAATCAGAAGAATCAGAAGAAGGAGAAGGAGAAGGAGAAGTCTGGAGGGTGAATCAGAAGAAGCAGAGGAAGGAGAAGGAGAAGGTGAAGTCTGGAGGGTGAATCAGAAGAAGCAGAAGAAGGAGAAGGAGAAGATGAAGTCTGGAGGGCGCAGCAGAAGAAGCAGAAGAAGGAGAATGAGAAGGTGAAGTCTGGAGGGTGAATCAGAAGAAGCAGAAGAAGGAGAAGGAGAAGGTGAAGTCTGGAGGTTGAATCAGAAGAAGTAGAAGAAGGAGAAGGAGAAGGTGAAGTCTGGAGGGTGAAGCAGAAGAAGTAGAAGAAGGAGAAGGAGAAGGTGAAGTCAGGAGGGTGAATCAGAAGAAGTAGAAGAAGGAGAAGGAGAAGGTGAAGTCAGGAGGGTGAATCAGAAGAAGCAGAAGAAGGAGAAGGAGAAGGTGAAGTCTGGAGGGTGAATCAGAAGAATCAGAAGAAGGAGAAGGAGAAGGTGAAGTCTGGAGGGTGAATCAGAAGAAGCAGAAGAAAGAGAAGGAGAAGGTGAAGTCTGGAGGGTGAAGCAGAAGAAACAGAAGAAGGAGAAGGAGAAGGTGAAGACTGGAGGGTGAATCAGAAGAAGTAGAAGAAGGAGAAGGAGAAGGTGAAGTCTGGAGGGTGAATCAGAAGAAGTAGAAGAAGGAGAAGGAGAAGTTGAAGTCTGGAGGGTGAATCAGAAGAAGCAGAAGAAGGAGAAGGAGAAGGTGAAGTCTGGAGGGTGAATCAGAAGAAGCAGAAGAAGGAGAAGGAGAAGATGAAGTCTGGAGGGTGAATCAGAAGAAGTAGAAGAAGGAGAAGGAGAAGGTGAAGTCTGGAGGGTGAATCAGAAGAAGTAGAAGAAGAAGAAGGAGAAGATGAAGTCTGGAGGGTGAATCAGAAGAAACAGAAGAAGGAGAAGGAGAAGCTGAAGTCTGGAGTGTGAATCAGAAGAAGTAGAAGAAGGAGAAGGAGAAGGTGTAGTCTGGAGGGTGAATCAGAAGAAGTAGACGAAGGAGAAGGTGAAGTCTGGAGGGTGAATCAGAAGAAGCAGAAGAAGGAGAAGGAGAAGGTGAAGTCTGGAGGGTGAATCAGATGAAGTAGAAGAAGGAGAAGGAGAAGGTGAAGTCTGGAGGGTGAATCAGAAGATGCAGAAGAAGGAGAAGGAGAAGGTGAAGTCTGGAGGGTGAATCAGAAGAAGCTGAAGAAGGAGAAGGAGAAGGTGAAGTCTGGAGGGTGAATCAGAAGAAGTAGAAGAAGGAGAAGGAGAAGTTGAAGTCTGGAGGGTGAAGCAGAAGAAGTAGAAGATGGAGAAGGAGAAGGTGAAGTCAGGAGGGTGAATCAGAAGAAGTAGAAGAAGGAGAAGGAGAAGGTGAAGTCAGGAGGGTGAATCAGAAGAAGCAGAAGATGGAGAAGGAGAAGGTGAAGTCTGGAGGGTGAATCAGAAGAATCAGAAGAAGGAGAAGGAGAAGGTGAAGTCTGGAGGATGAATCAGAAGAAGCAGAGGAAGGAGAAGGAGAAGGTGAAGTCTGGAGGGTGAATCAGAAGAAGCAGAATAAGGAGAAGGAGAAGGTGAAGTCTGGAGGGTGAATCAGAAGAAGCAGAATAAGGAGAAGGAGAAGGTGAAGTCTGGAGGGTGAATCAGAAGAAGCAGAAGAAGGAGAAGGAGAAGGAGAAGTCTGGAGGGTGAATCAGAAGAAGCAGAAGAAGGAGAAGGAGAAGGTGAAGTCTGGAGGGTGAAGCAGAAGAAGTAGAAGAAGGAGAAGGAGAAGGTGAAGTCAGGAGTGTGAATCAGAAGAAGTAGAAGAAGGAGAAGGAGAAGGTGAAGTCAGGAGGATGAATCAGAAGAAGCAGAAGAAGGAGAAGGAGAAGGTGAAGTCTGGAGGGTGAATCAGAAGAATCAGAAGAAGGAGAAGGAGAAGGTGAAGTCTGGAGGGTGAATCAGAAGAAGCAGAAGAAAGAGAAGGAGAAGGTGAAGTCTGGAGGGTGAAGCAGAAGAAACAGAAGAAGGAGAAGGAGAAGGTGAAGACTGGAGGGTGAATCAGAAGAAGTAGAAGAAGGAGAAGGAGAAGGTGAAGTCTGGAGGGTGAATCAGAAGAAGTAGAAGAAGGAGAAGGAGAAGGTGAAGTCTGGAGGGTGAATCAGAAGAAGCAGAAGAAGGAGAAGGAGAAGGTGAAGTCTGGAGGGTGAATCAGAAGAAGCAGAAGAAGGAGAAGGAGAAGATGAAGTCTGGAGGGTGAATCGGAAGAAGTAGAAGAAGGAGAAGGAGAAGGTGAAGTCTGGAGGGTGAATCAGAAGAAGTAGAAGAAGGAGAAGGAGAAGTTGAAGTCTGGAGGGTGAATCAGAAGAAGCAGAAGAAGGAGAAGGAGAAGGTGAAGTCTGGAGGGTGAATCAGAAGAAGCAGAAGAAGGAGAAGGAGAAGATGAAGTCTGGAGGGTGAATCAGAAGAAGTAGAAGAAGGAGAAGGAGAAGGTGAAGTCTGGAGGGTGAATCAGAAGAAGTAGAAGAAGGAGAAGGAGAAGATGAAGTCTGGAGGGTGAATCAGAAGAAACAGAAGAAGGAGGAGGAGAAGGTGAAGTCTGGAGGGTGAATCAGAAGAAGTAGAAGAAGGAGAAGGAGAAGGTGTAGTCTGGAGGGTGAATCAGAAGAAGTAGACGAAGGAGAAGGAGAAGGTGAAGTCTGGAGGGTGAATCAGAAGAAGCAGAAGAAGGAGAAGGAGAAGATGAAGTCTGGAGGGTGAATCAGAAGAAGTAGAAGAAGGAGAAGGAGAAGGTGAAGTTTGGAGGGTGAATCAGAAGAAGTAGAAGAAGGAGAAGGAGAAGATGAAGTCTGGAGGGTGAATCGGAAGAAACAGAAGAAGGAGAAGGAGAAGGTGAAGTCTGGAGGGTGAATCAGAAGAAGTAGAAGAAGGAGAAGGAGAAGGTGTAGTCTGGAGGGTGAATCAGAAGAAGTCGACGAAGGAGAAGGAGAAGGTGAAGTCTGGAGGGTGAATCAGAAGAAGCAGAAGAAGGAGAAGGAGAAGGTGAAGTCTGGAGGGTGAATCAGATGAAGTAGAAGAAGGAGAAGGAGAAGGTGAAGTCTGGAGGGTGAATCAGAAGAAGCAGAAGAAGGAGAAGGAGAAGGTGAAGTCTGGAGGGTGAATCAGAAGAAGCAGAAGAAGGAGAAGGAGAAGGTGAAGTCTGGAGGGTGAATCAGAAGAAGTAGAAGAAGGAGAAGGAGAAGTTGAAGTCTGGAGGGTGAAGCAGAGGAAGTAGAAGATGGAGAAGGAGAAGGTGAAGTCAGGAGGGTGAATCAGAAGAAGTAGAAGAAGGAGAAGGAGATGGTGAAGTCAGGAGGGTGAATCAGAAGAAGCAGAAGAAGGAGATAGAGAAGGTGAAGTCTGGAGGGTGAATCAGAAGAATCAGAAGAAGGAGAAGGAGAAGGTGAAGTCTGGAGGGTGAAGCAGAAGAAGCAGAAGAAAGAGAAGGAGAAGGTGAAGTCTGGAGGGTGAAGCAGAAGAAACAGAAGAAGGAGAAGGAGAAGGTGAAGACTGGAGGTGAATCAGAAGAAGTAGAAGAAGGAGAAGGAGAAGGTGAAGTCTGGAGGGTGAATCAGAAGAAGCAGAAGAAGGAGAAGGAGAAGGTGAAGTCTGGAGGGTGAATCAGAAGAAGCAGAAGAAGGAGAAGGAGAAGGTGAAGTCTGGAGGGTGAATCAGAAGAAGCAGAAGAAGGAGAAGGAGAAGATGAAGTCTGGAGGGTGAATCAGAAGAAGTAGAAGAAGGAGAAGGAGAAGGTGAGGTCTGGAGGGTGAATCAGAAGAAGCAGAAGAAGGAGAAGGAGAAGGTGAAGTCTGGAGGGTGAATCAGAAGAAGCAGAAGAAGGAGAAGGAGAAGGTGAAGTCTGGAAGGTGAATCAGAAGAAGCGGAAGAAGGAGAAGGAGAAGGTGAAGTCAGGAGGGTGAATCAGAAGAAGCAGAATAAGGAGAAGGAGAAGGTGAAGTTAGGAGGGTGAATCAGAAGAAGCAGAAGAAGGAGAAGGAGCAGGTGAAGTCAGGGGGGTGTAGCAGAAGAAGTAGAAGAAGGAGAAGGAGAAGGTGAAGTCAGGACGGTGAAGCAGAAGAAGCAGAAGAAGGAGAAGGAGAAGGTGAAGCCTGGAGGGCGCAGCAGAAGAAGCAGAAGAAGGAATAGGAGAAGGTGAAGTCTGGAGTGTGAAGCAGAAGAAGCAGAAGAAGGAGAAGGAGAAGGTGAAGTCTGGAGGGCGCAGCAGAAGAAGCAGAAGAAGGAGAATGAGAAGGTGAAGTCTGGAGGGTGAATCAGAAGAAGCAGAAGAAGGAGAAGGAGAAGGTGAAGTCTGGAGGTTGAATCAGAAGAAGTAGAAGAAGGAGAAGGAGAAGGTGAAGTCTGGAGGGTGAAGCAGAAGAAGTAGAAGAAGGAGAAGGAGAAGGTGAAGTCAGGAGGGTGAATCAGAAGAAGTAGAAGAAGGAGAAGGAGAAGGTGAAGTCAGGAGGGTGAATCAGAAGAAGCAGAAGAAGGAGAAGGAGAAGGTGAAGTCTGGAGGGTGAATCAGAAGAATCAGGAGAAGGTGAAGTCTGGAGGGTGAATCAGAAGAAGCAGAAGAAAGAGAAGGAGAAGGTGAAGTCTGGAGGGTGAAGCAGAAGAAACAGAAGAAGGAGAAGGAGAAGGTGAAGACTGGTGGGTGAATCAGAAGAAGTAGAAGAAGGAGAAGGAGAAGGTGAAGTCTGGAGGGTGAATCAGAAGAAGTAGAAGAAGGAGAAGGAGAAGTTGAAGTCTGGAGGGTGAATCAGAAGAAGCAGAAGAAGGAGAAGGAGAAGGTGAAGTCTGGAGGGTGAATCAGAAGAAGCAGAAGAAGGAGAAGGAGAAGATGAAGTCTGGAGGGTGAATCAGAAGAAGTAGAAGAAGGAGAAGGAGAAGGTGAAGTCTGGAGGGTGAATCAGAAGAAGTAGAAGAAGGAGAAGGAGAAGTTGAAGTCTGGAGGGTGAAGCAGAGGAAGTAGAAGATGGAGAAGGAGAAGGTGAAGTCAGGAGGGTGAATCAGAAGAAGTAGAAGAAGGAGAAGGAGATGGTGAAGTCAGGAGGGTGAATCAGAAGAAGCAGAAGAAGGAGATAGAGAAGGTGAAGTCTGGAGGGTGAATCAGAAGAATCAGAAGAAGGAGAAGGAGAAGGTGAAGTCTGGAGGGTGAAGCAGAAGAAGCAGAAGAAAGAGAAGGAGAAGGTGAAGTCTGGAGGGTGAAGCAGAAGAAACAGAAGAAGGAGAAGGAGAAGGTGAAGACTGGAGGTGAATCAGAAGAAGTAGAAGAAGGAGAAGGAGAAGGTGAAGTCTGGAGGGTGAATCAGAAGAAGCAGAAGAAGGAGAAGGAGAAGGTGAAGTCTGGAGGGTGAATCAGAAGAAGCAGAAGAAGGAGAAGGAGAAGGTGAAGTCTGGAGGGTGAATCAGAAGAAGCAGAAGAAGGAGAAGGAGAAGATGAAGTCTGGAGGGTGAATCAGAAGAAGTAGAAGAAGGAGAAGGAGAAGGTGAGGTCTGGAGGGTGAATCAGAAGAAGCAGAAGAAGGAGAAGGAGAAGGTGAAGTCTGGAGGGTGAATCAGAAGAAGCAGAAGAAGGAGAAGGAGAAGGTGAAGTCTGGAAGGTGAATCAGAAGAAGCGGAAGAAGGAGAAGGAGAAGGTGAAGTCAGGAGGGTGAATCAGAAGAAGCAGAATAAGGAGAAGGAGAAGGTGAAGTTAGGAGGGTGAATCAGAAGAAGCAGAAGAAGGAGAAGGAGCAGGTGAAGTCAGGGGGGTGTAGCAGAAGAAGTAGAAGAAGGAGAAGGAGAAGGTGAAGTCAGGACGGTGAAGCAGAAGAAGCAGAAGAAGGAGAAGGAGAAGGTGAAGCCTGGAGGGCGCAGCAGAAGAAGCAGAAGAAGGAATAGGAGAAGGTGAAGTCTGGAGTGTGAAGCAGAAGAAGCAGAAGAAGGAGAAGGAGAAGGTGAAGTCTGGAGGGCGCAGCAGAAGAAGCAGAAGAAGGAGAATGAGAAGGTGAAGTCTGGAGGGTGAATCAGAAGAAGCAGAAGAAGGAGAAGGAGAAGGTGAAGTCTGGAGGTTGAATCAGAAGAAGTAGAAGAAGGAGAAGGAGAAGGTGAAGTCTGGAGGGTGAAGCAGAAGAAGCAGAAGAAGGAGAAGGAGAAGGTGAAGTCAGGAGGGTGAATCAGAAGAAGTAGAAGAAGGAGAAGGAGAAGGTGAAGTCAGGAGGGTGAATCAGAAGAAGCAGAAGAAGGAGAAGGAGAAGGTGAAGTCTGGAGGGTGAATCAGAAGAATCAGAAGAAGGAGAAGGAGAAGGTGAAGTCTGGAGGGTGAATCAGAAGAAGCAGAAGAAAGAGAAGGAGAAGGTGAAGTCTGGAGGGTGAAGCAGAAGAAACAGAAGAAGGAGAAGGAGAAGGTGAAGACTGGAGGGTGAATCAGAAGAAGTAGAAGAAGGAGAAGGAGAAGGTGAAGTCTGGAGGGTGAATCAGAAGAAGTAGAAGAAGGAGAAGGAGAAGTTGAAGTCTGGAGGGTGAATCAGAAGAAGCAGAAGAAGGAGAAGGAGAAGGTGAAGTCTGGAGGGTGAATCAGAAGAAGCAGAAGAAGGAGAAGGAGAAGATGAAGTCTGGAGGGTGAATCAGAAGAAGTAGAAGAAGGAGAAGGAGAAGGTGAAGTCTGGAGGGTGAATCAGAAGAAGTAGAAGAAGGAGAAGGAGAAGATGAAGTCTGGAGGGTGAATCAGAAGAAACAGAAGAAGGAGAAGGAGAAGGTGAAGTCTGGAGGGTGAATCAGAAGAAGTAGAAGAAGGAGAAGGAGAAGGTGTAGTCTGGAGGGTGAATCAGAAGAAGTAGACGAAGGAGAAGGAGAAGGTGAAGTCTGGAGGGTGAATCAGAAGAAGCAGAAGAAGGAGAAGGAGAAGGTGAAGTCTGGAGGGTGAATCAGATGAAGTAGAAGAAGGAGAAGGAGAAGGTGAAGTCTGGAGGGTGAATCAGAAGAAGCAGAAGAAGGAGAAGGAGAAGGTGAAGTCTGGAGGGTGAATCAGAAGAAGTAGAAGAAGGAGAAGGAGAAGTTGAAGTCTGGAGGGTAAGCAGAGGAAGTAAAAGATGGAGAAGGAGAAGGTGAAGTCAGGAGGGTGAATCAGAAGAAGTAGAAGAAGGAGAAGGAGAAGGTGAAGTCAGGAGGGTGAATCAGAAGAAGCAGAAGATGGAGAAGGAGAAGGTGAAGTCTGGAGGGTGAATCAGAAGAATCAGAAGAAGGAGAAGGAGAAGGTGAAGTCTGGAGGGTGAATCAGAAGAAGCAGAGGAAGGAGAAGGAGAAGGTGAAGTCTGGAGGGTGAATCAGAAGAAGCAGAATAAGGAGAAGGAGAAGGTGAAGTCTGGAGGGTGAATCAGAAGAAGCAGAATAAGGAGAAGGAGAAGGTGAAGTCTGGAGGGTGAATCAGAAGAAGCAGAAGAAGGAGAAGGAGAAGGTGAAGTCTGGAGGGTGAATCAGAAGAAGCAGAAGAAGGAGAAGGAGAAGGTGAAGTCTGGAGGGTGAAGCAGAAGAAGGAGAAGAAGGAGAAGGAGAAGGTGAAGTCAGGAGGGTGAATCAGAAGAAGTAGAAGAAGGAGAAGGAGAAGTTGAAGTCAGGAGGGTGAATCAGAAGAAGCAGAAGAAGGAGAAGGAGAAGGTGAAGTCTGGAGGGTGAATCAGAAGAATCAGAAGAAGGAGAAGGAGAAGGTGAAGTCTGGAGGGTGAATCAGAAGAAGCAGACGAAAGAGAAGGAGAAGGTGAAGTCTGGAGGGTGAAGCAGAAGAAACAGAAGAAGGAGAAGGAGAAGGTGAAGACTGGAGGGTGAATCAGAAGAAGTAGAAGAAGGAGAAGGAGAAGGTGAAGTCTGGAGGGGGAATCAGAATAAGTAGAAGATGGAGAAGGAGAAGGTGAAGTCTGGAGGGTGAATCAGAAGAAGCAGAAGAAGGAGAAGGAGAAGGTGAAGTCTGGAGGGTGAATCAGAAGAAGCAGAAGAAGGAGAAGGAGAAGATGAAGTCTGGAGGGTGAATCGGAAGAAGTAGAAGAAGGAGAAGGAGAAGGTGAAGTCTGGAGGGTGAATCAGAAGAAGTAGAAGAAGGAGAAGGAGAAGTTGAAGTCTGGAGGGTGAATCAGAAGAAGCAGAAGAAGGAGAAGGAGAAGGTGAAGTCTGGAGGGTGAATCAGAAGAAGCAGAAGAAGGAGAAGGAGAAGATGAAGTCTGGAGGGTGAATCAGAAGAAGTAGAAGAAGGAGAAGGAGAAGGTGAAGTCTGGAGGGTGAATCAGAAGAAACAGAAGAAGGAGAAGGAGAAGGTGAAGTCTGGAGGGCGCAGCAGAAGAAGCAGAAGAAGGAGAATGAGAAGGTGAAGTCTGGAGGGTGAATCAGAAGAAGCAGAAGAAGGAGAAGGAGAAGTTGAAGTCTGGAGGTTGAATCAGAAGAAGTAGAAGAAGGAGAAGGAGAAGGTGATGTCTGGAGGGTGAAGCAGAAGAAGTAGAAGAAGGAGAAGGAGAAGGTGAAGTCAGGAGGGTGAATCAGAAGAAGTAGAAGAAGGAGAAGGAGAAGGTGAAGTCAGGAGGGTGAATCAAAAGAAGCAGAAGAAGGAGAAGGAGAAGGTGAAGTCTGGAGGGTGAATCAGAAGAATCAGAAGAAGGAGAAGGAGAAGGTGAAGTCTGGAGGGTGAATCAGAAGAAGCAGAAGAAAGAGAAGGAGAAGGTGAAGTCTGGAGGGTGAAGCAGAAGAAACAGAAGAAGGAGAAGGAGAAGGTGAAGACTGGAGGGTGAATCAGAAGAAGTAGAAGAAGGAGAAGGAGAAGGTGAAGTCTGGAGGGTGAATCAGAAGAAGTAGAAGAAGGAGAAGGAGAAGTTGAAGTCTGGAGGGTGAATCAGAAGAAGCAGAAGAAGGAGAAGGAGAAGGTGAAGTCTGGAGGGTGAATCAGAAGAAGCAGAAGAAGGAGAAGGAGAAGATGAAGTCTGGAGGGTGAATCAGAAGAAGTAGAAGAAGGAGAAGGAGAAGGTGAAGTCTGGAGGGTGAATCAGAAGAAGTAGAAGAAGAAGAAGGAGAAGATGAAGTCTGGAGGGTGAATCAGAAGAAACAGAAGAAGGAGAAGGAGAAGGTGAAGTCTGGAGGGTGAATCAGAAGAAGTAGAAGAAGGAGAAGGAGAAGGTGTAGTCTGGAGGGTGAATCAGAAGAAGTAGACGAAGGAGAAGGAGAAGGTGAAGTCTGGAGGGTGAATCAGAAGAAGCAGAAGAAGGAGAAGGAGAAGGTGAAGTCTGGAGGGTGAATCAGATGAAGTAGAAGAAGGAGAAGGAGAAGGTGAAGTCTGGAGGGTGAATCAGAAGATGCAGAAGAAGGAGAAGGAGAAGGTGAAGTCTGGAGGGTGAATCAGAAGAAGCAGAAGAAGGAGAAGGAGAAGGTGAAGTCTGGAGGGTGAATCAGAAGAAGTAGAAGAAGGAGAAGGAGAAGTTGAAGTCTGGAGGGTGAAGCAGAAGAAGTAGAAGATGGAGAAGGAGAAGGTGAAGTCAGGAGGGTGAATCAGAAGAAGTAGAAGAAGGAGAAGGAGAAGGTGAAGTCAGGAGGGTGAATCAGAAGAAGCAGAAGATGGAGAAGGAGAAGGTGAAGTCTGGAGGGTGAATCAGAAGAATCAGAAGAAGGAGAAGGAGAAGGTGAAGTCTGGAGGGTGAATCAGAAGAAGCAGAGGAAGGAGAAGGAGAAGGTGAAGTCTGGAGGGTGAATCAGAAGAAGCAGAATAAGGAGAAGGAGAAGGTGAAGTCTGGAGGGTGAATCAGAAGAAGCAGAATAAGGAGAAGGAGAAGGTGAAGTCTGGAGGGTGAATCAGAAGAAGCAGAAGAAGGAGAAGGAGAAGGTGAAGTCTGGAGGGTGAATCAGAAGAAGCAGAAGAAGGAGAAGGAGAAGGTGAAGTCTGGAGGGTGAAGCAGAAGAAGTAGAAGAAGGAGAAGGAGAAGGTGAAGTCAGGAGTGTGAATCAGAAGAAGTAGAAGAAGGAGAAGGAGAAGGTGAAGTCAGGAGGATGAATCAGAAGAAGCAGAAGAAGGAGAAGGAGAAGGTGAAGTCTGGAGGGTGAATCAGAAGAATCAGAAGAAGGAGAAGGAGAAGGTGAAGTCTGGAGGGTGAATCAGAAGAAGCAGAAGAAAGAGAAGGAGAAGGTGAAGTCTGGAGGGTGAAGCAGAAGAAACAGAAGAAGGAGAAGGAGAAGGTGAAGACTGGAGGGTGAATCAGAAGAAGTAGAAGAAGGAGAAGGAGAAGGTGAAGTCTGGAGGGTGAATCAGAAGAAGTAGAAGAAGGAGAAGGAGAAGGTGAAGTCTGGAGGGTGAATCAGAAGAAGCAGAAGAAGGAGAAGGAGAAGGTGAAGTCTGGAGGGTGAATCAGAAGAAGCAGAAGAAGGAGAAGGAGAAGGTGAAGTCTGGAGGGTGAATCAGAAGAAGCAGAAGAAGGAGAAGGAGAAGATGAAGTCTGGAGGGTGAATCAGAAGAAGTAGAAGAAGGAGAAGGAGAAGGTGAAGTCTGGAGGGTGAATCAGAAGAAGTAGAAGAAGGAGAAGGAGAAGATGAAGTCTGGAGGGTGAATCAGAAGAAACAGAAGAAGGAGGAGGAGAAGGTGAAGTCTGGAGGGTGAATCAGAAGAAGTAGAAGAAGGAGAAGGAGAAGGTGTAGTCTGGAGGGTGAATCAGAAGAAGTAGACGAAGGAGAAGGAGAAGGTGAAGTCTGGAGGGTGAATCAGAAGAAGCAGAAGAAGGAGAAGGAGAAGGTGAAGTCTGGAGTGTGAATCAGAAGAAGTAGAAGAAGGAGAAGGAGAAGGTGAAGTCTGGAGGGTGAATCAGAAGAAGCAGAAGAAGGAGAAGGAGAAGGTGAAGTCTGGAGGGTGAATCAGAAGAAGCAGAAGAAGGAGAAGGAGAAGGTGAAGTCTGGAGGGTGAATCAGAAGAAGTAGAAGAAGGAGAAGGAGAAGTTGAAGTCTGGAGGGTGAAGCAGAAGAAGTAGAAGATGGAGAAGGAGAAGGTGAAGTCAGGAGGGTGAATCAGAAGAAGTAGAAGAAGGAGAAGGAGAAGATGACGTCAGGAGGGTGAATCAGAAGAAGCAGAAGATGGAGAAGGAGAAGGTGAAGTCTGGAGGGTGAATCAGAAGAATCAGAAGAAGGAGAAGGTGAAGTCTGGAGGGTGAATCAGAAGAAGCAAAGGAAGGAGAAGGAGAAGGTGAAGTCTGGAGGGTGAATCAGAAGAAGCAGAATAAGGAGAAGGAGAAGGTGAAGGCTGGATGGTGAATCAGAAGAAGCAGAATAAGGAGAAGGAGGAGGTGAAGTCTGGAGGGTGAATCAGAAGAAGCAGAAGAAGGAGAAGGAGAAGGTGAAGTCTGGAGGGTGAATCAGAAGAAGTAGAAGAAGGAGAAGGAGAAGGTGAAGTCTGGAGGGTGAAGCAGAAGAAGTAGAAGAAGGAGAAGGAGAAGCTGAAGTCAGGAGGGTGAATCAGAAGAAGTAGAAGAAGGAGAAGGAGAAGGTGAAGTCAGGAGGGTGAATCAGAAGAAGCAGAAGAAGGAGAAGGAGAAGGTGAAGTCTGGAGGGTGAATCAGAAGAATCAGAAGAAGGAGAAGGAGAAGGTGAAGTCTGGAGGGTGAATCAGAAGAAGCAGAAGAAAGAGAAGGAGAAGGTGAAGTCTGGAGGGTGAAGCAGAAGAAACAGAAGAAGGAGAAGGAGAAGGTGAAGACGGGAGGGTGAATCAGAAGAAGTAGAAGAAGGAGAAGGAGAAGGTGAAGTCTGGAGGGTGAATCAGAAGAAGTAGAAGAAGGAGAAGGAGAAGGTGAAGTCTGGAGGGTGAATCAGAAGAAGCAGAAGAAGGAGAAGGAGAAGGTGAAGTCTGGAGGGTGAATCAGAAGAAGCAGAAGAAGGAGAAGGAGAAGATGAAGTCTGGAGGGTGAATCAGAAGAAGTAGAAGAAGGAGAAGGAGAAGGTGAAGTCTGGAGGGTGAATCAGAAGTAGTAGAAGAAGGAGAAGGAGAAGGTGAAGTCTGGAGGGTGAATCAGAAGAAACAGAAGTAGGAGAAGGAGAAGGTGAAGTCTGGAGGGTGAATCAGAAGAAGTAGAAGAAGGAGAAGGAGAAGGTGTAGTCTGGAGGGTGAATCAGAAGAAGTAGACGAAGGAGAAGGAGAAGGTGAAGTCTGGAGGGTGAATCAGAAGAAGCAGAAGAAGGAGATGGAGAAGGTGAAGTCTGGAGGGGTGAATCAGAAGAAGTAGAAGAAGGAGAAGGAGAAGGTGAAGTCTGGAGGGTGAATCAGAAGAAGCAGAAGAAGGAGAAGGAGAAGGTGAAGTCTGGAGGGTGAATCAGAAGAAGCAGAAGAAGGAGAAGGAGAAGGTGAAGTCTGGAGGGTGATTCAGAAGAAGCAGAATAAGGAGAAGGAGAAGGTGATGTCTGGAGGGTGAATCAGAAGAAGCAGAAGAAGGAGAAGGAGAAGGTGAAGTCTGGAGGGTGAATCAGAAGAAGTAGAAGAAGGAGAAGGAGAAGGTGAAGTCTGGAGGGTGAATCTGAAGAAGTGGAAGAAGGAGAAGGAGAAGGTGAAGTCTGGAGGGTGAATCAGAAGAAGTAGAAGAAGGAGAAGGAGAAGGTGAAGTCTGGAGGGGGAAGCAGAAGAAGTAGAAGAAGGAGAAGGAGAAGGTGAAGTCAGGAGGGTGAATCAGAAGATGTAGAAGAAGGAGAAGGAGAAGGTGAAGTCAGGAGGGTGAATCAGAAGAAGCAGAAGAAGGAGAAGGAGAAGGTGAAGTCTGGAGGGTGAATCAGAAGAATCAGAAGAAGGAGAAGGAGAAGGTGAAGTCTGGAGGGTGAATCAGAAGAAATAGAAGAAGGAGAAGGAGAAGTGAAGCCTGGAGGGTGAATCAGAAGAAGCAGAAGAAGGAGAAGGAGAAGGTGAAGTCTGGAGGGTGAATCAGAAGAAGCAGAAGAAGGAGAAGGAGAAGGTGAAGTCTGGAGGGTGAATCAGAAGAAGCAGAAGAAGGAGAAGGAGAAGGTGAAGTCTGGAGGGTGAATCAGAAGAAGCAGAAGAAGGAGAAGGAGAAGATGAAGTCTGGAGGGTGAATCAGAAGAAGTAGAAGAAGGAGAAGGAGAAGGTGAAGTCTGGAGGGTGAATCAGAAGAAGTAGAAGAAGGAGAAGGAGAAGATGAAGTCTGGAGGGTGAATCAGAAGAAACAGAAGAAGGAGGAGGAGAAGGTGAAGTCTGGAGGGTGAATCAGAAGAAGTAGAAGAAGGAGAAGGAGAAGGTGTAGTCTGGAGGGTGAATCAGAAGAAGTAGACGAAGGAGAAGGAGAAGGTGAAGTCTGGAGGGTGAATCAGAAGAAGCAGAAGAAGGAGAAGGAGAAGGTGAAGTCTGGAGTGTGAATCAGAAGAAGTAGAAGAAGGAGAAGGAGAAGGTGAAGTCTGGAGGGTGAATCAGAAGAAGCAGAAGAAGGAGAAGGAGAAGGTGAAGTCTGGAGGGTGAATCAGAAGAAGCAGAAGAAGGAGAAGGAGAAGGTGAAGTCTGGAGGGTGAATCAGAAGAAGTAGAAGAAGGAGAAGGAGAAGTTGAAGTCTGGAGGGTGAAGCAGAAGAAGTAGAAGATGGAGAAGGAGAAGGTGAAGTCAGGAGGGTGAATCAGAAGAAGTAGAAGAAGGAGAAGGAGAAGGTGACGTCAGGAGGGTGAATCAGAAGAAGCAGAAGATGGAGAAGGAGAAGGTGAAGTCTGGAGGGTGAATCAGAAGAATCAGAAGAAGGAGAAGGTGAAGTCTGGAGGGTGAATCAGAAGAAGCAAAGGAAGGAGAAGGAGAAGGTGAAGTCTGGAGGGTGAATCAGAAGAAGCAGAATAAGGAGAAGGAGAAGGTGAAGGCTGGATGGTGAATCAGAAGAAGCAGAATAAGGAGAAGGAGAAGGTGAAGTCTGGAGGGTGAATCAGAAGAAGCAGAAGAAGGAGAAGGAGAAGGTGAAGTCTGGAGGGTGAATCAGAAGAAGTAGAAGAAGGAGAAGGAGAAGGTGAAGTCTGGAGGGTGAAGCAGAAGAAGTAGAAGAAGGAGAAGGAGAAGCTGAAGTCAGGAGGGTGAATCAGAAGAAGTAGAAGAAGGAGAAGGAGAAGGTGAAGTCAGGAGGGTGAATCAGAAGAAGCAGAAGAAGGAGAAGGAGAAGGTGAAGTCTGGAGGGTGAATCAGAAGAATCAGAAGAAGGAGAAGGAGAAGGTGAAGTCTGGAGGGTGAATCAGAAGAAGCAGAAGAAAGAGAAGGAGAAGATGAAGTCTGGAGGGTGAAGCAGAAGAAACAGAAGAAGGAGAAGGAGAAGGTGAAGACTGGAGGGTGAATCAGAAGAAGTAGAAGAAGGAGAAGGAGAAGGTGAAGTCTGGAGGGTGAATCAGAAGAAGTAGAAGAAGGAGAAGGAGAAGGTGAAGTCTGGAGGGTGAATCAGAAGAAGCAGAAGAAGGAGAAGGAGAAGGTGAAGTCTGGAGGGTGAATCAGAAGAAGCAGAAGAAGGAGAAGGAGAAGATGAGGTCTGGAGGGTGAATCAGAAGAAGTAGAAGAAGGAGAAGGAGAAGGTGAAGTCTGGAGGGTGAATCAGAAGTAGTAGAAGAAGGAGAAGGAGAAGGTGAAGTCTGGAGGGTGAATCAGAAGAAACAGAAGTAGGAGAAGGAGAAGGTGAAGTCTGGAGGGTGAATCAGAAGAAGTAGAAGAAGGAGAAGGAGAAGGTGTAGTCTGGAGGGTGAATCAGAAGAAGTAGACGAAGGAGAAGGAGAAGGTGAAGTCTGGAGGGTGAATCAGAAGAAGCAGAAGAAGGAGATGGAGAAGGTGAAGTCTGGAGGGTGAATCAGAAGAAGTAGAAGAAGGAGAAGGAGAAGGTGAAGTCTGGAGGGTGAATCAGAAGAAGCAGAAGAAGGAGAAGGAGAAGGTGAAGTCTGGAGGGTGAATCAGAAGAAGCAGAAGAAGGAGAAGGAGAAGGTGAAGTCTGGAGGGTGATTCAGAAGAAGCAGAATAAGGAGAAGGAGAAGGTGATGTCTGGAGGGTGAATCAGAAGAAGCAGAAGAAGGAGAAGGAGAAGGTGAAGTCTGGAGGGTGAATCAGAAGAAGTAGAAGAAGGAGAAGGAGAAGGTGAAGTCTGGAGGGTGAATCTGAAGAAGTAGAAGAAGGAGAAGGAGAAGGTGAAGTCTGGAGGGTGAATCAGAAGAAGTAGAAGAAGGAGAAGGAGAAGGTGAAGTCTGGAGGGGGAAGCAGAAGAAGTAGAAGAAGGAGAAGGAGAAGGTGAAGTCAGGAGGGTGAATCAGAAGATGTAGAAGAAGGAGAAGTAGAAGGTGAAGTCAGGAGGGTGAATCAGAAGAAGCAGAAGAAGGAGAAGGTGAAGTCTGGAGGGTGAATCAGAAGAATCAGAAGAAGGAGAAGGAGAAGGTGAAGTCTGGAGGGTGAATCAGAAGAAGTAGAAGAAGGAGAAGGAGAAGGTGAAGTCTGGAGGGTGAATCAGAAAAAGCAGAAGAAGGAGAAGGAGAAGGTGAAGTCTGGAGGGTGAATCAGAAGAAGCAGAAGAAGGAGAAGGAGAAGGTGAAGTCTGGAGGGTGAATCAGAAGAAGCAGAAGAAGGAGAAGGAGAAGGTGAAGTCTGGAGGGTGAATCAGAAGAAGCAGAAGAAGGAGAAGGAGAAGATGAAGTCTGGAGGGTGAATCAGAAGAAGTAGAAGAAGGAGAAGGAGAAGGTGAAGTCTGGAGGGTGAATCAGAAGAAGTAGAAGAAGGAGAAGGAGAAGATGAAGTCTGGAGGGTGAATCAGAAGAAACAGAAGAAGGAGGAGGAGAAGGTGAAGTCTGGAGGGTGAATCAGAAGAAGTAGAAGAAGAAGGAGAAGGAGAAGGTGTAGTCTGGAGGGTGAATCAGAAGAAGTAGACGAAGGAGAAGGAGAAGGTGAAGTCTGGAGGGTGAATCAGAAGAAGTAGAAGAAGGAGAAGGAGAAGGTGAAGTCTGGAGGGTGAATCAGAAGAAGCAGAAGAAGGAGAAGGAGAAGGTGAAGTCTGGAGGGTGAATCAGAAGAAGCAGAAGAAGGAGAAGGAGAAGATAAAGTCTGGAGGGTGAATCAGAAGAAGTAGAAGAAGGAGAAGGAGAAGGTGAAGTCTGGAGGGTGAATCAGAAGAAGCAGAAGAAGGAGAAGGAGAAGGTGAAGTCTGGAGGGTGAATCAGAAGAAGCAGAAGAAGGAGAAGGAGAAGGTGAAGTCTGGAGGGTGAAGCAGAAGAAGTAGAAGAAGGAGAAGGAGAAGGTGAAGTCAGGAGTGTGAATCAGAAGAAGTAGAAGAAGGAGAAGGAGAAGGTGAAGTCAGGAGGATGAATCAGAAGAAGCAGAAGAAGGAGAAGGAGAAGGTGAAGTCTGGAGGGTGAATCAGAAGAATCAGAAGAAGGAGAAGGAGAAGGTGAAGTCTGGAGGGTGAATCAGAAGAAGCAGAAGAAAGAGAAGGAGAAGGTGAAGTCTGGAGGGTGAAGCAGAAGAAACAGAAGAAGGAGAAGGAGAAGGTGAAGACTGGAGGGTGAATCAGAAGAAGTAGAAGAAGGAGAAGGAGAAGGTGAAGTCTGGAGGGTGAATCAGAAGAAGTAGAAGAAGGAGAAGGAGAAGGTGAAGTCTGGAGGGTGAATCAGAAGAAGCAGAAGAAGGAGAAGGAGAAGGTGAAGTCTGGAGGGTGAATCAGAAGAAGCAGAAGAAGGAGAAGGAGAAGGTGAAGTCTGGAGGGTGAATCAGAAGAAGCAGAAGAAGGAGAAGGAGAAGATGAAGTCTGGAGGGTGAATCAGAAGAAGTAGAAGAAGGAGAAGGAGAAGGTGAAGTCTGGAGGGTGAATCAGAAGAAGTAGAAGAAGGAGAAGGAGAAGATGAAGTCTGGAGGGTGAATCAGAAGAAGCAGAAGAAGGAGAAGGAGAAGGTGAAGTCTGGAGGTTGAATCAGAAGAAGCAGAAGAAGGAGAAGGAGAAGGTGAAGTCTGGAGGGTGCATCAGAAGAAGTAGAAGAAGGAGAAGGAGAAGTTGAAGTCTGGAGGGTGAAGCAGAAGAAGTAGAAGATGGAGAAGGAGAAGGTGAAGTCAGGAGGGTGAATCAGAAGAAGTAGAAGAAGGAGAAGGAGAAGGTGACGTCAGGAGGGTGAATCAGAAGAAGCAGAAGATGGAGAAGGAGAAGGTGAAGTCTGGAGGGTGAATCAGAAGAATCAGAAGAAGGAGAAGGTGAAGTCTGGAGGGTGAATCAGAAGAAGCAAAGGAAGGAGAAGGAGAAGGTGAAGTCTGGAGGGTGAATCAGAAGAAGCAGAATAAGGAGAAGGAGAAGGTGAAGGCTGGATGGTGAATCAGAAGAAGCAGAATAAGGAGAAGGAGAAGGTGAAGTCTGGAGGGTGAATCAGAAGAAGCAGAAGAAGGAGAAGGAGAAGCTGAAGTCTGGAGGGTGAATCAGAAGAAGTAGAAGAAGGAGAAGGAGAAGGTGAAGTCTGGAGGGTGAAGCAGAAGAAGTAGAAGAAGGAGAAGGAGAAGCTGAAGTCAGGAGGGTGAATCAGAAGAAGTAGAAGAAGGAGAAGGAGAAGGTGAAGTCAGGAGGGTGAATCAGAAGAAGCAGAAGAAGGAGAAGGAGAAGGTGAAGTCTGGAGGGTGAATCAGAAGAATCAGAAGAAGGAGAAGGAGAAGGTGAAGTCTGGAGGGTGAATCAGAAGAAGTAGACGAAGGAGAAGGAGAAGGTGAAGTCTGGAGGGTGAATCAGAAGAAGCAGAAGAAGGAGAAGGAAAAGGTGAAGTCTGGAGTGTGAATCAGAAGAAGCAGAAGAAGGAGAAGGAGAAGATGAAGTCTGGAGGGTGAATCAGAAGAAGTAGAAGAAGGAGAAGGAGAAGGTGAAGTCTGGAGGGTGAATCAGAAGAAGTAGAAGAAGGAGAAGGAGAAGATGAAGTCTGGAGGGTGAATCAGAAGAAACAGAAGAAGGAGGAGGAGAAGGTGAAGTCTGGAGGGTGAATCAGAAGAAGTAGAAGAAGGAGAAGGAGAAGGTGTAGTCTGGAGGGTGAATCAGAAGAAGTAGAAGAAGGAGAAGGAGAAGGTGAAGTCTGGAGGGTGAATCAGAAGAAGTAGAAGAAGGAGAAGGAGAAGGTGAAGTCTGGAGGGTGAATCAGAAGAAGCAGAAGAAGGAGAAGGAGAAGGTGAAGTCTGGAGGGTGAATCAGAAGAAGCAGAAGAAGGAGAAGGAGAAGGTGAAGTCTGGAGGGTGAATCAGAAGAAGCAGAAGAAGGAGAAGGAGAAGATGAAGTCTGGAGGGTGAATCAGAAGAAGTAGAAGAAGGAGAAGGAGAAGGTGAAGTCTGGAGGGTGAATCAGAAGAAGTAGAAGAAGGAGAAGGAGAAGATGAAGTCTGGAGGGTGAATCAGAAGAAGCAGAAGAAGGAGAAGGAGAAGGTGAAGTCTGGAGGTTGAATCAGAAGAAGCAGAAGAAGGAGAAGGAGAAGGTGAAGTCTGGAGGGTGAATCAAAAGAAGTAGAAGAAGGAGAAGGAGAAGTTGAAGTCTGGAGGGTGAAGCAGAAGAAGTAGAAGATGGAGAAGGAGAAGGTGAAGTCAGGAGGGTGAATCAGAAGAAGTAGAAGAAGGAGAAGGAGAAGGTGACGTCAGGAGGGTGAATCAGAAGAAGCAGAAGATGGAGAAGGAGAAGGTGAAGTCTGGAGGGTGAATCAGAAGAATCAGAAGAAGGAGAAGGTGAAGTCTGGAGGGTGAATCAGAAGAAGCAAAGGAAGGAGAAGGAGAAGGTGAAGTCTGGAGGGTGAATCAGAAGAAGTAGAAGAAGGAGAAGGAGAAGGTGTAGTCTGGAGGGTGAATCAGAAGAAGTAGACGAAGGAGAAGGAGAAGGTGAAGTCTGGAGGGTGAATCAGAAGAAGCAGAAGAAGGAGAAGGAGAAGGTGAAGTCTGGAGTGTGAATCAGAAGAAGTAGAAGAAGGAGAAGGAGAAGGTGAAGTCTGGAGGGTGAATCAGAAGAAGCAGAAGAAGGAGAAGGAGAAGGTGAAGTCTGGAGGGTGAATCAGAAGAAGCAGAAGAAGGAGAAGGAGAAGGTGAAGTCTGGATGGTGAATCTGAAGAAGTAGAAGAAGGAGAAGGAGAAGGTGAAGTCAGGAGTGTGAATCAGAAGAAGTAGAAGAAGGAGAAGGAGAAGGTGAAGTCAGGAGGATGAATCAGAAGAAGCAGAAGAAGGAGAAGGAGAAGGTGAAGTCTGGAGGGTGAATCAGAAGAATCAGAAGAAGGAGAAGGAGAAGGTGAAGTCTGGAGGGTGAATCAGAAGAAGCAGAAAAAAGAGAAGGAGAAGGTGAAGTCTGGAGGGTGAAGCAGAAGAAACAGAAGAAGGAGAAGGAGAAGGTGAAGACTGGAGGGTGAATCAGAAGAAGTAGAAGAAGGAGAAGGAGAAGGTGAAGTCTGGAGGGTGAATCAGAAGAAGTAGAAGAAGGAGAAGGAGAAGGTGAAGTCTGGAGGGTGAATCAGAAGAAGCAGAAGAAGGAGAAGGAGAAGGTGAAGTCTGGAGGGTGAATCAGAAGAAGCAGAAGAAGGAGAAGGAGAAGGTGAAGTCTGGAGGGTGAATCAGAAGAAGCAGAAGAAGGAGAAGGAGAAGATGAAGTCTGGAGGGTGAATCAGAAGAAGTAGAAGAAGGAGAAGGAGAAGGTGAAGTCTGGAGGGTGAATCAGAAGAAGTAGAAGAAGGAGAAGGAGAAGATGAAGTCTGGAGGGTGAATCAGAAGAAACAGAAGAAGGAGGAGGAGAAGGTGAAGTCTGGAGGGTGAATCAGAAGAAGTAGAAGAAGGAGAAGGAGAAGGTGTAGTCTGGAGGGTGAATCAGAAGAAGTAGACGAAGGAGAAGGAGAAGGTGAAGTCTGGAGGGTGAATCAGAAGAAGCAGAAGAAGGAGAAGGAGAAGGTGAAGTCTGGAGTGTGAATCAGAAGAAGTAGAAGAAGGAGAAGGAGAAGGTGAAGTCTGGAGGGTGAATCAGAAGAAGCAGAAGAAGGAGAAGGAGAAGGTGAAGTCTGGAGGGTGAATCAGAAGAAGCAGAAGAAGGAGAAGGAGAAGGTGAAGTCTGGAGGGTGAATCAGAAGAAGTAGAAGAAGGAGAAGGAGAAGTTGAAGTCTGGAGGGTGAAGCAGAAGAAGTATAAGATGGAGAAGGAGAAGGTGAAGTCAGGAGGGTGAATCAGAAGAAGTAGAAGAAGGAGAAGGAGAAGGTGACGTCAGGAGGGTGAATCAGAAGAAGCAGAAGATGGAGAAGGAGAAGGTGAAGTCTGGAGGGTGAATCAGAAGAATCAGAAGAAGGAGAAGGTGAAGTCTGGAGGGTGAATCAGAAGAAGCAAAGGAAGGAGAAGGAGAAGGTGAAGTCTGGAGGGTGAATCAGAAGAAGCAGAATAAGGAGAAGGAGAAGGTGAAGGCTGGATGGTGAATCAGAAGAAGCAGAATAAGGAGAAGGAGAAGGTGAAGTCTGGAGGGTGAATCAGAAGAAGCAGAAGAAGGAGAAGGAGAAGGTGAAGTCTGGAGGGTGAATCAGAAGAAGTAGAAGAAGGAGAAGGAGAAGGTGAAGTCTGGAGGGTGAAGCAGAAGAAGTAGAAGAAGGAGAAGGAGAAGCTGAAGTCAGGAGGGTGAATCAGAAGAAGTAGAAGAAGGAGAAGGAGAAGGTGAAGTCAGGAGGGTGAATCAGAAGAAGCAGAAGAAGGAGAAGGAGAAGGTGAAGTCTGGAGGGTGAATCAGAAGAATCAGAAGAAGGAGAAGGAGAAGGTGAAGTCTGGAGGGTGAATCAGAAGAAGCAGAAGAAAGAGAAGGAGAAGGAGAAGTCTGGAGGGTGAAGCAGAAGAAACAGAAGAAGGAGAAGGAGAAGGTGAAGACTGGAGGGTGAATCAGAAGAAGTAGAAGAAGGAGAAGGAGAAGGTGAAGTCTGGAGGGTGAATCAGAAGAAGTAGAAGAAGGAGAAGGAGAAGGTGAAGTCTGGAGGGTGAATCAGAAGAAGCAGAAGAAGGAGAAGGAGAAGGTGAAGTCTGGAGGGTGAATCAGAAGAAGCAGAAGAAGGAGAAGGAGAAGATGAAGTCTGGAGGGTGAATCAGAAGAAGTAGAAGAAGGAGAAGGAGAAGGTGAAGTCTGGAGGGTGAATCAGAAGTAGTAGAAGAAGGAGAAGGAGAAGGTGAAGTCTGGAGGGTGAATCAGAAGAAACAGAAGTAGGAGAAGGAGAAGGTGAAGTCTGGAGGGTGAATCAGAAGAAGTAGAAGAAGGAGAAGGAGAAGGTGTAGTCTGGAGGGTGAATCAGAAGAAGTAGACGAAGGAGAAGGAGAAGGTGAAGTCTGGAGGGTGAATCAGAAGAAGCAGAAGAAGGAGATGGAGAAGGTGAAGTCTGGAGGGTGAATCAGAAGAAGTAGAAGAAGGAGAAGGAGAAGGTGAAGTCTGGAGGGTGAATCAGAAGAAGCAGAAGAAGGAGAAGGAGAAGGTGAAGTCTGGAGGGTGAATCAGAAGAAGCAGAAGAAGGAGAAGGAGAAGGTGAAGTCTGGAGGGTGATTCAGAAGAAGCAGAATAAGGAGAAGGAGAAGGTGATGTCTGGAGGGTGAATCAGAAGAAGCAGAAGAAGGAGAAGGAGAAGGTGAAGTCTGGAGGGTGAATCAGAAGAAGTAGAAGAAGGAGAAGGAGAAGGTGAAGTCTGGAGGGTGAATCTGAAGAAGTAGAAGAAGGAGAAGGAGAAGGTGAAGTCTGGAGGGTGAATCAGAAGAAGTAGAAGAAGGAGAAGGAGAAGGTGAAGTCTGGAGGGGGAAGCAGAAGAAGTAGAAGAAGGAGAAGGAGAAGGTGAAGTCAGGAGGGTGAATCAGAAGATGTAGAAGAAGGAGAAGGAGAAGGTGAAGTCAGGAGGGTGAATCAGAAGAAGCAGAAGAAGGAGAAGGAGAAGGTGAAGTCTGGAGGGTGAATCAGAAGAATCAGAAGAAGGAGAAGGAGAAGGTGAAGTCTGGAGGGTGAATCAGAAGAAATAGAAGAAGGAGAAGGAGAAGGTGAAGTCTGGAGGGTGAATCAGAAGAAGCAGAAGAAGGAGAAGGAGAAGGTGAAGTCTGGAGGGTGAATCAGAAGAAGCAGAAGAAGGAGAAGGAGAAGGTGAAGTCTGGAGGGTGAATCAGAAGAAGTAGAAGAAAGAGAAGGAGAAGGTGAAGTCTGGAGTGTGCATCAGAAGAAGTAGAAGAAGGAGAAGGAGAAGGTGAAGTCTGGAGGGTGAATCAGAAGAAGCAGAAGAAGGAGAAGGAGAAGGTGAAGTCTGGAGGGTGAATCAGAAGAAGCAGAAGAAGGAGAAGGAGAAGGTGAAGTCTGGAGGGTGAATCAGAAGAAGTAGAAGAAGGAGAAGGAGAAGTTGAAGTCTGGAGGGTGAAGCAGAAGAAGTAGAAGATGGAGAAGGAGAAGGTGAAGTCAGGAGGGTGAATCAGAAGAAGTAGAAGAAGGAGAAGGAGAAGGTGACGTCAGGAGGGTGAATCAGAAGAAGCAGAAGATGGAGAAGGAGAAGGTGAAGTCTGGAGGGTGAATCAGAAGAATCAGAAGAAGGAGAAGGTGAAGTCTGGAGGGTGAATCAGAAGAAGCAAAGGAAGGAGAAGGAGAAGGTGAAGTCTGGAGGGTGAATCAGAAGAAGCAGAATAAGGAGAAGGAGAAGGTGAAGGCTGGATGGTGAATCAGAAGAAGCAGAATAAGGAGAAGGAGAAGGTGAAGTCTGGAGGGTGAATCAGAAGAAGCAGAAGAAGGAGAAGGAGAAGGTGAAGTCTGGAGGGTGAATCAGAAGAAGCAGAAGAAGGAGAAGGAGAAGATGAAGTCTGGAGGGTGAATCAGAAGAAGTAGAAGAAGGAGAAGGAGAAGGTGAAGTCTGGAGGGTGAATCAGAAGAAGTAGAAGAAGGAGAAGGAGAAGATGAAGTCTGGAGGGTGAATCAGAAGAATCAGAAGAAGGAGAAGGAGAAGGTGAAGTCTGGAGGGTGAATCAGAAGAAGTAGAAGAAGGAGAAGGAGAAGGTGAAGTCTGGAGTGTGAATCAGAAGAAGTAGAAGAAGGAGAAGGAGAAGGTGAAGTCTGGAGGGTGAATCAGAAGAAGTAGAAGAAGGAGAAGGAGAAGATGAAGTCTGGAGGGTGAATCAGAAGAATCAGAAGAAGGAGAAGGAGAAGGTGAAGTCTGGAGGGTGAATCAGAAGAAGTAGAAGAAGGAGAAGGAGAAGGTGAAGTCTGGAGTGTGAATCAGAAGAAGTAGAAGAAGGAGAAGGAGAAGGTGAAGTCTGGAGGGTGAATCAGAAGAAGCAGAAGAAGGAGAAGGAGAAGGTGAAGTCTGGAGGGTGAATCAGAAGAAGCAGAAGAAGGAGAAGGAGAAGGTGAAGTCTGGAGGGTGAATCAGAAGAAGTAGAAGAAGGAGAAGGAGAAGTTGAAGTCTGGAGGGTGAAGCAGAAGAAGTAGAAGATGGAGAAGGAGAAGGTGAAGTCAGGAGGGTGAATCAGAAGAAGTAGAAGAAGGAGAAGGAGAAGGTGACGTCAGGAGGGTGAATCAGAAGAAGCAGAAGATGGAGAAGGAGAAGGTGAAGTCTGGAGGGTGAATCAGAAGATGCAGAAGAAGGAGAAGGAGAAGGTGAAGTCTGGAGGGTGAATCAGAAGAAGCAGAAGAAGGAGAAGGAGAAGGTGAAGTCTGGAGGGTGAATCAGAAGAAGTAGAAGAAGGAGAAGGAGAAGTTGAAGTCTGGAGGGTGAAGCAGAAGAAGTAGAAGATGGAGAAGGAGAAGGTGAAGTCAGGAGGGTGAATCAGAAGAAGTAGAAGAAGGAGAAGGAGAAGGTGAAGTCAGGAGGGTGAATCAGAAGAAGCAGAAGATGGAGAAGGAGAAGGTGAAGTCTGGAGGGTGAATCAGAAGAATCAGAAGAAGGAGAAGGAGAAGGTGAAGTCTGGAGGGTGAATCAGAAGAAGCAGAGGAAGGAGAAGGAGAAGGTGAAGTCTGGAGGGTGAATCAGAAGAAGCAGAATAAGGAGAAGGAGAAGGTGAAGTCTGGAGGGTGAATCAGAAGAAGCAGAATAAGGAGAAGGAGAAGGTGAAGTCTGGAGGGTGAATCAGAAGAAGCAGAAGAAGGAGAAGGAGAAGGTGAAGTCTGGAGGGTGAATCAGAAGAAGCAGAAGAAGGAGAAGGAGAAGGTGAAGTCTGGAGGGTGAAGCAGAAGAAGTAGAAGAAGGAGAAGGAGAAGGTGAAGTCAGGAGTGTGAATCAGAAGAAGTAGAAGAAGGAGAAGGAGAAGGTGAAGTCAGGAGGATGAATCAGAAGAAGCAGAAGAAGGAGAAGGAGAAGGTGAAGTCAGGAGTGTGAATCAGAAGAAGTAGAAGAAGGAGAAGGAGAAGGTGAAGTCAGGAGGGTGAATCAGAAGAAGCAGAAGAAGGAGAAGGAGAAGGTGAAGTCTGGAGGGTGAATCAGAAGAATCAGAAGAAGGAGAAGGAGAAGGTGAAGTCTGGAGGGTGAATCAGAAGAAATAGAAGAAGGAGAAGGAGAAGGTGAAGTCTGGAGGGTGAATCAGAAGAAGCAGAAGAAGGAGAAGGAGAAGGTGAAGTCTGGAGGGTGAATCAGAAGAAGCAGAAGAAGGAGAAGGAGAAGGTGAAGTCTGGAGGGTGAATCAGAAGAAGTAGAAGAAAGAGAAGGAGAAGGTGAAGTCTGGAGTGTGCATCAGAAGAAGTAGAAGAAGGAGAAGGAGAAGGTGAAGTCTGGAGGGTGAATCAGAAGAAGCAGAAGAAGGAGAAGGAGAAGGTGAAGTCTGGAGGGTGAATCAGAAGAAGCAGAAGAAGGAGAAGGAGAAGGTGAAGTCAGGAGGGTGAATCAGAAGAAGTAGAAGAAGGAGAAGGAGAAGGTGACGTCAGGAGGGTGAATCAGAAGAAGCAGAAGATGGAGAAGGAGAAGGTGAAGTCTGGAGGGTGAATCAGAAGAATCAGAAGAAGGAGAAGGTGAAGTCTGGAGGGTGAATCAGAAGAAGCAAAGGAAGGAGAAGGAGAAGGTGAAGTCTGGAGGGTGAATCAGAAGAAGCAGAATAAGGAGAAGGAGAAGGTGAAGGCTGGATGGTGAATCAGAAGAAGCAGAATAAGGAGAAGGAGAAGGTGAAGTCTGGAGGGTGAATCAGAAGAAGCAGAAGAAGGAGAAGGAGAAGGTGAAGTCTGGAGGGTGAATCAGAAGAAGCAGAAGAAGGAGAAGGAGAAGATGAAGTCTGGAGGGTGAATCAGAAGAAGTAGAAGAAGGAGAAGGAGAAGGTGAAGTCTGGAGGGTGAATCAGAAGAAGTAGAAGAAGGAGAAGGAGAAGATGAAGTCAGGAGGGTGAATCAGAAGAAGTAGAAGAAGGAGAAGGAGAAGGTGACGTCAGGAGGGTGAAGCAGAAGAAGTAGAAGATGGAGAAGGAGAAGGTGAAGTCAGGAGGGTGAATCAGAAGAAGTAGAAGAAGGAGAAGGAGAAGGTGACGTCAGGAGGGTGAATCAGAAGAAGCAGAAGATGGAGAAGGAGAAGGTGAAGTCTGGAGGGTGAATCAGAAGAATCAGAAGAAGGAGAAGGTGAAGTCTGGAGGGTGAATCAGAAGAAGCAAAGGAAGGAGAAGGAGAAGGTGAAGTCTGGAGGGTGAATCAGAAGAAGCAGAATAAGGAGAAGGAGAAGGTGAAGGCTGGATGGTGAATCAGAAGAAGCAGAATAAGGAGAAGGAGAAGGTGAAGTCTGGAGGGTGAATCAGAAGAAGCAGAAGAAGGAGAAGGAGAAGGTGAAGTCTGGAGGGTGAATCAGAAGAAGCAGAAGAAGGAGAAGGAGAAGATGAAGTCTGGAGGGTGAATCAGAAGAAGTAGAAGAAGGAGAAGGAGAAGGTGAAGTCTGGAGGGTGAATCAGAAGAAGTAGAAGAAGGAGAAGGAGAAGATGAAGTCTGGAGGGTGAATCAGAAGAATCAGAAGAAGGAGAAGGAGAAGGTGAAGTCTGGAGGGTGAATCAGAAGAAGTAGAAGAAGGAGAAGGAGAAGGTGAAGTCTGGAGTGTGAATCAGAAGAAGTAGAAGAAGGAGAAGGAGAAGGTGAAGTCTGGAGGGTGAATCAGAAGAAGTAGAAGAAGGAGAAGGAGAAGATGAAGTCTGGAGGGTGAATCAGAAGAATCAGAAGAAGGAGAAGGAGAAGGTGAAGTCTGGAGGGTGAATCAGAAGAAGTAGAAGAAGGAGAAGGAGAAGGTGAAGTCTGGAGTGTGAATCAGAAGAAGTAGAAGAAGGAGAAGGAGAAGGTGAAGTCTGGAGGGTGAATCAGAAGAAGCAGAAGAAGGAGAAGGAGAAGGTGAAGTCTGGAGGGTGAATCAGAAGAAGCAGAAGAAGGAGAAGGAGAAGGTGAAGTCTGGAGGGTGAATCAGAAGAAGTAGAAGAAGGAGAAGGAGAAGTTGAAGTCTGGAGGGTGAAGCAGAAGAAGTAGAAGATGGAGAAGGAGAAGGTGAAGTCAGGAGGGTGAATCAGAAGAAGTAGAAGAAGGAGAAGGAGAAGGTGACGTCAGGAGGGTGAATCAGAAGAAGCAGAAGATGGAGAAGGAGAAGGTGAAGTCTGGAGGGTGAATCAGAAGATGCAGAAGAAGGAGAAGGAGAAGGTGAAGTCTGGAGGGTGAATCAGAAGAAGCAGAAGAAGGAGAAGGAGAAGGTGAAGTCTGGAGGGTGAATCAGAAGAAGTAGAAGAAGGAGAAGGAGAAGTTGAAGTCTGGAGGGTGAAGCAGAAGAAGTAGAAGATGGAGAAGGAGAAGGTGAAGTCAGGAGGGTGAATCAGAAGAAGTAGAAGAAGGAGAAGGAGAAGGTGAAGTCAGGAGGGTGAATCAGAAGAAGCAGAAGATGGAGAAGGAGAAGGTGAAGTCTGGAGGGTGAATCAGAAGAATCAGAAGAAGGAGAAGGAGAAGGTGAAGTCTGGAGGGTGAATCAGAAGAAGCAGAGGAAGGAGAAGGAGAAGGTGAAGTCTGGAGGGTGAATCAGAAGAAGCAGAATAAGGAGAAGGAGAAGGTGAAGTCTGGAGGGTGAATCAGAAGAAGCAGAATAAGGAGAAGGAGAAGGTGAAGTCTGGAGGGTGAATCAGAAGAAGCAGAAGAAGGAGAAGGAGAAGGTGAAGTCTGGAGGGTGAATCAGAAGAAGCAGAAGAAGGAGAAGGAGAAGGTGAAGTCTGGAGGGTGAAGCAGAAGAAGTAGAAGAAGGAGAAGGAGAAGGTGAAGTCAGGAGTGTGAATCAGAAGAAGTAGAAGAAGGAGAAGGAGAAGGTGAAGTCAGGAGGATGAATCAGAAGAAGCAGAAGAAGGAGAAGGAGAAGGTGAAGTCTGGAGGGTGAATCAGAAGAATCAGAAGAAGGAGAAGGAGAAGGTGAAGTCTGGAGGGTGAATCAGAAGAAGCAGAAGAAAGAGAAGGAGAAGGTGAAGTCTGGAGGGTGAAGCAGAAGAAACAGAAGAAGGAGAAGGAGAAGGTGAAGACTGGAGGGTGAATCAGAAGAAGTAGAAGAAGGAGAAGGAGAAGGTGAAGTCTGGAGGGTGAATCAGAAGAAGTAGAAGAAGATGAAGGCGAAGGTGAAGTCTGGAGGGTGAATCAGAAGAAGCAGAAGAAGGAGAAGGAGAAGGTGAAGTCTGGAGGGTGAATCAGAAGAAGCAGAAGAAGGAGAAGGAGAAGGTGAAGTCTGGAGGGTGAATCAGAAGAAGCAGAAGAAGGAGAAGGAGAAGATGAAGTCTGGAGGGTGAATCAGAAGAAGTAGAAGAAGGAGAAGGAGAAGGTGAAGTCTGGAGGGTGAATCAGAAGAAGTAGAAGAAGGAGAAGGAGAAGATGAAGTCTGGAGGGTGAATCAGAAGAAACAGAAGAAGGAGGAGGAGAAGGTGAAGTCTGGAGGGTGAATCAGAAGAAGTAGAAGAAGGAGAAGGAGAAGGTGTAGTCTGGAGGGTGAATCAGAAGAAGTAGACGAAGGAGAAGGAGAAGGTGAAGTCTGGAGGGTGAATCAGAAGAAGCAGAAGAAGGAGAAGGAGAAGGTGAAGTCTGGAGTGTGAATCAGAAGAAGTAGAAGAAGGAGAAGGAGAAGGTGAAGTCTGGAGGGTGAATCAGAAGAAGCAGAAGAAGGAGAAGGAGAAGGTGAAGTCTGGAGGGTGAATCAGAAGAAGCAGAAGAAGGAGAAGGAGAAGGTGAAGTCTGGAGGGTGAATCAGAAGAAGTAGAAGAAGGAGAAGGAGAAGATGAAGTCTGGAGGGTGAATCAGAAGAATCAGAAGAAGGAGAAGGAGAAGGTGAAGTCTGGAGGGTGAAGCAGAAGAAACAGAAGAAGGAGAAGGAGAAGGTGAAGACTGGAGGGTGAATCAGAAGAAGTAGAAGAAGGAGAAGGAGAAGGTGAAGTCAGGAGGGTGAATCAGAAGAAGCAGAAGATGGAGAAGGAGAAGGTGAAGTCTGGAGGGTGAATCAGAAGAATCAGAAGAAGGAGAAGGAGAAGGTGAAGTCTGGAGGGTGAATCAGAAGAAGCAGAGGAAGGAGAAGGAGAAGGTGAAGTCTGGAGGGTGAATCAGAAGAAGCAGAATAAGGAGAAGGAGAAGGTGAAGTCTGGAGGGTGAATCAGAAGAAGCAGAATAAGGAGAAGGAGAAGGTGAAGTCTGGAGGGTGAATCAGAAGAAGCAGAAGAAGGAGAAGGAGAAGGTGAAGTCTGGAGGGTGAATCAGAAGAAGCAGAAGAAGGAGAAGGAGAAGGTGAAGTCTGGAGGGTGAAGCAGAAGAAGTAGAAGAAGGAGAAGGAGAAGGTGAAGTCAGGAGTGTGAATCAGAAGAAGTAGAAGAAGGAGAAGGAGAAGGTGAAGTCAGGAGGATGAATCAGAAGAAGCAGAAGAAGGAGAAGGAGAAGGTGAAGTCTGGAGGGTGAATCAGAAGAATCAGAAGAAGGAGAAGGAGAAGGTGAAGTCTGGAGGGTGAAGCAGAAGAAACAGAAGAAGGAGAAGGAGAAGGTGAAGACTGGAGGGTGAATCAGAAGAAGTAGAAGAAGGAGAAGGAGAAGGTGAAGTCAGGAGGGTGAATCAGAAGAAGCAGAAGATGGAGAAGGAGAAGGTGAAGTCTGGAGGGTGAATCAGAAGAATCAGAAGAAGGAGAAGGAGAAGGTGAAGTCTGGAGGGTGAATCAGAAGAAGCAGAGGAAGGAGAAGGAGAAGGTGAAGTCTGGAGGGTGAATCAGAAGAAGCAGAATAAGGAGAAGGAGAAGGTGAAGTCTGGAGGGTGAATCAGAAGAAGCAGAATAAGGAGAAGGAGAAGGTGAAGTCTGGAGGGTGAATCAGAAGAAGCAGAAGAAGGAGAAGGAGAAGGTGAAGTCTGGAGGGTGAATCAGAAGAAGCAGAAGAAGGAGAAGGAGAAGGTGAAGTCTGGAGGGTGAAGCAGAAGAAGTAGAAGAAGGAGAAGGAGAAGGTGAAGTCAGGAGTGTGAATCAGAAGAAGTAGAAGAAGGAGAAGGAGAAGGTGAAGTCAGGAGGATGAATCAGAAGAAGCAGAAGAAGGAGAAGGAGAAGGTGAAGTCTGGAGGGTGAATCAGAAGAATCAGAAGAAGGAGAAGGAGAAGGTGAAGTCTGGAGGGTGAATCAGAAGAAGCAGAAGAAAGAGAAGGAGAAGGTGAAGTCTGGAGGGTGAAGCAGAAGAAACAGAAGAAGGAGAAGGAGAAGGTGAAGACTGGAGGGTGAATCAGAAGAAGTAGAAGAAGGAGAAGGAGAAGGTGAAGTCTGGAGGGTGAATCAGAAGAAGTAGAAGAAGATGAAGGCGAAGGTGAAGTCTGGAGGGTGAATCAGAAGAAGCAGAAGAAGGAGAAGGAGAAGGTGAAGTCTGGAGGGTGAATCAGAAGAAGCAGAAGAAGGAGAAGGAGAAGGTGAAGTCTGGAGGGTGAATCAGAAGAAGCAGAAGAAGGAGAAGGAGAAGATGAAGTCTGGAGGGTGAATCAGAAGAAGTAGAAGAAGGAGAAGGAGAAGGTGAAGTCTGGAGGGTGAATCAGAAGAAGTAGAAGAAGGAGAAGGAGAAGATGAAGTCTGGAGGGTGAATCAGAAGAAACAGAAGAAGGAGGAGGAGAAGGTGAAGTCTGGAGGGTGAATCAGAAGAAGTAGAAGAAGGAGAAGGAGAAGGTGTAGTCTGGAGGGTGAATCAGAAGAAGTAGACGAAGGAGAAGGAGAAGGTGAAGTCTGGAGGGTGAATCAGAAGAAGCAGAAGAAGGAGAAGGAGAAGGTGAAGTCTGGAGTGTGAATCAGAAGAAGTAGAAGAAGGAGAAGGAGAAGGTGAAGTCTGGAGGGTGAATCAGAAGAAGCAGAAGAAGGAGAAGGAGAAGGTGAAGTCTGGAGGGTGAATCAGAAGAAGCAGAAGAAGGAGAAGGAGAAGGTGAAGTCTGGAGGGTGAATCAGAAGAAGTAGAAGAAGGAGAAGGAGAAGTTGAAGTCTGGAGGGTGAAGCAGAAGAAGTAGAAGATGGAGAAGGAGAAGGTGAAGTCAGGAGGGTGAATCAGAAGAAGTAGAAGAAGGAGAAGGAGAAGGTGACGTCAGGAGGGTGAATCAGAAGAAGCAGAAGATGGAGAAGGAGAAGGTGAAGTCTGGAGGGTGAATCAGAAGAATCAGAAGAAGGAGAAGGTGAAGTCTGGAGGGTGAATCAGAAGAAGCAAAGGAAGGAGAAGGAGAAGGTGAAGTCTGGAGGGTGAATCAGAAGAAGCAGAATAAGGAGAAGGAGAAGGTGAAGGCTGGATGGTGAATCAGAAGAAGCAGAATAAGGAGAAGGAGAAGGTGAAGTCTGGAGGGTGAATCAGAAGAAGCAGAAGAAGGAGAAGGAGAAGGTGAAGTCTGGAGGGTGAATCAGAAGAAGTAGAAGAAGGAGAAGGAGAAGGTGAAGTCTGGAGGGTGAAGCAGAAGAAGTAGAAGAAGGAGAAGGAGAAGCTGAAGTCAGGAGGGTGAATCAGAAGAAGTAGAAGAAGGAGAAGGAGAAGGTGAAGTCAGGAGGGTGAATCAGAAGAAGCAGAAGAAGGAGAAGGAGAAGGTGAAGTCTGAAGGGTGAATCAGAAGAATCAGAAGAAGGAGAAGGAGAAGGTGAAGTCTGGAGGGTGAATCAGAAGAAGCAGAAGAAAGAGAAGGAGAAGGAGAAGTCTGGAGGGTGAAGCAGAAGAAACAGAAGAAGGAGAAGGAGAAGGTGAAGACTGGAGGGTGAATCAGAAGAAGTAGAAGAAGGAGAAGGAGAAGGTGAAGTCTGGAGGGTGAATCAGAAGAAGTAGAAGAAGGAGAAGGAGAAGGTGAAGTCTGGAGGGTGAATCAGAAGAAGCAGAAGAAGGAGAAGGAGAAGGTGAAGTCTGGAGGGTGAATCAGAAGAAGCAGAAGAAGGAGAAGGAGAAGATGAAGTCTGGAGGGTGAATCAGAAGAAGTAGAAGAAGGAGAAGGAGAAGGTGAAGTCTGGAGGGTGAATCAGAAGTAGTAGAAGAAGGAGAAGGAGAAGGTGAAGTCTGGAGGGTGAATCAGAAGAAACAGAAGTAGGAGAAGGAGAAGGTGAAGTCTGGAGGGTGAATCAGAAGAAGTAGAAGAAGGAGAAGGAGAAGGTGTAGTCTGGAGGGTGAATCAGAAGAAGTAGACGAAGGAGAAGGAGAAGGTGAAGTCTGGAGGGTGAATCAGAAGAAGCAGAAGAAGGAGATGGAGAAGGTGAAGTCTGGAGGGTGAATCAGAAGAAGTAGAAGAAGGAGAAGGAGAAGGTGAAGTCTGGAGGGTGAATCAGAAGAAGCAGAAGAAGGAGAAGGAGAAGGTGAAGTCTGGAGGGTGAATCAGAAGAAGCAGAAGAAGGAGAAGGAGAAGGTGAAGTCTGGAGGGTGATTCAGAAGAAGCAGAATAAGGAGAAGGAGAAGGTGATGTCTGGAGGGTGAATCAGAAGAAGCAGAAGAAGGAGAAGGAGAAGGTGAAGTCTGGAGGGTGAATCAGAAGAAGTAGAAGAAGGAGAAGGAGAAGGTGAAGTCTGGAGGGTGAATCTGAAGAAGTAGAAGAAGGAGAAGGAGAAGGTGAAGTCTGGAGGGTGAATCAGAAGAAGTAGAAGAAGGAGAAGGAGAAGGTGAAGTCTGGAGGGGGAAGCAGAAGAAGTAGAAGAAGGAGAAGGAGAAGGTGAAGTCAGGAGGGTGAATCAGAAGATGTAGAAGAAGGAGAAGGAGAAGGTGAAGTCAGGAGGGTGAATCAGAAGAAGCAGAAGAAGGAGAAGGAGAAGGTGAAGTCTGGAGGGTGAATCAGAAGAATCAGAAGAAGGAGAAGGAGAAGGTGAAGTCTGGAGGGTGAATCAGAAGAAATAGAAGAAGGAGAAGGAGAAGGTGAAGTCTGGAGGGTGAATCAGAAGAAGCAGAAGAAGGAGAAGGAGAAGGTGAAGTCTGGAGGGTGAATCAGAAGAAGCAGAAGAAGGAGAAGGAGAAGGTGAAGTCTGGAGGGTGAATCAGAAGAAGTAGAAGAAAGAGAAGGAGAAGGTGAAGTCTGGAGTGTGCATCAGAAGAAGTAGAAGAAGGAGAAGGAGAAGGTGAAGTCTGGAGGGTGAATCAGAAGAAGCAGAAGAAGGAGAAGGAGAAGGTGAAGTCTGGAGGGTGAATCAGAAGAAGCAGAAGAAGGAGAAGGAGAAGGTGAAGTCTGGAGGGTGAATCAGAAGAAGTAGAAGAAGGAGAAGGAGAAGTTGAAGTCTGGAGGGTGAAGCAGAAGAAGTAGAAGATGGAGAAGGAGAAGGTGAAGTCAGGAGGGTGAATCAGAAGAAGTAGAAGAAGGAGAAGGAGAAAGTGACGTCAGGAGGGTGAATCAGAAGAAGCAGAAGATGGAGAAGGAGAAGGTGAAGTCTGGAGGGTGAATCAGAAGAATCAGAAGAAGGAGAAGGTGAAGTCTGGAGGGTGAATCAGAAGAAGCAAAGGAAGGAGAAGGAGAAGGTGAAGTCTGGAGGGTGAATCAGAAGAAGCAGAATAAGGAGAAGGAGAAGGTGAAGGCTGGATGGTGAATCAGAAGAAGCAGAATAAGGAGAAGGAGAAGGTGAAGTCTGGAGGGTGAATCAGAAGAAGCAGAAGAAGGAGAAGGAGAAGGTGAAGTCTGGAGGGTGAATCAGAAGAAGCAGAAGAAGGAGAAGGAGAAGATGAAGTCTGGAGGGTGAATCAGAAGAAGTAGAAGAAGGAGAAGGAGAAGGTGAAGTCTGGAGGGTGAATCAGAAGAAGTAGAAGAAGGAGAAGGAGAAGATGAAGTCTGGAGGGTGAATCAGAAGAATCAGAAGAAGGAGAAGGAGAAGGTGAAGTCTGGAGGGTGAATCAGAAGAAGTAGAAGAAGGAGAAGGAGAAGGTGAAGTCTGGAGTGTGAATCAGAAGAAGTAGAAGAAGGAGAAGGAGAAGGTGAAGTCTGGAGGGTGAATCAGAAGAAGTAGAAGAAGGAGAAGGAGAAGATGAAGTCTGGAGGGTGAATCAGAAGAATCAGAAGAAGGAGAAGGAGAAGGTGAAGTCTGGAGGGTGAATCAGAAGAAGTAGAAGAAGGAGAAGGAGAAGGTGAAGTCTGGAGTGTGAATCAGAAGAAGTAGAAGAAGGAGAAGGAGAAGGTGAAGTCTGGAGGGTGAATCAGAAGAAGCAGAAGAAGGAGAAGGAGAAGGTGAAGTCTGGAGGGTGAATCAGAAGAAGCAGAAGAAGGAGAAGGAGAAGGTGAAGTCTGGAGGGTGAATCAGAAGAAGTAGAAGAAGGAGAAGGAGAAGTTGAAGTCTGGAGGGTGAAGCAGAAGAAGTAGAAGATGGAGAAGGAGAAGGTGAAGTCAGGAGGGTGAATCAGAAGAAGTAGAAGAAGGAGAAGGAGAAGGTGACGTCAGGAGGGTGAATCAGAAGAAGCAGAAGATGGAGAAGGAGAAGGTGAAGTCTGGAGGGTGAATCAGAAGATGCAGAAGAAGGAGAAGGAGAAGGTGAAGTCTGGAGGGTGAATCAGAAGAAGCAGAAGAAGGAGAAGGAGAAGGTGAAGTCTGGAGGGTGAATCAGAAGAAGTAGAAGAAGGAGAAGGAGAAGTTGAAGTCTGGAGGGTGAAGCAGAAGAAGTAGAAGATGGAGAAGGAGAAGGTGAAGTCAGGAGGGTGAATCAGAAGAAGTAGAAGAAGGAGAAGGAGAAGGTGAAGTCAGGAGGGTGAATCAGAAGAAGCAGAAGATGGAGAAGGAGAAGGTGAAGTCTGGAGGGTGAATCAGAAGAATCAGAAGAAGGAGAAGGAGAAGGTGAAGTCTGGAGGGTGAATCAGAAGAAGCAGAGGAAGGAGAAGGAGAAGGTGAAGTCTGGAGGGTGAATCAGAAGAAGCAGAATAAGGAGAAGGAGAAGGTGAAGTCTGGAGGGTGAATCAGAAGAAGCAGAATAAGGAGAAGGAGAAGGTGAAGTCTGGAGGGTGAATCAGAAGAAGCAGAAGAAGGAGAAGGAGAAGGTGAAGTCTGGAGGGTGAATCAGAAGAAGCAGAAGAAGGAGAAGGAGAAGGTGAAGTCTGGAGGGTGAAGCAGAAGAAGTAGAAGAAGGAGAAGGAGAAGGTGAAGTCAGGAGTGTGAATCAGAAGAAGTAGAAGAAGGAGAAGGAGAAGGTGAAGTCAGGAGGATGAATCAGAAGAAGCAGAAGAAGGAGAAGGAGAAGGTGAAGTCTGGAGGGTGAATCAGAAGAATCAGAAGAAGGAGAAGGAGAAGGTGAAGTCTGGAGGGTGAATCAGAAGAAGCAGAAGAAAGAGAAGGAGAAGGTGAAGTCTGGAGGGTGAAGCAGAAGAAACAGAAGAAGGAGAAGGAGAAGGTGAAGACTGGAGGGTGAATCAGAAGAAGTAGAAGAAGGAGAAGGAGAAGGTGAAGTCTGGAGGGTGAATCAGAAGAAGTAGAAGAAGATGAAGGCGAAGGTGAAGTCTGGAGGGTGAATCAGAAGAAGCAGAAGAAGGAGAAGGAGAAGGTGAAGTCTGGAGGGTGAATCAGAAGAAGCAGAAGAAGGAGAAGGAGAAGGTGAAGTCTGGAGGGTGAATCAGAAGAAGCAGAAGAAGGAGAAGGAGAAGATGAAGTCTGGAGGGTGAATCAGAAGAAGTAGAAGAAGGAGAAGGAGAAGGTGAAGTCTGGAGGGTGAATCAGAAGAAGTAGAAGAAGGAGAAGGAGAAGATGAAGTCTGGAGGGTGAATCAGAAGAAACAGAAGAAGGAGGAGGAGAAGGTGAAGTCTGGAGGGTGAATCAGAAGAAGTAGAAGAAGGAGAAGGAGAAGGTGTAGTCTGGAGGGTGAATCAGAAGAAGTAGACGAAGGAGAAGGAGAAGGTGAAGTCTGGAGGGTGAATCAGAAGAAGCAGAAGAAGGAGAAGGAGAAGGTGAAGTCTGGAGGGTGAATCAGAAGAAGCAGAAGAAGGAGAAGGAGAAGGTGAAGTCTGGAGGGTGAATCAGAAGAAGTAGAAGAAGGAGAAGGAGAAGTTGAAGTCTGGAGGGTGAAGCAGAAGAAGTAGAAGATGGAGAAGGAGAAGGTGAAGTCAGGAGGGTGAATCAGAAGAAGTAGAAGAAGGAGAAGGAGAAGGTGACGTCAGGAGGGTGAATCAGAAGAAGCAGAAGATGGAGAAGGAGAAGGTGAAGTCTGGAGGGTGAATCAGAAGAATCAGAAGAAGGAGAAGGTGAAGTCTGGAGGGTGAATCAGAAGAAGCAAAGGAAGGAGAAGGAGAAGGTGAAGTCTGGAGGGTGAATCAGAAGAAGCAGAATAAGGAGAAGGAGAAGGTGAAGGCTGGATGGTGAATCAGAAGAAGCAGAATAAGGAGAAGGAGAAGGTGAAGTCTGGAGGGTGAATCAGAAGAAGCAGAAGAAGGAGAAGGAGAAGGTGAAGTCTGGAGGGTGAATCAGAAGAAGTAGAAGAAGGAGAAGGAGAACGTGAAGTCTGGAGGGTGAAGCAGAAGAAGTAGAAGAAGGAGAAGGAGAAGCTGAAGTCAGGAGGGTGAATCAGAAGAAGTAGAAGAAGGAGAAGGAGAAGGTGAAGTCAGGAGGGTGAATCAGAAGAAGCAGAAGAAGGAGAAGGAGAAGGTGAAGTCTGGAGGGTGAATCAGAAGAATCAGAAGAAGGAGAAGGAGAAGGTGAAGTCTGGAGGGTGAATCAGAAGAAGCAGAAGAAAGAGAAGGAGAAGGTGAAGTCTGGAGGGTGAAGCAGAAGAAACAGAAGAAGGAGAAGGAGAAGGTGAAGACTGGAGGGTGAATCAGAAGAAGTAGAAGAAGGAGAAGGAGAAGGTGAAGTCTGGAGGGTGAATCAGAAGAAGTAGAAGAAGGAGAAGGAGAAGGTGAAGTCTGGAGGGTGAATCAGAAGAAGCAGAAGAAGGAGAAGGAGAAGGTGAAGTCTGGAGGGTGAATCAGAAGAAGCAGAAGAAGGAGAAGGAGAAGATGAAGTCTGGAGGGTGAATCAGAAGAAGTAGAAGAAGGAGAAGGAGAAGGTGAAGTCTGGAGGGTGAATCAGAAGTAGTAGAAGAAGGAGAAGGAGAAGGTGAAGTCTGGAGGGTGAATCAGAAGAAACAGAAGTAGGAGAAGGAGAAGGTGAAGTCTGGAGGGTGAATCAGAAGAAGTAGAAGAAGGAGAAGGAGAAGGTGTAGTCTGGAGGGTGAATCAGAAGAAGTAGACGAAGGAGAAGGAGAAGGTGAAGTCTGGAGGGTGAATCAGAAGAAGCAGAAGAAGGAGATGGAGAAGGTGAAGTCTGGAGGGTGAATCAGAAGAAGTAGAAGAAGGAGAAGGAGAAGGTGAAGTCTGGAGGGTGAATCAGAAGAAGCAGAAGAAGGAGAAGGAGAAGGTGAAGTCTGGAGGGTGAATCAGAAGAAGCAGAAGAAGGAGAAGGAGAAGGTGAAGTCTGGAGGGTGATTCAGAAGAAGCAGAATAAGGAGAAGGAGAAGGTGATGTCTGGAGGGTGAATCAGAAGAAGCAGAAGAAGGAGAAGGAGAAGGTGAAGTCTGGAGGGTGAATCAGAAGAAGTAGAAGAAGGAGAAGGAGAAGGTGAAGTCTGGTGGGTGAATCTGAAGAAGTAGAAGAAGGAGAAGGAGAAGGTGAAGTCTGGAGGGTGAATCAGAAGAAGTAGAAGAAGGAGAAGGAGAAGGTGAAGTCTGGAGGGGGAAGCAGAAGAAGTAGAAGAAGGAGAAGGAGAAGGTGAAGTCAGGAGGGTGAATCAGAAGATGTAGAAGAAGGAGAAGGAGAAGGTGAAGTCAGGAGGGTGAATCAGAAGAAGCAGAAGAAGGAGAAGGAGAAGGTGACGTCTGGAGGGTGAATCAGAAGAATCAGAAGAAGGAGAAGGAGAAGGTGAAGTCTGGAGGGTGAATCAGAAGAAGTAGAAGAAGGAGAAGGAGAAGGTGAAGTCTGGAGGGTGAATCAGAAGAAGCAGAAGAAGGAGAAGGAGTAGGTGAAGTCTGGAGGGTGAATCAGAAGAAGCAGAAGAAGGAGAAGGAGAAGGTGAAGTCTGGAGGGTGAATCAGAAGAAGTAGAAGAAGGAGAAGGAGAAGGTGAAGTCTGGAGGGTGAATCAGAAGAAGCAGAAGAAGGAGAAGGAGAAGGTGAAGTCTGGAGGGTGAATCAGAAGAAGTAGACGAAGGAGAAGGAGAAGGTGAAGTCTGGAGGGTGAATCAGAAGAAGCAGAAGAAGGAGATGGAGAAGGTGAAGTCCGGAGGGTGAATCAGAAGAAGTAGAAGAAGGAGAAGGTGAAGGTGAAGTCTGGAGGGTGAATCAGAAGAAGCAGAAGAAGGAGAAGGAGAAGGTGAAGTCTGGAGGGTGAATCAGAAGAAGCAGAAGAAGGAGAAGGAGAAGGTGAAGTCTGGAGGGTGAATCAGAAGAAGTAGAAGAAGGAGAAGGAGAAGGTGAAGTCTGGAGGGTGAAGCAGAAGAAGTAGAAGAAGGAGAAGGAGAAGCTGAAGTCAGGAGGGTGAATCAGAAGAAGTAGAAGAAGGAGAAGGAGAAGGTGAAGTCAGGAGGGTGAATCAGAAGAAGCAGAAGAAGGAGAAGGAGAAGGTGAAGTCTGGAGGGTGAATCAGAAGAATCAGAAGAAGGAGAAGGAGAAGGTGAAGTCTGGAGGGTGAATCAGAAGAAGCAGAAGAAAGAGAAGGAGAAGGTGAAGTCTGGAGGGTGAAGCAGAAGAAACAGAAGAAGGAGAAGGAGAAGGTGAAGACTGGAGGGTGAATCAGAAGAAGTAGAAGAAGGAGAAGGAGAAGGTGAAGTCTGGAGGGTGAATCAGAAGAAGTAGAAGAAGGAGAAGGAGAAGGTGAAGTCTGGAGGGTGAATCAGAAGAAGCAGAAGAAGGAGAAGGAGAAGGTGAAGTCTGGAGGGTGAATCAGAAGAAGCAGAAGAAGGAGAAGGAGAAGATGAAGTCTGGAGGGTGAATCAGAAGAAGCAGAAGAAGGAGAAGGAGAAGGTGAAGTCTGGAGGGTGAATCAGAAGAAGCAGAAGAAGGAGAAGGAGAAGATGAAGTCTGGAGGGTGAATCAGAAGAAGTAGAAGAAGGAGAAGGAGAAGGTGAAGTCTGGAGGGTGAATCAGAAGAAGTAGAAGAAGGAGAAGGAGAAGATGAAGTCTGGAGGGTGAATCAGAAGAAACAGAAGAAGGAGGAGGAGAAGGTGAAGTCTGGAGGGTGAATCAGAAGAAGTAGAAGAAGGAGAAGGAGAAGGTGTAGTCTGGAGGGTGAATCAGAAGAAGTAGACGAAGGAGAAGGAGAAGGTGAAGTCTGGAGGGTGAATCAGAAGAAGCAGAAGAAGGAGAAGGAGAAGGTGAAGTCTGGAGTGTGAATCAGAAGAAGTAGAAGAAGGAGAAGGAGAAGGTGAAGTCTGGAGGGTGAATCAGAAGAAGCAGAAGAAGGAGAAGGAGAAGGTGAAGTCTGGAGGGTGAATCAGAAGAAGCAGAAGAAGGAGAAGGAGAAGGTGAAGTCTGGAGGGTGAATCAGAAGAAGCAGAAGAAGGAGAAGGAGAAGATGAAGTCTGGAGGGTGAATCAGAAGAAGTAGAAGAAGGAGAAGGAGAAGGTGAAGTCTGGAGGGTGAATCAGAAGAAGTAGAAGAAGGAGAAGGAGAAGATGAAGTCTGGAGGGTGAATCAGAAGAAACAGAAGAAGGAGGAGGAGAAGGTGAAGTCTGGAGGGTGAATCAGAAGAAGTAGAAGAAGGAGAAGGAGAAGGTGTAGTCTGGAGGGTGAATCAGAAGAAGTAGACGAAGGAGAAGGAGAAGGTGAAGTCTGGAGGGTGAATCAGAAGAAGCAGAAGAAGGAGAAGGAGAAGGTGAAGTCTGGAGTGTGAATCAGAAGAAGTAGAAGAAGGAGAAGGAGAAGGTGAAGTCTGGAGGGTGAATCAGAAGAAGCAGAAGAAGGAGAAGGAGAAGGTGAAGTCTGGAGGGTGAATCAGAAGAAGCAGAAGAAGGAGAAGGAGAAGGTGAAGTCTGGAGGGTGAATCAGAAGAAGTAGAAGAAGGAGAAGGAGAAGTTGAAGTCTGGAGGGTGAATCAGAAGAAACAGAAGTAGGAGAAGGAGAAGGTGAAGTCTGGAGGGTGAATCAGAAGAAGTAGAAGAAGGAGAAGGAGAAGGTGTAGTCTGGAGGGTGAATCAGAAGAAGTAGACGAAGGAGAAGGAGAAGGTGAAGTCTGGAGGGTGAATCAGAAGAAGCAGAAGAAGGAGATGGAGAAGGTGAAGTCTGGAGGGTGAATCAGAAGAAGTAGAAGCAGGAGAAGGAGAAGGTGAAGTCTGGAGGGTGAATCAGAAGAAGCAGAAGACGGAGAAGGAGAAGGTGAAGTCTGGAGGGTGAATCAGAAGAATCAGAAGAAGGAGAAGGAGAAGGTGAAGTCTGGAGGGTGAATCAGAAGAAGCAGAAGAAAGAGAAGGAGAAGGTGAAGTCAGGAGGGTGAATCAGAAGAAGCAGAAGAAGGAGAAGGAGAAGGTGAAGTCTGGAGGGTGAATCAGAAGAATCAGAAGAAGGAGAAGGAGAAGGTGAAGTCTGGAGGGTGAATCAGAAGAAGCAGAAGAAAGAGAAGGAGAAGGTGAAGTCTGGAGGGTGAAGCAGAAGAAACAGAAGAAGGAGAAGGAGAAGGTGAAGACTGGAGGGTGAATCAGAAGAAGTAGAAGAAGGAGAAGGAGAAGGTGAAGTCTGGAGGGTGAATCAGAAGAAGTAGAAGAAGGAGAAGGAGAAGGTGAAGTCTGGAGGGTGAATCAGAAGAAGCAGAAGAAGGAGAAGGAGAAGGTGAAGTCTGGAGGGTGAATCAGAAGAAGCAGAAGAAGGAGAAGGAGAAGATGAAGTCTGGAGGGTGAATCAGAAGAAGTAGAAGAAGGAGAAGGAGAAGGTGAAGTCTGGAGGGTGAATCAGAAGTAGTAGAAGAAGGAGAAGGAGAAGGTGAAGTCTGGAGGGTGAATCAGAAGAAACAGAAGTAGGAGAAGGAGAAGGTGAAGTCTGGAGGGTGAATCAGAAGAAGTAGAAGAAGGAGAAGGAGAAGGTGTAGTCTGGAGGGTGAATCAGAAGAAGTAGACGAAGGAGAAGGAGAAGGTGAAGTCTGGAGGGTGAATCAGAAGAAGCAGAAGAAGGAGATGGAGAAGGTGAAGTCTGGAGGGTGAATCAGAAGAAGTAGAAGAAGGAGAAGGAGAAGGTGAAGTCTGGAGGGTGAATCAGAAGAAGCAGAAGAAGGAGAAGGAGAAGGTGAAGTCTGGAGGGTGAATCAGAAGAAGCAGAAGAAGGAGAAGGAGAAGGTGAAGTCTGGAGGGTGATTCAGAAGAAGCAGAATAAGGAGAAGGAGAAGGTGATGTCTGGAGGGTGAATCAGAAGAAGCAGAAGAAGGAGAAGGAGAAGGTGAAGTCTGGAGGGTGAATCAGAAGAAGTAGAAGAAGGAGAAGGAGAAGGTGAAGTCTGGTGGGTGAATCTGAAGAAGTAGAAGAAGGAGAAGGAGAAGGTGAAGTCTGGAGGGTGAATCAGAAGAAGTAGAAGAAGGAGAAGGAGAAGGTGAAGTCTGGAGGGGGAAGCAGAAGAAGTAGAAGAAGGAGAAGGAGAAGGTGAAGTCAGGAGGGTGAATCAGAAGATGTAGAAGAAGGAGAAGGAGAAGGTGAAGTCAGGAGGGTGAATCAGAAGAAGCAGAAGAAGGAGAAGGAGAAGGTGACGTCTGGAGGGTGAATCAGAAGAATCAGAAGAAGGAGAAGGAGAAGGTGAAGTCTGGAGGGTGAATCAGAAGAAGTAGAAGAAGGAGAAGGAGAAGGTGAAGTCTGGAGGGTGAATCAGAAGAAGCAGAAGAAGGAGAAGGAGTAGGTGAAGTCTGGAGGGTGAATCAGAAGAAGCAGAAGAAGGAGAAGGAGAAGGTGAAGTCTGGAGGGTGAATCAGAAGAAGTAGAAGAAGGAGAAGGAGAAGGTGAAGTCTGGAGGGTGAATCAGAAGAAGCAGAAGAAGGAGAAGGAGAAGGTGAAGTCTGGAGGGTGAATCAGAAGAAGTAGACGAAGGAGAAGGAGAAGGTGAAGTCTGGAGGGTGAATCAGAAGAAGCAGAAGAAGGAGATGGAGAAGGTGAAGTCTGGAGGGTGAATCAGAAGAAGTAGAAGAAGGAGAAGGTGAAGGTGAAGTCTGGAGGGTGAATCAGAAGAAGCAGAAGAAGGAGAAGGAGAAGGTGAAGTCTGGAGGGTGAATCAGAAGAAGCAGAAGAAGGAGAAGGAGAAGGTGAAGTCTGGAGGGTGAATCAGAAGAAGTAGAAGAAGGAGAAGGAGAAGGTGAAGTCTGGAGGGTGAAGCAGAAGAAGTAGAAGAAGGAGAAGGAGAAGCTGAAGTCAGGAGGGTGAATCAGAAGAAGTAGAAGAAGGAGAAGGAGAAGGTGAAGTCAGGAGGGTGAATCAGAAGAAGCAGAAGAAGGAGAAGGAGAAGGTGAAGTCTGGAGGGTGAATCAGAAGAATCAGAAGAAGGAGAAGGAGAAGGTGAAGTCTGGAGGGTGAATCAGAAGAAGCAGAAGAAAGAGAAGGAGAAGGTGAAGTCTGGAGGGTGAAGCAGAAGAAACAGAAGAAGGAGAAGGAGAAGGTGAAGCATGGAGGGTGAATCAGAAGAAGTAGAAGAAGGAGAAGGAGAAGGTGAAGTCTGGAGGGTGAATCAGAAGAAGTAGAAGAAGGAGAAGGAGAAGGTGAAGTCTGGAGGGTGAATCAGAAGAAGCAGAAGAAGGAGAAGGAGAAGGTGAAGTCTGGAGGGTGAATCAGAAGAAGCAGAAGAAGGAGAAGGAGAAGATGAAGTCTGGAGGGTGAATCAGAAGAAGCAGAAGAAGGAGAAGGAGAAGGTGAAGTCTGGAGGGTGAATCAGAAGAAGCAGAAGAAGGAGAAGGAGAAGATGAAGTCTGGAGGGTGAATCAGAAGAAGTAGAAGAAGGAGAAGGAGAAGGTGAAGTCTGGAGGGTGAATCAGACGAAGTAGAAGAAGGAGAAGGAGAAGATGAAGTCTGGAGGGTGAATCAGAAGAAACAGAAGAAGGAGGAGGAGAAGGTGAAGTCTGGAGGGTGAATCAGAAGAAGTAGAAGAAGGAGAAGGAGAAGGTGTAGTCTGGAGGGTGAATCAGAAGAAGTAGACGAAGGAGAAGGAGAAGGTGAAGTCTGGAGGGTGAATCAGAAGAAGCAGAAGAAGGAGAAGGAGAAGGTGAAGTCTGGAGTGTGAATCAGAAGAAGTAGAAGAAGGAGAAGGAGAAGGTGAAGTCTGGAGGGTGAATCAGAAGAAGCAGAAGAAGGAGAAGGAGAAGGTGAAGTCTGGAGGGTGAATCAGAAGAAGCAGAAGAAGGAGAAGGAGAAGGTGAAGTCTGGAGGGTGAATCAGAAGAAGCAGAAGAAGGAGAAGGAGAAGATGAAGTCTGGAGGGTGAATCAGAAGAAGTAGAAGAAGGAGAAGGAGAAGGTGAAGTCTGGAGGGTGAATCAGAAGAAGTAGAAGAAGGAGAAGGAGAAGATGAAGTCTGGAGGGTGAATCAGAAGAAACAGAAGAAGGAGGAGGAGAAGGTGAAGTCTGGAGGGTGAATCAGAAGAAGTAGAAGAAGGAGAAGGAGAAGGTGTAGTCTGGAGGGTGAATCAGAAGAAGTAGACGAAGGAGAAGGAGAAGGTGAAGTCTGGAGGGTGAATCAGAAGAAGCAGAAGAAGGAGAAGGAGAAGGTGAAGTCTGGAGTGTGAATCAGAAGAAGTAGAAGAAGGAGAAGGAGAAGGTGAAGTCTGGAGGGTGAATCAGAAGAAGCAGAAGAAGGAGAAGGAGAAGGTGAAGTCTGGAGGGTGAATCAGAAGAAGCAGAAGAAGGAGAAGGAGAAGGTGAAGTCTGGAGGGTGAATCAGAAGAAGTAGAAGAAGGAGAAGGAGAAGTTGAAGTCTGGAGGGTGAATCAGAAGAAACAGAAGTAGGAGAAGGAGAAGGTGAAGTCTGGAGGGTGAATCAGAAGAAGTAGAAGAAGGAGAAGGAGAAGGTGTAGTCTGGAGGGTGAATCAGAAGAAGTAGACGAAGGAGAAGGAGAAGGTGAAGTCTGGAGGGTGAATCAGAAGAAGCAGAAGAAGGAGATGGAGAAGGTGAAGTCTGGAGGGTGAATCAGAAGAAGTAGAAGCAGGAGAAGGAGAAGGTGAAGTCTGGAGGGTGAATCAGAAGAAGCAGAAGAAGGAGAAGGAGAAGGTGAAGTCTGGAGGGTGAATCAGAAGAAGCAGAAGAAGGAGAAGGAGAAGGTGAAGTCTGGAGGGTGATTCAGAAGAAGCAGAATAAGGAGAAGGAGAAGGTGATGTCTGGAGGGTGAATCAGAAGAAGCAGAAGAAGGAGAAGGAGAAGGTGAAGTCTGGAGGGTGAATCAGAAGAAGTAGAAGAAGGAGAAGGAGAAGGTGAAGTCTGGTGGGTGAATCTGAAGAAGTAGAAGAAGGAGAAGGAGAAGGTGAAGTCTGGAGGGTGAATCAGAAGAAGTAGAAGAAGGAGAAGGAGAAGGTGAAGTCTGGAGGGGGAAGCAGAAGAAGTAGAAGAAGGAGAAGGAGAAGGTGAAGTCAGGAGGGTGAATCAGAAGATGTAGAAGAAGGAGAAGGAGAAGGTGAAGTCAGGAGGGTGAATCAGAAGAAGCAGAAGAAGGAGAAGGAGAAGGTGACGTCTGGAGGGTGAATCAGAAGAATCAGAAGAAGGAGAAGGAGAAGGTGAAGTCTGGAGGGTGAATCAGAAGAAGTAGAAGAAGGAGAAGGAGAAGGTGAAGTCTGGAGGGTGAATCAGAAGAAGCAGAAGAAGGAGAAGGAGTAGGTGAAGTCTGGAGGGTGAATCAGAAGAAGCAGAAGAAGGAGAAGGAGAAGGTGAAGTCTGGAGGGTGAATCAGAAGAAGTAGAAGAAGGAGAAGGAGAAGGTGAAGTCTGGAGGGTGAATCAGAAGAAGCAGAAGAAGGAGAAGGAGAAGGTGAAGTCTGGAGGGTGAATCAGAAGAAGTAGACGAAGGAGAAGGAGAAGGTGAAGTCTGGAGGGTGAATCAGAAGAAGCAGAAGAAGGAGATGGAGAAGGTGAAGTCTGGAGGGTGAATCAGAAGAAGTAGAAGAAGGAGAAGGTGAAGGTGAAGTCTGGAGGGTGAATCAGAAGAAGCAGAAGAAGGAGAAGGAGAAGGTGAAGTCTGGAGGGTGAATCAGAAGAAGCAGAAGAAGGAGAAGGAGAAGGTGAAGTCTGGAGGGTGAATCAGAAGAAGTAGAAGAAGGAGAAGGAGAAGGTGAAGTCTGGAGGGTGAAGCAGAAGAAGTAGAAGAAGGAGAAGGAGAAGCTGAAGTCAGGAGGGTGAATCAGAAGAAGTAGAAGAAGGAGAAGGAGAAGGTGAAGTCAGGAGGGTGAATCAGAAGAAGCAGAAGAAGGAGAAGGAGAAGGTGAAGTCTGGAGGGTGAATCAGAAGAATCAGAAGAAGGAGAAGGAGAAGGTGAAGTCTGGAGGGTGAATCAGAAGAAGCAGAAGAAAGAGAAGGAGAAGGTGAAGTCTGGAGGGTGAAGCAGAAGAAACAGAAGAAGGAGAAGGAGAAGGTGAAGACTGGAGGGTGAATCAGAAGAAGTAGAAGAAGGAGAAGGAGAAGGTGAAGTCTGGAGGGTGAATCAGAAGAAGTAGAAGAAGGAGAAGGAGAAGGTGAAGTCTGGAGGGTGAATCAGAAGAAGCAGAAGAAGGAGAAGGAGAAGGTGAAGTCTGGAGGGTGAATCAGAAGAAGCAGAAGAAGGAGAAGGAGAAGATGAAGTCTGGAGGGTGAATCAGAAGAAGCAGAAGAAGGAGAAGGAGAAGGTGAAGTCTGGAGGGTGAATCAGAAGAAGCAGAAGAAGGAGAAGGAGAAGATGAAGTCTGGAGGGTGAATCAGAAGAAGTAGAAGAAGGAGAAGGAGAAGGTGAAGTCTGGAGGGTGAATCAGAAGAAGTAGAAGAAGGAGAAGGAGAAGATGACGTCTGGAGGGTGAATCAGAAGAAACAGAAGAAGGAGGAGGAGAAGGTGAAGTCTGGAGGGTGAATCAGAAGAAGTAGAAGAAGGAGAAGGAGAAGGTGTAGTCTGGAGGGTGAATCAGAAGAAGTAGACGAAGGAGAAGGAGAAGGTGAAGTCTGGAGGGTGAATCAGAAGAAGCAGAAGAAGGAGAAGGAGAAGGTGAAGTCTGGAGTGTGAATCAGAAGAAGTAGAAGAAGGAGAAGGAGAAGGTGAAGTCTGGAGGGTGAATCAGAAGAAGCAGAAGAAGCAGAAGGAGAAGGTGAAGTCTGGAGGGTGAATCAGAAGAAGCAGAAGAAGGAGAAGGAGAAGGTGAAGTCTGGAGGGTGAATCAGAAGAAGTAGAAGAAGGAGAAGGAGAAGTTGAAGTCTGGAGGGTGAAGCAGAAGAAGTAGAAGATGGAGAAGGAGAAGGTGAAGTCAGGAGGGTGAATCAGAAGAAGTAGAAGAAGGAGAAGGAGAAGGTGACGTCAGGAGGGTGAATCAGAAGAAGCAGAAGATGGAGAAGGAGAAGGTGAAGTCTGGAGGGTGAATCAGAAGATGCAGAAGAAGGAGAAGGAGAAGGTGAAGTCTGGAGGGTGAATCAGAAGAAGCAGAAGAAGGAGAAGGAGAAGGTGAAGTCTGGAGGGTGAATCAGAAGAAGTAGAAGAAGGAGAAGGAGAAGTTGAAGTCTGGAGGGTGAAGCAGAAGAAGTAGAAGATGGAGAAGGAGAAGGTGAAGTCAGGAGGGTGAATCAGAAGAAGTAGAAGAAGGAGAAGGAGAAGGTGAAGTCAGGAGGGTGAATCAGAAGAAGCAGAAGATGGAGAAGGAGAAGGTGAAGTCTGGAGGGTGAATCAGAAGAATCAGAAGAAGGAGAAGGAGAAGGTGAAGTCTGGAGGGTGAATCAGAAGAAGCAGAGGAAGGAGAAGGAGAAGGTGAAGTCTGGAGGGTGAATCAGAAGAAGCAGAATAAGGAGAAGGAGAAGGTGAAGTCTGGAGGGTGAATCAGAAGAAGCAGAATAAGGAGAAGGAGATGGTGAAGTCTGGAGGGTGAATCAGAAGAAGCAGAAGAAGGAGAAGGAGAAGGTGAAGTCTGGAGGGTGAATCAGAAGAAGCAGAAGAAGGAGAAGGAGAAGGTGAAGTCTGGAGGGTGAAGCAGAAGAAGTAGAAGAAGGAGAAGGAGAAGGTGAAGTCAGGAGTGTGAATCAGAAGAAGTAGAAGAAGGAGAAGGAGAAGGTGAAGTCAGGAGGATGAATCAGAAGAAGCAGAAGAAGGAGAAGGAGAAGGTGAAGTCTGGAGGGTGAATCAGAAGAATCAGAAGAAGGAGAAGGAGAAGGTGAAGTCTGGAGGGTGAATCAGAAGAAGCAGAAGAAAGAGAAGGAGAAGGTGAAGTCTGGAGGGTGAAGCAGAAGAAACAGAAGAAGGAGAAGGAGAAGGTGAAGACTGGAGGGTGAATCAGAAGAAGTAGAAGAAGGAGAAGGAGAAGGTGAAGTCTGGAGGGTGAATCAGAAGAAGCAGAAGAAGGAGAAGGAGAAGGTGAAGTCTGGAGGGTGAATCAGAAGAAGCAGAAGAAGGAGAAGGAGAAGGTGAAGTCTGGAGGGTGAATCAGAAGAAGTAGAAGAAGGAGAAGGAGAAGTTGAAGTCTGGAGGGTGAAGCAGAAGAAGTAGAAGATGGAGAAGGAGAAGGTGAAGTCAGGAGGGTGAATCAGAAGAAGTAGAAGAAGGAGAAGGAGAAGGTGACGTCAGGAGGGTGAATCAGAAGAAGCAGAAGATGGAGAAGGAGAAGGTGAAGTCTGGAGGGTGAATCAGAAGAATCAGAAGAAGGAGAAGGTGAAGTCTGGAGGGTGAATCAGAAGAAGCAAAGGAAGGAGAAGGAGAAGGTGAAGTCTGGAGGGTGAATCAGAAGAAGCAGAATAAGGAGAAGGAGAAGGTGAAGGCTGGATGGTGAATCAGAAGAAGCAGAATAAGGAGAAGGAGAAGGTGAAGTCTGGAGGGTGAATCAGAAGAAGCAGAAGAAGGAGAAGGAGAAGGTGAAGTCTGGAGGGTGAATCAGAAGAAGTAGAAGAAGGAGAAGGAGAAGGTGAAGTCTGGAGGGTGAAGCAGAAGAAGTAGAAGAAGGAGAAGGAGAAGCTGAAGTCAGGAGGGTGAATCAGAAGAAGTAGAAGAAGGAGAAGGAGAAGGTGAAGTCAGGAGGGTGAATCAGAAGAAGCAGAAGAAGGAGAAGGAGAAGGTGAAGTCTGGAGGGTGAATCAGAAGAATCAGAAGAAGGAGAAGGAGAAGGTGAAGTCTGGAGGGTGAATCAGAAGAAGCAGAAGAAAGAGAAGGAGAAGGTGAAGTCTGGAGGGTGAAGCAGAAGAAACAGAAGAAGGAGAAGGAGAAGGTGAAGACTGGAGGGTGAATCAGAAGAAGTAGAAGAAGGAGAAGGAGAAGGTGAAGTCTGGAGGGTGAATCAGAAGAAGTAGAAGAAGGAGAAGGAGAAGGTGAAGTCTGGAGGGTGAATCAGAAGAAGCAGAAGAAGGAGAAGGAGAAGGTGAAGTCTGGAGGGTGAATCAGAAGAAGCAGAAGAAGGAGAAGGAGAAGATGAAGTCTGGAGGGTGAATCAGAAGAAGTAGAAGAAGGAGAAGGAGAAGATGAAGTCTGGAGGGTGAATCAGAAGTAGTAGAAGAAGGAGAAGGAGAAGGTGAAGTCTGGAGGGTGAATCAGAAGAAACAGAAGTAGGAGAAGGAGAAGGTGAAGTCTGGAGGGTGAATCAGAAGAAGTAGAAGAAGGAGAAGGAGAAGGTGTAGTCTGGAGGGTGAATCAGAAGAAGTAGACGAAGGAGAAGGAGAAGGTGAAGTCTGGAGGGTGAATCAGAAGAAGCAGAAGAAGGAGATGGAGAAGGTGAAGTCTGGAGGGTGAATCAGAAGAAGTAGAAGAAGGAGAAGGAGAAGGTGAAGTCTGGAGGGTGAATCAGAAGAAGCAGAAGAAGGAGAAGGAGAAGGTGAAGTCTGGAGGGTGAATCAGAAGAAGCAGAAGAAGGAGAAGGAGAAGGTGAAGTCTGGAGGGTGATTCAGAAGAAGCAGAATAAGGAGAAGGAGAAGGTGATGTCTGGAGGGTGAATCAGAAGAAGCAGAAGAAGGAGAAGGAGAATGTGAAGTCTGGAGGGTGAATCAGAAGAAGTAGAAGAAGGAGAAGGAGAAGGTGAAGTCTGGAGGGTGAATCTGAAGAAGTAGAAGAAGGAGAAGGAGAAGGTGAAGTCTGGAGGGTGAATCAGAAGAAGTAGAAGAAGGAGAAGGAGAAGGTGAAGTCTGGAGGGGGAAGCAGAAGAAGTAGAAGAAGGAGAAGGAGAAGGTGAAGTCAGGAGGGTGAATCAGAAGATGTAGAAGAAGGAGAAGGAGAAGGTGAAGTCAGGAGGGTGAATCAGAAGAAGCAGAAGAAGGAGAAGGAGAAGGTGAAGTCTGGAGGGTGAATCAGAAAAATCAGAAGAAGGAGAAGGAGAAGGTGAAGTCTGGAGGGTGAATCAGAAGAAGTAGAAGAAGGAGAAGGAGAAGGTGAAGTCTGGAGGGTGAATCAGAAGAAGCAGAAGAAGGAGAAGGAGAAGGTGAAGTCTGGAGGGTGAATCAGAAGAAGCAGAAGAAGGAGAAGGAGAAGGTGAAGTCTGGAGGGTGAATCAGAAGAAGCAGAAGAAGGAGAAGGAGAAGGTGAAGTCTGGAGGGTGAATCAGAAGAAGCAGAAGAAGGAGAAGGAGAAGATGAAGTCTGGAGGGTGAATCAGAAGAAGTAGAAGAAGGAGAAGGAGAAGGTGAAGTCTGGAGGGTGAATCAGAAGAAGTAGAAGAAGGAGAAGGAGAAGATGAAGTCTGGAGGGTGAATCAGAAGAAACAGAAGAAGGAGGAGGAGAAGGTGAAGTCTGGAGGGTGAATCAGAAGAAGTAGAAGAAGGAGAAGGAGAAGGTGTAGTCTGGAGGGTGAATCAGAAGAAGTAGACGAAGGAGAAGGAGAAGGTGAAGTCTGGAGGGTGAATCAGAAGAAGCAGAAGAAGGAGAAGGAGAAGGTGAAGTCTGGAGTGTGAATCAGAAGAAGTAGAAGAAGGAGAAGGAGAAGGTGAAGTCTGGAGGGTGAATCAGAAGAAGCAGAAGAAGGAGAAGGAGAAGGTGAAGTCTGGAGGGTGAATCAGAAGAAGCAGAAGAAGGAGAAGGAGAAGGTGAAGTCTGGAGGGTGAATCAGAAGAAGTAGAAGAAGGAGAAGGAGAAGTTGAAGTCTGGAGGGTGAAGCAGAAGAAGTAGAAGATGGAGAAGGAGAAGGTGAAGTCAGGAGGGTGAATCAGAAGAAGTAGAAGAAGGAGAAGGAGAAGGTGACGTCAGGAGGGTGAATCAGAAGAAGCAGAAGATGGAGAAGGAGAAGGTGAAGTCTGGAGGGTGAATCAGAAGAATCAGAAGAAGGAGAAGGTGAAGTCTGGAGGGTGAATCAGAAGAAGCAAAGGAAGGAGAAGGAGAAGGTGAAGTCTGGAGGGTGAATCAGAAGAAGCAGAATAAGGAGAAGGAGAAGGTGAAGGCTGGATGGTGAATCAGAAGAAGCAGAATAAGGAGAAGGAGAAGGTGAAGTCTGGAGGGTGAATCAGAAGAAGCAGAAGAAGGAGAAGGAGAAGGTGAAGTCTGGAGGGTGAATCAGAAGAAGTAGAAGAAGGAGAAGGAGAAGGTGAAGTCTGGAGGGTGAAGCAGAAGAAGTAGAAGAAGGAGAAGGAGAAGCTGAAGTCAGGAGGGTGAATCAGAAGAAGTAGAAGAAGGAGAAGGAGAAGGTGAAGTCAGGAGGGTGAATCAGAAGAAGCAGAAGAAGGAGAAGGAGAAGGTGAAGTCTGGAGGGTGAATCAGAAGAATCAGAAGAAGGAGAAGGAGAAGGTGAAGTCTGGAGGGTGAATCAGAAGAAGCAGAAGAAAGAGAAGGAGAAGGTGAAGTCTGGAGGGTGAAGCAGAAGAAACAGAAGAAGGAGAAGGAGAAGGTGAAGACTGGAGGGTGAATCAGAAGAAGTAGAAGAAGGAGAAGGAGAAGGTGAAGTCTGGAGGGTGAATCAGAAGAAGTAGAAGAAGGAGAAGGAGAAGGTGAAGTCTGGAGGGTGAATCAGAAGAAGCAGAAGAAGGAGAAGGAGAAGGTGAAGTCTGGAGGGTGAATCAGAAGAAGCAGAAGAAGGAGAAGGAGAAGATGAAGTCTGGAGGGTGAATCAGAAGAAGTAGAAGAAGGAGAAGGAGAAGGTGAAGTCTGGAGGGTGAATCAGAAGTAGTAGAAGAAGGAGAAGGAGAAGGTGAAGTCTGGAGGGTGAATCAGAAGAAACAGAAGTAGGAGAAGGAGAAGGTGAAGTCTGGAGGGTGAATCAGAAGAAGTAGAAGAAGGAGAAGGAGAAGGTGTAGTCTGGAGGGTGAATCAGAAGAAGTAGACGAAGGAGAAGGAGAAGGTGAAGTCTGGAGGGTGAATCAGAAGAAGCAGAAGAAGGAGATGGAGAAGGTGAAGTCTGGAGGGTGAATCAGAAGAAGTAGAAGAAGGAGAAGGAGAAGGTGAAGTCTGGAGGGTGAATCAGAAGAAGCAGAAGAAGGAGAAGGAGAAGGTGAAGTCTGGAGGGTGAATCAGAAGAAGCAGAAGAAGGAGAAGGAGAAGGTGAAGTCTGGAGGGTGATTCAGAAGAAGCAGAATAAGGAGAAGGAGAAGGTGATGTCTGGAGGGTGAATCAGAAGAAGCAGAAGAAGGAGAAGGAGAAGGTGAAGTCTGGAGGGTGAATCAGAAGAAGTAGAAGAAGGAGAAGGAGAAGGTGAAGTCTGGAGGGTGAATCTGAAGAAGTAGAAGAAGGAGAAGGAGAAGGTGAAGTCTGGAGGGTGAATCAGAAGAAGTAGAAGAAGGAGAAGGAGAAGGTGAAGTCTGGAGGGGGAAGCAGAAGAAGTAGAAGAAGGAGAAGGAGAAGGTGAAGTCAGGAGGGTGAATCAGAAGATGTAGAAGAAGGAGAAGGAGAAGGTGAAGTCAGGAGGGTGAATCAGAAGAAGCAGAAGAAGGAGAAGGAGAAGGTGAAGTCTGGAGGGTGAATCAGAAGAATCAGAAGAAGGAGAAGGAGAAGGTGAAGTCTGGAGGGTGAATCAGAAGAAGTAGAAGAAGGAGAAGGAGAAGGTGAAGTCTGGAGGGTGAATCAGAAGAAGCAGAAGAAGGAGAAGGAGAAGGTGAAGTCTGGAGGGTGAATCAGAAGAAGTAGACGAAGGAGAAGGAGAAGGTGAAGTCTGGAGGGTGAATCAGAAGAAGCAGAAGAAGGAGATGGAGAAGGTGAAGTCTGGAGGGTGAATCAGAAGAAGTAGAAGAAGGAGAAGGTGAAGGTGAAGTCTGGAGGGTGAATCAGAAGAAGCAGAAGAAGGAGAAGGAGAAGGTGAAGTCTGGAGGGTGAATCAGAAGAAGCAGAAGAAGGAGAAGGAGAAGGTGAAGTCTGGAGGGTGATTCAGAAGAAGCAGAATAAGGAGAAGGAGAAGGTGAAGTCTGGAGGGTGAATCAGAAGAAGCAGAAGAAGGAGAAGGAGAAGGTGAAGTCTGGAGGGTGAATCAGAAGAAGTTGAAGAAGGAGAAGGAGAAGGTGAAGTCTGGAGGGTGAATCAGAAGAAGTAGAAGAAGGAGAAGGAGAAGGTGAAGTCTGGAGGGTGAATCAGAAGAAGTAGAAGAAGGAGAAGGAGAAGGTGAAGTCTGGAGGGTGAAGCAGAAGAAGTAGAAGAAGGAGAAGGAGAAGGTGAAGTCAGGAGGGTGAATCAGAAGATGTAGAAGAAGGAGAAGGAGAAGGTGAAGTCAGGAGGGTGAATCAGAAGAAGCAGAAGAAGGAGAAGGTGAAGTCTGGAGGGTGAAGCAGAAGAAGTAGAAGATGGAGAAGGAGAAGGTGAAGTCAGGAGGGTGAATCAGAAGAAGTAGAAGAAGGAGAAGGAGAAGGTGACGTCAGGAGGGTGAATCAGAAGAAGCAGAAGATGGAGAAGGAGAAGGTGAAGTCTGGAGGGTGAATCAGAAGAATCAGAAGAAGGAGAAGGTGAAGTCTGGAGGGTGAATCAGAAGAAGCAAAGGAAGGAGAAGGAGAAGGTGAAGTCTGGAGGGTGAATCAGAAGAAGCAGAATAAGGAGAAGGAGAAGGTGAAGGCTGGATGGTGAATCAGAAGAAGCAGAATAAGGAGAAGGAGAAGGTGAAGTCTGGAGGGTGAATCAGAAGAAGCAGAAGAAGGAGAAGGAGAAGGTGAAGTCTGGAGGGTGAATCAGAAGAAGTAGAAGAAGGAGAAGGAGAAGGTGAAGTCTGGAGGGTGAAGCAGAAGAAGTAGAAGAAGGAGAAGGAGAAGCTGAAGTCAGGAGGGTGAATCAGAAGAAGTAGAAGAAGGAGAAGGAGAAGGTGAAGTCAGGAGGGTGAATCAGAAGAAGCAGAAGAAGGAGAAGGAGAAGGTGAAGTCTGGAGGGTGAATCAGAAGAATCAGAAGAAGGAGAAGGAGAAGGTGAAGTCTGGAGGGTGAATCAGAAGAAGCAGAAGAAAGAGAAGGAGAAGGTGAAGTCTGGAGGGTGAAGCAGAAGAAACAGAAGAAGGAGAAGGAGAAGGTGAAGACTGGAGGGTGAATCAGAAGAAGTAGAAGAAGGAGAAGGAGAAGGTGAAGTCTGGAGGGTGAATCAGAAGAAGTAGAAGAAGGAGAAGGAGAAGGTGAAGTCTGGAGGGTGAATCAGAAGAAGCAGAAGAAGGAGAAGGAGAAGGTGAAGTCTGGAGGGTGAATCAGAAGAAGCAGAAGAAGGAGAAGGAGAAGATGAAGTCTGGAGGGTGAATCAGAAGAAGTAGAAGAAGGAGAAGGAGAAGATGAAGTCTGGAGGGTGAATCAGAAGTAGTAGAAGAAGGAGAAGGAGAAGGTGAAGTCTGGAGGGTGAATCAGAAGAAACAGAAGTAGGAGAAGGAGAAGGTGAAGTCTGGAGGGTGAATCAGAAGAAGTAGAAGAAGGAGAAGGAGAAGGTGTAGTCTGGAGGGTGAATCAAAAGAAGTAGACGAAGGAGAAGGAGAAGGTGAAGTCTGGAGGGTGAATCAGAAGAAGCAGAAGAAGGAGATGGAGAAGGTGAAGTCTGGAGGGTGAATCAGAAGAAGTAGAAGAAGGAGAAGGAGAAGGTGAAGTCTGGAGGGTGAATCAGAAGAAGCAGAAGAAGGAGAAGGAGAAGGTGAAGTCTGGAGGGTGAATCAGAAGAAGCAGAAGAAGGAGAAGGAGAAGGTGAAGTCTGGAGGGTGATTCAGAAGAAGCAGAATAAGGAGAAGGAGAAGGTGATGTCTGGAGGGTGAATCAGAAGAAGCAGAAGAAGGAGAAGGAGAATGTGAAGTCTGGAGGGTGAATCAGAAGAAGTAGAAGAAGGAGAAGGAGAAGGTGAAGTCTGGAGGGTGAATCTGAAGAAGTAGAAGAAGGAGAAGGAGAAGGTGAAGTCTGGAGGGTGAATCAGAAGAAGTAGAAGAAGGAGAAGGAGAAGGTGAAGTCTGGAGGGGGAAGCAGAAGAAGTAGAAGAAGGAGAAGGAGAAGGTGAAGTCAGGAGGGTGAATCAGAAGATGTAGAAGAAGGAGAAGGAGAAGGTGAAGTCAGGAGGGTGAATCAGAAGAAGCAGAAGAAGGAGAAGGAGAAGGTGAAGTCTGGAGGGTGAATCAGAAGAATCAGAAGAAGGAGAAGGAGAAGGTGAAGTCTGGAGGGTGAATCAGAAGAAGTAGAAGAAGGAGAAGGAGAAGGTGAAGTCTGGAGGGTGAATCAGAAGAAGCAGAAGAAGGAGAAGGAGAAGGTGAAGTCTGGAGGGTGAATCAGAAGAAGCAGAAGAAGGAGAAGGAGAAGGTGAAGTCTGGAGGGTGAATCAGAAGAAGCAGAAGAAGGAGAAGGAGAAGGTGAAGTCTGGAGGGTGAATCAGAAGAAGCAGAAGAAGGAGAAGGAGAAGATGAAGTCTGGAGGGTGAATCAGAAGAAGTAGAAGAAGGAGAAGGAGAAGGTGAAGTCTGGAGGGTGAATCAGAAGAAGTAGAAGAAGGAGAAGGAGAAGATGAAGTCTGGAGGGTGAATCAGAAGAAACAGAAGAAGGAGGAGGAGAAGGTGAAGTCTGGAGGGTGAATCAGAAGAAGTAGAAGAAGGAGAAGGAGAAGGTGTAGTCTGGAGGGTGAATCAGAAGAAGTAGACGAAGGAGAAGGAGAAGGTGAAGTCTGGAGGGTGAATCAGAAGAAGCAGAAGAAGGAGAAGGAGAAGGTGAAGTCTGGAGTGTGAATCAGAAGAAGTAGAAGAAGGAGAAGGAGAAGGTGAAGTCTGGAGGGTGAATCAGAAGAAGCAGAAGAAGGAGAAGGAGAAGGTGAAGTCTGGAGGGTGAATCAGAAGAAGCAGAAGAAGGAGAAGGAGAAGGTGAAGTCTGGAGGGTGAATCAGAAGAAGTAGAAGAAGGAGAAGGAGAAGTTGAAGTCTGGAGGGTGAAGCAGAAGAAGTAGAAGATGGAGAAGGAGAAGGTGAAGTCAGGAGGGTGAATCAGAAGAAGTAGAAGAAGGAGAAGGAGAAGGTGACGTCAGGAGGGTGAATCAGAAGAAGCAGAAGATGGAGAAGGAGAAGGTGAAGTCTGGAGGGTGAATCAGTAGAATCAGAAGAAGGAGAAGGTGAAGTCTGGAGGGTGAATCAGAAGAAGCAAAGGAAGGAGAAGGAGAAGGTGAAGTCTGGAGGGTGAATCAGAAGAAGCAGAATAAGGAGAAGGAGAAGGTGAAGGCTGGATGGTGAATCAGAAGAAGCAGAATAAGGAGAAGGAGAAGGTGAAGTCTGGAGGGTGAATCAGAAGAAGCAGAAGAAGGAGAAGGAGAAGGTGAAGTCTGGAGGGTGAATCAGAAGAAGTAGAAGAAGGAGAAGGAGAAGGTGAAGTCTGGAGGGTGAAGCAGAAGAAGTAGAAGAAGGAGAAGGAGAAGCTGAAGTCAGGAGGGTGAATCAGAAGAAGTAGAAGAAGGAGAAGGAGAAGGTGAAGTCAGGAGGGTGAATCAGAAGAAGCAGAAGAAGGAGAAGGAGAAGGTGAAGTCTGGAGGGTGAATCAGAAGAATCAGAAGAAGGAGAAGGAGAAGGTGAAGTCTGGAGGGTGAATCAGAAGAAGCAGAAGAAAGAGAAGGAGAAGGTGAAGTCTGGAGGGTGAAGCAGAAGAAACAGAAGAAGGAGAAGGAGAAGGTGAAGACTGGAGGGTGAATCAGAAGAAGTAGAAGAAGGAGAAGGAGAAGGTGAAGTCTGGAGGGTGAATCAGAAGAAGTAGAAGAAGGAGAAGGAGAAGATGAAGTCTGGAGGGTGAATCAGAAGAAGCAGAAGAAGGAGAAGGAGAAGGTGAAGTCTGGAGGGTGAATCAGAAGAAGCAGAAGAAGGAGAAGGAGAAGATGAAGTCTGGAGGGTGAATCAGAAGAAGTAGAAGAAGGAGAAGGAGAAGGTGAAGTCTGGAGGGTGAATCAGAAGTAGTAGAAGAAGGAGAAGGAGAAGGTGAAGTCTGGAGGGTGAATCAGAAGAAACAGAAGTAGGAGAAGGAGAAGGTGAAGTCTGGAGGGTGAATCAGAAGAAGTAGAAGAAGGAGAAGGAGAAGGTGTAGTCTGGAGGGTGAATCAGAAGAAGTAGACGAAGGAGAAGGAGAAGGTGAAGTCTGGAGGGTGAATCAGAAGAAGCAGAAGAAGGAGATGGAGAAGGTGAAGTCTGGAGGGTGAATCAGAAGAAGTAGAAGAAGGAGAAGGAGAAGGTGAAGTCTGGAGGGTGAATCAGAAGAAGCAGAAGAAGGAGAAGGAGAAGGTGAAGTCTGGAGGGTGAATCAGAAGAAGCAGAAGAAGGAGAAGGAGAAGGTGAAGTCTGGAGGGTGATTCAGAAGAAGCAGAATAAGGAGAAGGAGAAGGTGATGTCTGGAGGGTGAATCAGAAGAAGCAGAAGAAGGAGAAGGAGAAGGTGAAGTCTGGAGGGTGAATCAGAAGAAGTAGAAGAAGGAGAAGGAGAAGGTGAAGTCTGGAGGGTGAATCTGAAGAAGTAGAAGAAGGAGAAGGAGAAGGTGAAGTCTGGAGGGTGAATCAGAAGAAGTAGAAGAAGGAGAAGGAGAAGGTGAAGTCTGGAGGGGGAAGCAGAAGAAGTAGAAGAAGGAGAAGGAGAAGGTGAAGTCAGGAGGGTGAATCAGAAGATGTAGAAGAAGGAGAAGGAGAAGGTGAAGTCAGGAGGGTGAATCAGAAGAAGCAGAAGAAGGAGAAGGAGAAGGTGAAGTCTGGAGGGTGAATCAGAAGAATCAGAAGAAGGAGAAGGAGAAGGTGAAGTCTGGAGGGTGAATCAGAAGAAGTAGAAGAAGGAGAAGGAGAAGGTGAAGTCTGGAGGGTGAATCAGAAGAAGCAGAAGAAGGAGAAGGAGAAGGTGAAGTCTGGAGGGTGAATCAGAAGAAGTAGACGAAGGAGAAGGAGAAGGTGAAGTCTGGAGGGTGAATCAGAAGAAGCAGAAGAAGGAGATGGAGAAGGTGAAGTCTGGAGGGTGAATCAGAAGAAGTAGAAGAAGGAGAAGGTGAAGGTGAAGTCTGGAGGGTGAATCAGAAGAAGCAGAAGAAGGAGAAGGAGAAGGTGAAGTCTGGAGGGTGAATCAGAAGAAGCAGAAGAAGGAGAAGGAGAAGGTGAAGTCTGGAGGGTGATTCAGAAGAAGCAGAATAAGGAGAAGGAGAAGGTGAAGTCTGGAGGGTGAATCAGAAGAAGCAGAAGAAGGAGAAGGAGAAGGTGAAGTCTGGAGGGTGAATCAGAAGAAGTTGAAGAAGGAGAAGGAGAAGGTGAAGTCTGGAGGGTGAATCAGAAGAAGTAGAAGAAGGAGAAGGAGAAGGTGAAGTCTGGAGGGTGAATCAGAAGAAGTAGAAGAAGGAGAAGGAGAAGGTGAAGTCTGGAGGGTGAAGCAGAAGAAGTAGAAGAAGGAGAAGGAGAAGGTGAAGTCAGGAGGGTGAATCAGAAGATGTAGAAGAAGGAGAAGGAGAAGGTGAAGTCAGGAGGGTGAATCAGAAGAAGCAGAAGAAGGAGAAGGTGAAGTCTGGAGGGTGAATCAGAAGAAGTAGAAGAAGGAGAAGGAGAAGGTGAAGTCTGGAGGGTGAATCAGAAGAAGCAGAAGAAGGAGAAGGAGAAGGTGAAGTCTGGAGGGTGAATCAGAAGAAGCAGAAGAAGGAGAAGGAGAAGGTGAAGTCTGGAGGGTGAATCAGAAGAAGCAGAAGAAGGAGAAGGAGAAGGTGAAGTCTGGAGGGTGAATCAGAAGAAGCAGAATAAGGAGAAGGAGAAGGTGAAGTCTGGAGGGTGAATCAGAAGAAGCAGAAGAAGGAGAAGGAGAAGGTGAAGTCTGGAGGGTGAATCAGAAGAAGTAGAAGAAGGAGAAGGAGAAGGTGAAGTCTGGAGGGTGAAGCAGAAGAAGTAGAAGAAGGAGAAGGAGAAGGTGAAGTCAGGAGGGTGAATCAGAAGAAGTAGAAGAAGGAGAAGGAGAAGGTGAAGTCAGGAGGGTGAATCAGAAGAAGCAGAAGAAGGAGATAGAGAAGGTGAAGTCTGGAGGGTGAAGCAGAAGAATCAGAAGAAGGAGAAGGAGAAGGTGAAGTCTGGAGGGTGAAGCAGAAGAAGCAGAAGAAAGAGAAGGAGAAGGTGAAGTCTGGAGGGTGAAGCAGAAGAAACAGAAGAAGGAGAAGGAGAAGGTGAAGACTGGAGGGTGAATCAGAAGAAGTAGAAGAAGGAGAAGGAGAAGGTGAAGTCTGGAGGGTGAATCAGAAGAAGTAGAAGAAGGAGAAGGAGAAGGTGAAGTCTGGAGGGTGAATCAGAAGAAGCAGAAGAAGGAGAAGGAGAAGGTGAAGTCTGGAGGGTGAATCAGAAGAAGCAGAAGAAGGAGAAGGAGAAGATGAAGTCTGGAGGGTGAATCAGAAGAAGCAGAAGAAGGAGAAGGAGAAGGTGAGGTCTGGAGGGTGAATCAGAAGAAGCAGAAGAAGGAGAAGGAGAAGGTGAAGTCTGGAGGGTGAATCAGAAGAAGCAGAAGAAGGAGAAGGAGAAGGTGAAGTCTGGAGGGTGAATCAGAAGAAGCAGAAGAAGGAGAAGGAGAAGGTGAAGTCAGGAGGGTGAATCAGACGAAGCAGAAGAAGGAGAAGGAGTAGGTGAAGTTAGGAGGGTGAATCAGAAGAAGCAGAAGAAGGAGAAGGAGCAGGTGAAGTCAGGGGGGTGTAGCAGAAGAAGGAGAAGAAGGAGAAGGAGAAGGTGAAGTCAGGACGGTGAAGCAGAAGAAGCAGAAGAAGGAGAAGGAGAAGGTGAAGCCTGGAGGGCGCAGCAGAAGAAGCAGAAGAAGGAGAAGGAGAAGGTGAAGTCTGGAGTGTGAAGCAGAAGAAGCAGAAGAAGGAGAAGGAGAAGGTAAAGTCTGGAGGGCGCAGCAGAAGAAGCAGAAGAAGTAGAATGAGAAGGTGAAGTCTGGAGGGTGAATTAGAAGAAGCAGAAGAAGGAGAAGGAGAAGGTGAAGTCTGGAGGGTGAATCAGAAGAAGTAGAAGAAGGAGAAGGAGAAGGTGAAGTCTGGAGGGTGAAGCAGAAGAAGTAGAAGAAGGAGAAGGAGAAGGTGAAGTCAGGAGGGTGAATCAGAAGAAGTAGAAGAAGGAGAAGGAGAAGGTGAAGTCAGGAGGGTGAATCAGAAGAAGCAGAAGAAGGAGAAGGAGAAGGTGAAGTCTGGAGGGTGAATCAGAAGAATCAGAAGAAGGAGAAGGAGAAGGTGAAGTCTGGAGGGTGAATCAGAAGAAGCAGAAGAAAGAGAAGGAGAAGGTGAAGTCTGGAGGGTGAAGCAGAAGAAACAGAAGAAGGAGAAGGAGAAGGTGAAGACTGGAGGGTGAATCAGAAGAAGTAGAAGAAGGAGAAGGAGAAGGTGAAGTCTGGAGGGTGAATCAGAAGAAGTAGAAGAAGGAGAAGGAGAAGTTGAAGTCTGGAGGGTGAATCAGAAGAAGCAGAAGAAGGAGAAGGAGAAGGTGAAGTCTGGAGGGTGAATCAGAAGAAGCAGAAGAAGGAGAAGGAGAAGATGAAGTCCGGAGGGTGAATCAGAAGAAGTAGAAGAAGGAGAAGGAGAAGGTGAAGTCTGGAGGGTGAATCAGAAGAAGTAGAAGAAGGAGAAGGAGAAGATGAAGTCTGGAGGGTGAATCAGAAGAAACAGAAGAAGGAGAAGGAGAAGGTGAAGTCTGGAGGGTGAATCAGAAGAAGTAGAAGAAGGAGAAGGAGAAGGTGTAGTCTGGAGGGTGAATCAGAAGAAGTAGACGAAGGAGAAGGAGAAGGTGAAGTCTGGAGGGTGAATCAGAAGAAGCAGAAGAAGGAGAAGGAGAAGGTTAAGTCTGGAGGGTGAATCAGAAGAAGTAGAAGAAGGAGAAGGAGAAGGTGAAGTCTGGAGGGTGAATCAGAAGAAGCAGAAGAAGGAGAAGGAGAAGGTGAAGTCTGGAGGGTGAATCAGAAGAAGCAGAAGAAGGAGAAGGAGAAGGTGAAGTCTGGAGGGTGAATCAGAAGAAGCAGAATAAGGAGAAGGAGAAGGTGAAGTCTGGAGGGTGAATCAGAAGAAGCAGAAGAAGGAGAAGGAGAAGGTGAAGTCTGGAGGGTGAATCAGAAGAAGTAGAAGAAGGAGAAGGAGAAGATGAAGTCTGGAGGGTGAATCAGAAGAAGTAGAAGAAGGAGAAGGAGAAGGTGAAGTCTGGAGGGTGAATCAGAAGAAGTAGAAGAAGGAGAAGGAGAAGATGAAGTCTGGAGGGTGAATCAGAAGAAACAGAAGAAGGAGAAGGAGAAGGTGAAGTCTGGAGGGTGAATCAGAAGAAGTAGAAGAAGGAGAAGGAGAAGGTGTAGTCTGGAGGGTGAATCAGAAGAAGTAGACGAAGGAGAAGGAGAAGGTGAAGTCTGGAGGGTGCATCAGAAGAAGCAGAAGAAGTAGAAGGAGAAGGTGAAGTCTGGAAGGTGAATCAGAAGAAGTAGAAGAAGGAGAAGGAGAAGGTGAAGTCTGGAGGGTGAATCAGAAGAAGCAGAATAAGGAGAAGGAGAAGGTGAAGTCTGGAGGGTGACTCAGAAGAAGCAGAAGAAGGAGAAGGAGAAGGTGAAGTCTGGAGGGTGAATCAGAAGAAGTAGAAGAAGGAGAAGGAGAAGATGAAGTCTGGAGGGTGAATCAGAAGAAGTAGAAGAAGGAGAAGGAGAAGGTGATGTCTGGAGGGTGAATCAGAAGAAGCAGAAGAAGGAGAAGGAGAAGGTGAAGTCTGGAGGGTGAATCAGAAGAAGTAGAAGAAGGAGAAGGAGAAGGTGAAGTCTGGAGGGTGAATCTGAAGAAGTAGAAGAAGGAGAAGGAGAAGGTGAAGTCTGGAGGGTGAATCAGAAGAAGTAGAAGAAGGAGAAGGAGAAGGTGAAGTCTGGAGGGGGAAGCAGAAGAAGTAGAAGAAGGAGAAGGAGAAGGTGAAGTCAGGAGGGTGAATCAGAAGATGTAGAAGAAGGAGAAGGAGAAGGTGAAGTCAGGAGGGTGAATCAGAAGAAGCAGAAGAAGGAGAAGGAGAAGGTGAAGTCTGGAGGGTGAATCAGAAGAATCAGAAGAAGGAGAAGGAGAAGGTGAAGTCTGGAGGGTGAATCAGAAGAAGTAGAAGAAGGAGAAGGAGAAGGTGAAGTCTGGAGGGTGAATCAGAAGAAGCAGAAGAAGGAGAAGGAGAAGGTGAAGTCTGGAGGGTGAATCAGAAGAAGTAGACGAAGGAGAAGGAGAAGGTGAAGTCTGGAGGGTGAATCAGAAGAAGCAGAAGAAGGAGATGGAGAAGGTGAAGTCTGGAGGGTGAATCAGAAGAAGTAGAAGAAGGAGAAGGTGAAGGTGAAGTCTGGAGGGTGAATCAGAAGAAGCAGAAGAAGGAGAAGGAGAAGGTGAAGTCTGGAGGGTGAATCAGAAGAAGCAGAAGAAGGAGAAGGAGAAGGTGAAGTCTGGAGGGTGATTCAGAAGAAGCAGAATAAGGAGAAGGAGAAGGTGAAGTCTGGAGGGTGAATCAGAAGAAGCAGAAGAAGGAGAAGGAGAAGGGGAAGTCTGGAGGGTGAATCAGAAGAAGTTGAAGAAGGAGAAGGAGAAGGTGAAGTCTGGAGGGTGAATCAGAAGAAGTAGAAGAAGGAGAAGGAGAAGGTGAAGTCTGGAGGGTGAATCAGAAGAAGTAGAAGAAGGAGAAGGAGAAGGTGAAGTCTGGAGGGTGAAGCAGAAGAAGTAGAAGAAGGAGAAGGAGAAGGTGAAGTCAGGAGGGTGAATCAGAAGATGTAGAAGAAGGAGAAGGAGAAGGTGAAGTCAGGAGGGTGAATCAGAAGAAGCAGAAGAAGGAGAAGGTGAAGTCTGGAGGGTGAATCAGAAGAAGTAGAAGAAGGAGAAGGAGAAGGTGAAGTCTGGAGGGTGAATCAGAAGAAGCAGAAGAAGGAGAAGGAGAAGGTGAAGTCTGGAGGGTGAATCAGAAGAAGCAGAAGAAGGAGAAGGAGAAGGTGAAGTCTGGAGGGTGAATCAGAAGAAGCAGAAGAAGGAGAAGGAGAAGGTGAAGTCTGGAGGGTGAATCAGAAGAAGCAGAATAAGGAGAAGGAGAAGGTGAAGTCTGGAGGGTGAATCAGAAGAAGCAGAAGAAGGAGAAGGAGAAGGTGAAGTCTGGAGGGTGAATCAGAAGAAGTAGAAGAAGGAGAAGGAGAAGGTGAAGTCTGGAGGGTGAAGCAGAAGAAGTAGAAGAAGGAGAAGGAGAAGGTGAAGTCAGGAGGGTGAATCAGAAGAAGTAGAAGAAGGAGAAGGAGAAGGTGAAGTCAGGAGGGTGAATCAGAATAAGCAGAAGAAGGAGATAGAGAAGGTGAAGTCTGGAGGGTGAAGCAGAAGAATCAGAAGAAGGAGAAGGAGAAGGTGAAGTCTGGAGGGTGAAGCAGAAGAAGCAGAAGAAAGAGAAGGAGAAGGTGAAGTCTGGAGGGTGAAGCAGAAGAAGTAGAAGAAGGAGAAGGAGAAGGTGAAGTCAGGAGGGTGAATCAGAAGAAGTAGAAGAAGGAGAAGGAGAAGGTGAAGTCAGGAGGGTGAATCAGAATAAGCAGAAGAAGGAGATAGAGAAGGTGAAGTCTGGAGGGTGAAGCAGAAGAATCAGAAGAAGGAGAAGGAGAAGATGAAGTCTGGAGGGTGAAGCAGAAGAAGCAGAAGAAAGAGAAGGAGAAGGTGAAGTCTGGAGGGTGAAGCAGAAGAAACAGAAGAAGGAGAAGGAGAAGGTGAAGACTGGAGGGTGAATCAGAAGAAGTAGAAGAAGGAGAAGGAGAAGGTGAAGTCTGGAGGGTGAATCAGAAGAAGCAGAAGAAGGAGAAGGAGAAGGTGAGGTCTGGAGGGTGAATCAGAAGAAGCAGAAGAAGGAGAAGGAGAAGGTGAAGTCTGGAGGGTGAATCAGAAGAAGCAGAAGAAGGAGAAGGAGAAGGTGAAGTCTGGAGGGTGAATCAGAAGAAGCAGAAGAAGGAGAAGGAGAAGGTGAAGTCAGGAGGGTGAATCAGACGAAGCAGAAGAAGGAGAAGGAGTAGGTGAAGTTAGGAGGGTGAATCAGAAGAAGCAGAAGAAGGAGAAGGAGCAGGTGAAGTCAGGGGGGTGTAGCAGAAGAAGGAGAAGAAGGAGAAGGAGAAGGTGAAGTCAGGACGGTGAAGCAGAAGAAGCAGAAGAAGGAGAAGGAGAAGGTGAAGCCTGGAGGGCGCAGCAGAAGAAGCAGAAGAAGGAGAAGGAGAAGGTGAAGTCTGGAGTGTGAAGCAGAAGAAGCAGAAGAAGGAGAAGGAGAAGGTAAAGTCTGGAGGGCGCAGCAGAAGAAGCAGAAGAAGTAGAATGAGAAGGTGAAGTCTGGAGGGTGAATTAGAAGAAGCAGAAGAAGGAGAAGGAGAAGGTGAAGTCTGGAGGGTGAATCAGAAGAAGTAGAAGAAGGAGAAGGAGAAGGTGAAGTCTGGAGGGTGAAGCAGAAGAAGTAGAAGAAGGAGAAGGAGAAGGTGAAGTCAGGAGGGTGAATCAGAAGAAGTAGAAGAAGGAGAAGGAGAAGGTGAAGTCAGGAGGGTGAATCAGAAGAAGCAGAAGAAGGAGAAGGAGAAGGTGAAGTCTGGAGGGTGAATCAGAAGAATCAGAAGAAGGAGAAGGAGAAGGTGAAGTCTGGAGGGTGAATCAGAAGAAGCAGAAGAAAGAGAAGGAGAAGGTGAAGTCTGGAGGGTGAAGCAGAAGAAACAGAAGAAGGAGAAGGAGAAAGTGAAGACTGGAGGGTGAATCAGAAGAAGTAGAAGAAGGAGAAGGAGAAGGTGAAGTCTGGAGGGTGAATCAGAAGAAGTAGAAGAAGGAGAAGGAGAAGTTGAAGTCTGGAGGGTGAATCAGAAGAAGCAGAAGAAGGAGAAGGAGAAGGTGAAGTCTGGAGGGTGAATCAGAAGAAGCAGAAGAAGGAGAAGGAGAAGATGAAGTCCGGAGGGTGAATCAGAAGAAGTAGAAGAAGGAGAAGGAGAAGGTGAAGTCTGGAGGGTGAATCAGAAGAAGTAGAAGAAGGAGAAGGAGAAGATGAAGTCTGGAGGGTGAATCAGAAGAAACAGAAGAAGGAGAAGGAGAAGGTGAAGTCTGGAGGGTGAATCAGAAGAAGTAGAAGAAGGAGAAGGAGAAGGTGTAGTCTGGAGGGTGAATCAGAAGAAGTAGACGAAGGAGAAGGAGAAGGTGAAGTCTGGAGGGTGAATCAGAAGAAGCAGAAGAAGGAGAAGGAGAAGGTTAAGTCTGGAGGGTGAATCAGAAGAAGTAGAAGAAGGAGAAGGAGAAGTTGAAGTCTGGAGGGTGAATCAGAAGAAGCAGAAGAAGGAGAAGGAGAAGGTGAAGTCTGGAGGGTGAATCAGAAGAAGCAGAAGAAGGAGAAGGAGAAGGTGAAGTCTGGAGGGTGAATCAGAAGAAGCAGAATAAGGAGAAGGAGAAGGTGAAGTCTGGAGGGTGAATCAGAAGAAGCAGAAGAAGGAGAAGGAGAAGGTGAAGTCTGGAGGGTGAATCAGAAGAAGTAGAAGAAGGAGAAGGAGAAGATGAAGTCTGGAGGGTGAATCAGAAGAAGTAGAAGAAGGAGAAGGAGAAGGTGAAGTCTGGAGGGTGAATCAGAAGAAGTAGAAGAAGGAGAAGGAGAAGATGAAGTCTGGAGGGTGAATCAGAAGAAACAGAAGAAGGAGAAGGAGAAGGTGAAGTCTGGAGGGTGAATCAGAAGAAGTAGAAGAAGGAGAAGGAGAAGGTGTAGTCTGGAGGGTGAATCAGAAGAAGTAGACGAAGGAGAAGGAGAAGGTGAAGTCTGGAGGGTGCATCAGAAGAAGCAGAAGAAGGAGAAGGAGAAGGTGAAGTCTGGAGGGTGAATCAGAAGAAGTAGAAGAAGGAGAAGGAGAAGGTGAAGTCTGGAGGGTGAATCAGAAGAAGCAGAATAAGGAGAAGGAGAAGGTGAAGTCTGGAGGGTGAATCAGAAGAAGCAGAAGAAGGAGAAGGAGAAGGTGAAGTCTGGAGGGTGAATCAGAAGAAGTAGAAGAAGGAGAAGGAGAAGATGAAGTCTGGAGGGTGAATCAGAAGAAGTAGAAGAAGGAGAAGGAGAAGGTGAAGTCTGGAGGGTGAATCAGAAGAAGTAGAAGAAGGAGAAGGAGAAGATGAAGTCTGGAGGGTGAATCAGAAGAAACAGAAGAATGAGAAGGAGAAGGTGAAGTCTGGAGGGTGAATCAGAAGAAGTAGAAGAAGGAGAAGGAGAAGGTGTAGTCTGGAGGGTGAATCAGAAGAAGTAGACGAAGGAGAAGGAGAAGGTGAAGTCTGGAGGGTGAATCAGAAGAAGCAGAAGAAGGAGAAGGAGAAGGTGAAGTCTGGAGGGTGAATCAGAAGAAGTAGAAGAAGGAGAAGGAGAAGGTGAAGTCTGGAGGGTGAATCAGAAGAAGCAGAAGAAGGAGAAGGAGAAGGTGAAGTCTGGAGGGTGAATCAGAAGAAGCAGAAGAAGGAGAAGGAGAAGGTGAAGTCTGGAGGGTGAATCAGAAGAAGTAGAAGAAGGAGAAGGAGAAGTTGAAGTCTGGAGGGTGAAGCAGAAGAAGTAGAAGATGGAGAAGGAGAAGGTGAAGTCAGGAGGGTGAATCAGAAGAAGTAGACGAAGGAGAAGGAGAAGGTGAAGTCTGGAGGGTGCATCAGAAGAAGCAGAAGAAGGAGAAGGAGAAGTTGAAGTCAGGAGGGTGAATCAGACGAAGCAGAAGAAGGAGAAGGAGTAGGTGAAGTTAGGAGGGTGAATCAGAAGAAGCAGAAGAAGGAGAAGGAGCAGGTGAAGTCAGGGGGGTGTAGCAGAAGAAGGAGAAGAAGGAGAAGGAGAAGGTGAAGTCAGGACGGTGAAGCAGAAGAAGCAGAAGAAGGAGAAGGAGAAGGTGAAGCCTGGAGGGCGCAGCACAAGAAGCAGAAGAAGGAGAAGGAGAAGGTGAAGTCTGGAGTGTGAAGCAGAAGAAGCAGAAGAAGGAGAAGGAGAAGGTAAAGTCTGGAGGGCGCAGCAGAAGAAGCAGAAGAAGTAGAATGAGAAGGTGAAGTCTGGAGGGTGAATTAGAAGAAGCAGAAGAAGGAGAAGGAGAAGGTGAAGTCTGGAGGGTGAATCAGAAGAAGTAGAAGAAGGAGAAGGAGAAGGTGAAGTCTGGAGGGTGAAGCAGAAGAAGTAGAAGAAGGAGAAGGAGAAGGTGAAGTCAGGAGGGTGAATCAGAAGAAGTAGAAGAAGGAGAAGGAGAAGGTGAAGTCAGGAGGGTGAATCAGAAGAAGCAGAAGAAGGAGAAGGAGAAGGTGAAGTCTGGAGGGTGAATCAGAAGAATCAGAAGAAGGAGAAGGAGAAGGTGAAGTCTGGAGGGTGAATCAGAAGAAGCAGAAGAAAGAGAAGGAGAAGGTGAAGTCTGGAGGGTGAAGCAGAAGAAACAGAAGAAGGAGAAGGAGAAGGTGAAGACTGGAGGGTGAATCAGAAGAAGTAGAAGAAGGAGAAGGAGAAGGTGAAGTCTGGAGGGTGAATCAGAAGAAGTAGAAGAAGGAGAAGGAGAAGTTGAAGTCTGGAGGGTGAATCAGAAGAAGCAGAAGAAGGAGAAGGAGAAGGTGAAGTCTGGAGGGTGAATCAGAAGAAGCAGAAGAAGGAGAAGGAGAAGATGAAGTCCGGAGGGTGAATCAGAAGAAGTAGAAGAAGGAGAAGGAGAAGGTGAAGTCTGGAGGGTGAATCAGAAGAAGTAGAAGAAGGAGAAGGAGAAGATGAAGTCTGGAGGGTGAATCAGAAGAAACAGAAGAAGGAGAAGGAGAAGGTGAAGTCTGGAGGGTGAATCAGAAGAAGTAGAAGAAGGAGAAGGAGAAGGTGTAGTCTGGAGGGTGAATCAGAAGAAGTAGACGAAGGAGAAGGAGAAGGTGAAGTCTGGAGGGTGAATCAGAAGAAGCAGAAGAAGGAGAAGGAGAAGGTTAAGGCTGGAGGGTGAATCAGAAGAAGTAGAAGAAGGAGAAGGAGAAGGTGAAGTCTGGAGGGTGAATCAGAAGAAGCAGAAGAAGGAGAAGGAGAAGGTGAAGTCTGGAGGGTGAATCAGAAGAAGCAGAAGAAGGAGAAGGAGAAGGTGAAGTCTGGAGGGTGAATCAGAAGAAGCAGAATAAGGAGAAGGAGAAGGTGAAGTCTGGAGGGTGAATCAGAAGAAGCAGAAGAAGGAGAAGGAGAAGGTGAAGTCTGGAGGGTGAATCAGAAGAAGTAGAAGAAGGAGAAGGAGAAGATGAAGTCTGGAGGGTGAATCAGAAGAAGTAGAAGAAGGAGAAGGAGAAGGTGAAGTCTGGAGGGTGAATCAGATGAAGTAGAAGAAGGAGAAGGAGAAGATGAAGTCTGGAGGGTGAATCAGAAGAAACAGAAGAAGGAGAAGGAGAAGGTGAAGTCTGGAGGGTGAATCAGATGAAGTAGAAGAAGTAGAAGGAGAAGGTGTAGTCTGGAGGGTGAATCAGAAGAAGTAGACGAAGGAGAAGGAGAAGGTGAAGTCTGGAGGGTGCATCAGAAGAAGCAGAAGAAGGAGAAGGAGAAGGTGAAGTCTGGAGGGTGAATCAGAAGAAGTAGAAGAAGGAGAAGGAGAAGGTGAAGTCTGGAGGGTGAATCAGAAGAAGCAGAATAAGGAGAAGGAGAAGGTGAAGTCTGGAGGGTGAATCAGAAGAAGCAGAAGAAGGAGAAGGAGAAGGTGAAGTCTGGAGGGTGAATCAGAAGAAGTAGGAGAAGGAGAAGATGAAGTCTGGAGGGTGAATCAGAAGAAGTAGAAGAAGGAGAAGGAGAAGGTGAAGTCTGGAGGGTGAATCAGAAGAAGTAGAAGAAGGAGAAGGAGAAGATGAAGTCTGGAGGGTGAATCAGAAGAAACAGAAGAATGAGAAGGAGAAGGTGAAGTCTGGAGGGTGAATCAGAAGAAGTAGAAGAAGGAGAAGGAGAAGGTGAAGTCAGGAGGGTGAATCAGAAGAAGTAGAAGAAGGAGAAGGAGAAGGTGAAGTCAGGAGGGTGAATCAGAAGAAGCAGAAGATGGAGAAGGAGAAGGTGAAGTCTGGAGGGTGAATCAGAAGAATCAGAAGAAGGAGAAGGAGAAGGTGAAGTCTGGAGGGTGAATCAGAAGAAGCAAAGGAAGGAGAAGGAGAAGGTGAAGTCTGGAGGGTGAATCAGAAGAAGCAGAATAAGGAGAAGGAGAAGTTGAAGTCTGGAGGGTGAATCAGAAGAAGCAGAATAAGGAGAAGGAGAAGGTGAAGTCTGGAGGGTGAATCAGAAGAAGCAGAAGAAGGAGAAGGAGAAGGTGAAGTCTGGAGGGTGAATCAGAAGAAGTAGAAGAAGGAGAAGGAGAAGGTGAAGTCTGGAGGGTGAAGCAGAAGAAGTAGAAGAAGGAGAAGGAGAAGGTGAAGTCAGGAGGGTGAATCAGAAGAAGTCGAAGAAGGAGAAGGAGAAGGTGAAGTCAGAAGGGTGAATCAGAAGAAGCAGAAGAAGGAGAAGGAGAAGGTGAAGTCTGGAGGGTGAATCAGAAGAATCAGAAGAAGGAGAAGGAGAAGGTGAAGTCTGGAGGGTGAATCAGAAGAAGCAGAAGAAAGAGAAGGAGAAGGTGAAGTCTGGAGGGTGAAGCAGAAGAAACAGAAGAAGGAGAAGGAGAAGGTGAAGACTGGAGGGTGAATCAGAAGAAGTAGAAGAAGGAGAAGGAGAAGGTGAAGTCTGGAGGGTGAATCAGAAGAAGTAGAAGAAGGAGAAGGAGAAGGTGAAGTCTGAAGGGTGAATCAGAAGAAGCAGAAGAAGGAGAAGGAGAAGATGAAGTCTGGAGGGAGAATCAGAAGAAGTAGAAGAAGGAGAAGGAGAAGGTGAAGTCTGGAGGGTGAATCAGAAGTAGTAGAAGAAGGAGAAGGAGAAGGTGAAGTCTGGAGTGTGAATCAGAAGAAACAGAAGAAGGAGAAGGAGAAGGTGAAGTCTGGAGGGTGAATCAGAAGAAGTAGAAGAAGGAGAAGGAGAAGGTGTAGTCTGGAGGGTGAATCAGAAGAAGTAGACGAAGGAGAAGAAGAAGGTGAAGTCTGGAGGGTTAATCAGAAGAAGCAGAAGAAGGAGATGGAGAAGGTGAAGTCTGGAGGGTGAATCAGAAGAAGTAGAAGAAGGAGAAGGAGAAGGTGGAGTCTGGAGGGTGAATCAGAAGAAGCAGAAGAAGGAGAAGGAGAAGGTGAAGTCTGGAGGGTGAATCAGAAGAAGCAGAAGAAGGAGAAGGAGAAGGTGAAGTCTGGAGGGTGATTCAGAAGAAGCAGAATAAGGAGAAGGAGAAGGTGATGTCTGGAGGGTGAATCAGAAGAAGTAGAAGAAGGAGAAGGAGAAGGTGAAGTCTGGAGAGTGAATCAGAAGAATCAGAAGAAGGAGAAGGAGAAGGTGAAGTCTGGAGGGTGAATCAGAAGAAGCTGAAGAAAGAGAAGGAGAAGGTGAAGTCTGGAGGGTGAAGCAGAAGAAGCAGAAGCAGGAGAAGGAGAAGGTGAAGACTGGAGGGTGAATCAGAAGAAGTAGAAGAAGGAGAAGGAGAAGGTGAAGTCTGGAGGGTGAATCAGAAGAAGTAGAAGAAGGAGTAGGAGAAGGTGAAGACTGGAGGGTGAATCAGAAGAATGAGAAGAAGGAGAAGGAGAAGGTGAAGTCTGGAGGGTGAATCAGAAGAAGCAGAAGAAGGAGAAGGAGAAGGTGAAGTCAGGAGGGTGAATCAGAAGAAGCAGAAGAAGGAGAAGGAGAAGGTGAAGTTAGGAGGGTGAATCAGAAGAAGCAGAAGAAGGAGAAGGAGAAGGTGAAGTCAGGGGATGAAGCAGAAGAAGTAGAAGAAGGAGAAGGAGAAGGTGAAGTCTGGAGGGTGAATCAGAAGAAGCAGAAGAAGGAGAAGGAGAAGGTGAAGTCTGGAGGGTGAATCAGAAGAAGCAGAAGAAGGAGAAGGAGAAGATGAAGTCTGGAGGGTGAATCAGAAGAAGTAGATGAAGGAGAAGGAGAAGGTGAGGTCTGGAGGGTGAATCAGAAGAAGCAGAAGAAGGAGAAGGAGAAGGTGAAGTCTGAAGGGTGAATCAGAAGAAGCAGAAGAAGGAGAAGGAGAAGGTGAAGTCTGGAGGGTGAATCAGAAGAAGCAGAAGAAGGAGAAGGAGAAGTTGAAGTCTGGAGGGTGAATCAGAAGAAGCAGAAGAAGGAGAAGGAGAAGGTGAAGTCTGGAGGGTGAATCAGAAGAAGTAGAAGAAGGAGAAGGAGAAGGTGAAGTCTGGAGGGTGAATCAGAAGAAGTAGAAGAAGGAGAAGGAGAAGGTGAAGTCTGGAGGGTGAATCAGAAGAAGCAGAAGAAGGAGAAGGAGAAGGTGAAGTCTGGAGGGTGAATCGGAAGAAGCAGAAGAAGAAGGAGAAGATGAAGTCTGGAGGGTGAATCAGAAGAAGTAGAAGAAGGAGAAGGAGAAGGTGAAGTCTGGAGGGTGAATCAGAAGATGCAGAAGAAGGAGGAGGAGAAGGTGAAGTCTGGAGGGTGAATCAGAAGAAGCATTATAAGGAGAAGTAGAAGGTGAAGTCTGGAGGGTGAATCAGAAGAAGCAGAAGAAAGAGAAGGAGAAAGTGAAGTCTGGAGGGTGAAGCAGAAGAAACAGAAGAAGGAGAAGGAGAAGGTGAAGACTGGAGGGTGAATCAGAAGAAGTAGAAGAAGGAGAAGGAGAAGGTGAAGTCTGGAGGATGAATCAGAGGAAGTAGAGGAAGGAGAAGGAGAAGATGAAGTCTGGAGGGTGAATCAGAAGAAGTAGAAGAAGGAGAAGGAGAAGGTGAGGTCTGGAGGGTGAATCAGAAGAAGCAGAAGAAGGAGAAGGAGAAGGTGAAGTCTGGAGGGTGAATCAGAAGAAGCAGAAGAAGGAGAAGGAGAAGGTGAAGTCTGGAGGGTGAATCAGAAGAAGCAGAAGAAGGAGGAGGAGAAGGTGAAGTCTGGAGGGTGAATCAGAAGAAGCATTATAAGGAGAAGGAGAAGGTGAAGTCTGGAGGGTGAATCAGAAGAAGCAGAAGAAAGAGAAGGAGAAAGTGAAGTCTGGAGGGTGAAGCAGAAGAAACAGAAGAAGGAGAAGGAGAAGGTGAAGACTGGAGGGTGAATCAGAAGAAGTAGGAGAAGGAGAAGGAGAAGGTGAAGTCTGGAGGATGAATCAGAAGAAGTAGAAGAAGGAGAAGGAGAAGGTGAAGTCAGGAGGGTGAATCAGAAGAAGCAGAAGAAGGAGAAGGAGAAGGTGAAGTTAGGAGGGTGAATCGGAAGAAGCAGAAGAAGGAGAAGGAGAAGATGAAGTCTGGAGGGTGAATCAGAAGAAGTAGAAGAAGGAGTAGGAGAAGGAGAAGTCTGGAGGGGAATCAGAAGAAGCAGAAGAAGGAGAAGGAGATGGTGAAGTCTGGAGGGTGAATCAGAAGAAGCAGAAGAAGGAGAAGGAGAAGGTGAAGTCTGGAGGGTGAATCAGAAGAAGCAGAAGAAGGAGAAGGAGAAGGTGAAGTCTGGAGGGTGAATCAGAAGAAGTAGAAGACGGAGAAGGAGAAGGTGAAGTCTGGAGGCTGGAGGGTGAAGCAGAAGAAGTAGAAGAAGGAGAAGGAGAAGGTGAAGTCAGGAGGGTGAATCAGAAGAGGTAGAAGAAGGAGAAGGAGAAGTTGAAGTCAGGAGGGTGAATCAGAAGAAGCACAAGAAGGAGAAGGAGAAGGTGAAGTCTGGAGAGTGAATCAGAACAATCAGAAGAAGGAAAAGGAGAAGGTGAAGTCTGGAGGATGAATCAGAAGAAGTAGAGGAAGGAGAAGGAGAAGATGAAGTCTGGAGGGTGAATCAGAAGAAGTAGAAGAAGGAGAAGGAGAAGGTGAGGTCTGGAGGGTGAATCAGAAGAAGCAGAAGAAGGAGAAGGAGAAGGTGAAGTCTGGAGGGTGAATCAGAAGAAGCAGAAGAAGGAGAAGGAGAAGGTGAAGTCTGGAGGGTGAATCAGAAGAAGCAGAAGAAGGAGGAGGAGAAGGTGAAGTCTGGAGGGTGAATCAGAAGAAGCATTATAAGGAGAAGGAGAAGGTGAAGTCTGGAGGGTGAATCAGAAGAAGCAGAAGAAAGAGAAGGAGAAAGTGAAGTCTGGAGGGTGAAGCAGAAGAAACAGAAGAAGGAGAAGGAGAAGGTGAAGACTGGAGGGTGAATCAGAAGAAGTAGAAGAAGGAGAAGGAGAAGGTGAAGTCTGGAGGATGAATCAGAAGAAGTAGAAGAAGGAGAAGGAGAAGATGAAGTCTGGAGGGTGAATCAGAAGAAGTAGAATAAGGAGAAGGAGAAGGTGAGGTCTGGAGGGTGAATCAGAAGAAGCAGAAGAAGGAGAAGGAGAAGGTGAAGTCTGGAGGGTGAATCAGAAGAAGCAGAAGAAGGAGAAGGAGAAGGTGAAGTCTGGAGGGTGAATCAGAAGAAGCAGAAGAAGGAGAAGGAGAAGGTGAAGTCAGGAGGGTGAATCAGAAGAAGCAGAAGAAGGAGAAGGAGAAGGTGAAGTTAGGAGGGTGAATCGGAAGAAGCAGAAGAAGGAGAAGGAGAAGATGAAGTCTGGAGGGTGAATCAGAAGAAGTAGAAGAAGGAGTAGGAGAAGGAGAAGTCTGGAGGGTGAATCAGAAGAAGCAGAAGAAGGAGAAGGAGATGGTGAAGTCTGGAGGGTGAATCAGAAGAAGCAGAAGAAGGAGAAGGAGAAGGTGAAGTCTGGAGGGTGAATCAGAAGAAGCAGAAGAAGGAGAAGGAGAAGGTGAAGTCTGGAGGGTGAATCAGAAGAAGTAGAAGACGGAGAAGGAGAAGGTGAAGTCTGGAGGCTGGAGGGTGAAGCAGAAGAAGTAGAAGAAGGAGAAGGAGAAGGTGAAGTCAGGAGGGTGAATCAGAAGAGGTAGAAGAAGGAGAAGGAGAAGTTGAAGTCAGGAGGGTGAATCAGAAGAAGCAGAAGAAGGAGAAGGAGAAGGTGAAGTCTGGAGAGTGAATCAGAACAATCAGAAGAAGGAAAAGGAGAAGGTGAAGTCTGGAGGGTGAATCAGAAGAAGCTGAAGAAAGAGAAGGAGAAGGTGAAGTCTGGAGGGTGAAGCAGAAGAAGCAGAAGAAGGAGAAGGAGAAGGTGAAGACTGGAGGGTGAATCAGAAGAAGTAGAAGAAGGAGAAGGAGAAGGTGAAGTCTGGAGGGTGAATCAGAAGAAGTCGAAGAAGGAGTAGGAGAAGGTGAAGTCTGGAGGGTGAATCAGAAGAATGAGAAGAAGGAGAAGGAGAAGGTGAAGTCTGGAGGGTGAATCAGAAGAAGCAGAAGAAGGAGAAGGAGAAGGTGAAGTCAGGAGGGTGAATCAGAAGAAGCAGAAGAAGGAGAAGGAGAAGGAGAAGGTGAAGTTAGGAGGGTGAATCAGAAGAAGCAGAAGAAGGAGAAGGAGAAGGTGAAGTCAGGGGGGTGAAGCAGAAGAAGTAGAAGAAGGAGAAGGAGAAGGTGAAGTCTGGAGGGTGAATCAGAAGAAGCAGAAGAAGGAGAAGGAGAAGGTGAAGTCTGGAGGGTGAATCAGAAGAAGCAGAAGAAGGAGAAGGAGAAGATGAAGTCTGGAGGGTGAATCAGAAGAAGTAGATGAAGGAGAAGGAGAAGGTGAGGTCTGGAGGGTGAATCAGAAGAAGCAGAAGAAGGAGAAGGAGAAGGTGAAGTCTGAAGGGTGAATCAGAAGAAGCAGAAGAAGGAGAAGGAGAAGGTGAAGTCTGGAGGGTGAATCAGAAGAAGCAGAAGAAGGAGAAGGAGAAGTTGAAGTCTGGAGGGTGAATCAGAAGAAGTAGAAGAAGGAGAAGGAGAAGGTGAAGTCTGGAGGGTGAATCAGAAGAAGCAGAAGAAGGAGAAGGAGAAGGTGAAGTCTGGAGGGTGAATCGGAAGAAGCAGAAGAAGGAGAAGGAGAAGATGAAGTCTGGAGGGTGAATCAGAAGAAGTAGAAGAAGGAGAAGGAGAAGGTGAAGTCTGGAGGGTGAATCAGAAGATGCAGAAGAAGGAGAAGGAGAAGGTGAAGTCTGGAGGGTGAATCAGAAGAAGCAGAAGAAGGAGGAGGAGAAGGTGAAGTCTGGAGGGTGAATCAGAAGAAGCATTATAAGGAGAAGGAGAAGGTGAAGTCTGGAGGGTGAATCAGAAGAAGCAGAAGAAAGAGAAGGAGAAAGTGAAGTCTGGAGGGTGAAGCAGAAGAAACAGAAGAAGGAGAAGGAGAAGGTGAAGACTGGAGGGTGAATCAGAAGAAGTAGAAGAAGGAGAAGGAGAAGGTGAAGTCTGGAGGATGAATCAGAAGAAGTAGAGGAAGGAGAAGGAGAAGATGAAGTCTGGAGGGTGAATCAGAAGAAGTAGAAGAAGGAGAAGGAGAAGGTGAGGTCTGGAGGGTGAATCAGAAGAAGCAGAAGAAGGAGAAGGAGAAGGTGAAGTCTGGTGGGTGAATCAGAAGAAGCAGAAGAAGGAGAAGGAGAAGGTGAAGTCTGCAGGGTGAATCAGAAGAAGCAGAAGAAGGAGGAGGAGAAGGTGAAGTCTGGAGGGTGAATCAGAAGAAGCATTATAAGGAGAAGGAGAAGGTGAAGTCTGGAGGGTGAATCAGAAGAAGCAGAAGAAAGAGAAGGAGAAAGTGAAGTCTGGAGGGTGAAGCAGAAGAAACAGAAGAAGGAGAAGGAGAAGGTGAAGACTGGAGGGTGAATCAGAAGAAGTAGAAGAAGAAGGAGAAGGTGAAGTGTGGAGGATGAATCAGAAGAAGTAGAAGAAGGAGAAGGAGAAGATGAAGTCTGGAGGGTGAATCAGAAGAAGTAGAAGAAGGAGAAGGAGAAGGTGAGGTCTGGAGGGTGAATCAGAAGAAGCAGAAGAAGGAGAAGGAGAAGGTGAAGTCTGGAGGGTGAATCAGAAGAAGCAGAAGAAGGAGAAGGAGAAGGTGAAGTCTGGAGGGTGAATCAGAAGAAGCAGAAGAAGGAGAAGGAGAAGGTGAAGTCAGGAGGGTGAATCAGAAGAAGCAGAAGAAGGAGAAGGAGAAGGTGAAGTTAGGAGGGTGAATCAGAAGAAGCAGAAGAAGGAGAAGGAGAAGGTGAAGTCTGGAGGGTAAATCAGAAGAAGCAGAAGAAGGAAAAGGAGAAGGTGAAGTCTGGAGGGTGAATTAGAAGAAGCAGAAGAAGGAGAAGGAGAAGGTGAAGTCAGGAGGGTGAATCAGAAGAAGCAGAAGAAGGAGCAGGAGAAGGTAAAGTTAGGAGGGTGAATCAGAAGAAGCAGAAGAAGGAGAAGGAGCAGGTGAAGTCAGGGGGTGAAGCAGAAGAAGTAGAAGAAGGAGAAGGAGAAGGTGAAGTCAGGAGGGTGAAGCAGAAGAAGCAGAAGAAGGAGAAGGAGAAGGTGAAGTCTGGAGGGTGAAGCAGAAGAAGCAGAAGAAGGAGAAGGAGAAGGTGAAGTCTGGAGGGTGAATCAGAAGAAGTAGAAGAAGGAGAAGGAGAAGGTGTAGTCAGGAGAGTGAAGCAGAAGAAGCAGAAGAAGGAGAAGGAGAAGGTGAAGTCTGGAGGGTGAAGCAGAAGAAGCAGAAGAAGGAGAAGGAGAAGGTGAAGTCTGGAGGGCGAAGCAGAAGAAGCAGAAGAAGGGGAAGGAGAAGGTGAAGTCTGGAGGGTGAAGCAGAAGAAGCAGAAGAAGGAGAAGGAGAAGGTGAAGTCTGGAGGGTGAATCAGAAGAAGTAGAAGAAGGAGAAGGAGAAGGTGAAGTCTGGAGGGTGAATCAGAAGAAGTAGAAGAAGGAGAAGGAGAAGGTGAAGTCTGGAGGGTGAATCAGAAGAAGTAGAAGAAGGAGAAGGAGAAGGTGAAGTCTGGAGGGTGAATCACAAGAAGTAGAAGAAGGAGCAGGAGAAGTTGAAGTCTGGAGGGTGAATCAGAAGAAGCAGAAGAAGGAGAAGGAGAAGGTGAAGTCTGGAGGGTGAATCAGAAGAAGTAGAAGAAGGAGAAGGAGAAGGTGTAGTCTGGAGGGTGAATCAGAAGAAGTAGACGAAGGAGAAGGAGAAGGTGAAGTCTGGAGGGTGAATCAGAAGAAGCAGAAGAAGGAGAAGGAGAAGGTGAAGTCTGGAGGGTGAATCAGAAGAAGTAGAAGAAGGAGAAGGAGAAGGTGAAGTCAGGAGAGTGAAGCAGAAGAAGCAGAAGAAGGAGAAGGAGAAGGTGAAGTCTGGAGGGTGAAGCAGAAGAAGCAGAAGAAGGAGAAGGAGAAGGTGAAGTCTGGAGGGCGAAGCAGAAGAAGCAGAAGAAGGGGAAGGAGAAGGTGAAGTCTGGAGGGTGAAGCAGAAGAAGCAGAAGAAGGAGAAGGAGAAGGTGAAGTCTGGAGGGTGAATCAGAAGAAGTAGAAGAAGGAGAAGGAGAAGGTGAAGTCAGGAGGGTGAAGCAGAAGAAGCAGAAGAAGGAGAAGGAGAAGGTAAAGTCTGGAGGGTGAAGCAGAAGAAGCAGAAGAAGGAGAAGGAGAAGGTGAAGTCTGGAAGGTGAAGCAGAAGAAGCAGAAGAAGGAGAAGGTGAACGTGAAGTCAGGAGGGTGAATCAGAAGAAGTAGAAGAAGGAGAAGGAGAAGGTGAAGTCTGGAGGGTGAATCAGAAGAAGTAGAAGAAGGAGAAGGAGAAGGTGAAGTCTGGAGGGTGAATCAGAAGAAGCAGAAGAAGGAGAAGGAGAAGGTGAAGTCTGGAGGGTGAATCGGAAGAAGCAGAAGAAGGAGAAGGAGAAGATGAAGTCTGGAGGGTGAATCAGAAGAAGTAGAAGAAGGAGAAGGAGAAGGTGAAGTCTGGAGGGTGAATCAGAAGATGCAGAAGAAGGAGGAGGAGAAGGTGAAGTCTGGAGGGTGAATCAGAAGAAGCATTATAAGGAGAAGTAGAAGGTGAAGTCTGGAGGGTGAATCAGAAGAAGCAGAAGAAAGAGAAGGAGAAAGTGAAGTCTGGAGGGTGAAGCAGAAGAAACAGAAGAAGGAGAAGGAGAAGGTGAAGACTGGAGGGTGAATCAGAAGAAGTAGAAGAAGGAGAAGGAGAAGGTGAAGTCTGGAGGATGAATCAGAAGAAGTAGAGGAAGGAGAAGGAGAAGATGAAGTCTGGAGGGTGAATCAGAAGAAGTAGAAGAAGGAGAAGGAGAAGGTGAGGTCTGGAGGGTGAATCAGAAGAAGCAGAAGAAGGAGAAGGAGAAGGTGAAGTCTGGAGGGTGAATCAGAAGAAGCAGAAGAAGGAGAAGGAGAAGGTGAAGTCTGGAGGGTGAATCAGAAGAAGCAGAAGAAGGAGGAGGAGAAGGTGAAGTCTGGAGGGTGAATCAGAAGAAGCATTATAAGGAGAAGGAGAAGGTGAAGTCTGGAGGGTGAATCAGAAGAAGCAGAAGAAAGAGAAGGAGAAAGTGAAGTCTGGAGGGTGAAGCAGAAGAAACAGAAGAAGGAGAAGGAGAAGGTGAAGACTGGAGGGTGAATCAGAAGAAGTAGAAGAAGGAGAAGGAGAAGGTGAAGTCTGGAGGATGAATCAGAAGAAGTAGAAGAAGGAGAAGGAGAAGGTGAAGTCAGGAGGGTGAATCAGAAGAAGCAGAAGAAGGAGAAGGAGAAGGTGAAGTTAGGAGGGTGAATCGGAAGAAGCAGAAGAAGGAGAAGGAGAAGATGAAGTCTGGAGGGTGAATCAGAAGAAGTAGAAGAAGGAGTAGGAGAAGGAGAAGTCTGGAGGGTGAATCAGAAGAAGTAGAAGAAGGAGTAGGAGAAGGAGAAGTCTGGAGGGGAATCAGAAGAAGCAGAAGAAGGAGAAGGAGATGGTGAAGTCTGGAGGGTGAATCAGAAGAAGCAGAAGAAGGAGAAGGAGAAGGTGAAGTCTGGAGGGTGAATCAGAAGAAGCAGAAGAAGGAGAAGGAGAAGGTGAAGTCTGGAGGGTGAATCAGAAGAAGTAGAAGACGGAGAAGGAGAAGGTGAAGTCTGGAGGCTGGAGGGTGAAGCAGAAGAAGTAGAAGAAGGAGAAGGAGAAGGTGAAGTCAGGAGGGTGAATCAGAAGAGGTAGAAGAAGGAGAAGGAGAAGTTGAAGTCAGGAGGGTGAATCAGAAGAAGCAGAAGAAGGAGAAGGAGAAGGTGAAGTCTGGAGAGTGAATCAGAACAATCAGAAGAAGGAAAAGGAGAAGGTGAAGTCTGGAGGATGAATCAGAAGAAGTAGAGGAAGGAGAAGGAGAAGATGAAGTCTGGAGGGTGAATCAGAAGAAGTAGAAGAAGGAGAAGGAGAAGGTGAGGTCTGGAGGGTGAATCAGAAGAAGCAGAAGAAGGAGAAGGAGAAGGTGAAGTCTGGAGGGTGAATCAGAAGAAGCAGAAGAAGGAGAAGGAGAAGGTGAAGTCTGGAGGGTGAATCAGAAGAAGCAGAAGAAGGAGGAGGAGAAGGTGAAGTCTGGAGGGTGAATCAGAAGAAGCATTATAAGGAGAAGGAGAAGGTGAAGTCTGGAGGGTGAATCAGAAGAAGCAGAAGAAAGAGAAGGAGAAAGTGAAGTCTGGAGGGTGAAGCAGAAGAAACAGAAGAAGGAGAAGGAGAAGGTGAAGACTGGAGGGTGAATCAGAAGAAGTAGAAGAAGGAGAAGGAGAAGGTGAAGTCTGGAGGGTGAATCACAAGAAGTAGAAGAAGGAGCAGGAGAAGTTGAAGTCTGGAGGGTGAATCAGAAGAAGCAGAAGAAGGAGAAGGAGAAGGTGAAGTCTGGAGGGTGAATCAGAAGAAGTAGAAGAAGGAGAAGGAGAAGGTGTAGTCTGGAGGGTGAATCAGAAGAAGTAGACGAAGGAGAAGGAGAAGGTGAAGTCTGGAGGGTGAATCAGAAGAAGCAGAAGAAGGAGAAGGAGAAGGTGAAGTCTGGAGGGTGAATCAGAAGAAGTAGAAGAAGGAGAAGGAGAAGGTGAAGTCAGGAGAGTGAAGCAGAAGAAGCAGAAGAAGGAGAAGGAGAAGGTGAAGTCTGGAGGGTGAAGCAGAAGAAGCAGAAGAAGGAGAAGGAGAAGGTGAAGTCTGGAGGGCGAAGCAGAAGAAGCAGAAGAAGGGGAAGGAGAAGGTGAAGTCTGGAGGGTGAAGCAGAAGAAGCAGAAGAAGGAGAAGGAGAAGGTGAAGTCTGGAGGGTGAATCAGAAGAAGTAGAAGAAGGAGAAGGAGAAGGTGAAGTCAGGAGGGTGAAGCAGAAGAAGCAGAAGAAGGAGAAGGAGAAGGTAAAGTCTGGAGGGTGAAGCAGAAGAAGCAGAAGAAGGAGAAGGAGAAGGTGAAGTCTGGAAGGTGAAGCAGAAGAAGCAGAAGAAGGAGAAGGTGAACGTGAAGTCAGGAGGGTGAATCAGAAGAAGTAGAAGAAGGAGAAGGAGAAGGTGAAGTCTGGAGGGTGAATCAGAAGAAGTAGAAGAAGGAGAAGGAGAAGGTGAAGTCTGGAGGGTGAATCAGAAGAAGCAGAAGAAGGAGAAGGAGAAGGTGAAGTCTGGAGGGTGAATCGGAAGAAGCAGAAGAAGGAGAAGGAGAAGATGAAGTCTGGAGGGTGAATCAGAAGAAGTAGAAGAAGGAGAAGGAGAAGGTGAAGTCTGGAGGGTGAATCAGAAGATGCAGAAGAAGGAGGAGGAGAAGGTGAAGTCTGGAGGGTGAATCAGAAGAAGCATTATAAGGAGAAGTAGAAGGTGAAGTCTGGAGGGTGAATCAGAAGAAGCAGAAGAAAGAGAAGGAGAAAGTGAAGTCTGGAGGGTGAAGCAGAAGAAACAGAAGAAGGAGAAGGAGAAGGTGAAGACTGGAGGGTGAATCAGAAGAAGTAGAAGAAGGAGAAGGAGAAGGTGAAGTCTGGAGGATGAATCAGAAGAAGTAGAGGAAGGAGAAGGAGAAGATGAAGTCTGGAGGGTGAATCAGAAGAAGTAGAAGAAGGAGAAGGAGAAGGTGAGGTCTGGAGGGTGAATCAGAAGAAGCAGAAGAAGGAGAAGGAGAAGGTGAAGTCTGGAGGGTGAATCAGAAGAAGCAGAAGAAGGAGAAGGAGAAGGTGAAGTCTGGAGGGTGAATCAGAAGAAGCAGAAGAAGGAGGAGGAGAAGGTGAAGTCTGGAGGGTGAATCAGAAGAAGCATTATAAGGAGAAGGAGAAGGTGAAGTCTGGAGGGTGAATCAGAAGAAGCAGAAGAAAGAGAAGGAGAAAGTGAAGTCTGGAGGGTGAAGCAGAAGAAACAGAAGAAGGAGAAGGAGAAGGTGAAGACTGGAGGGTGAATCAGAAGAAGTAGAAGAAGGAGAAGGAGAAGGTGAAGTCTGGAGGATGAATCAGAAGAAGTAGAAGAAGGAGAAGGAGAAGGTGAAGTCAGGAGGGTGAATCAGAAGAAGCAGAAGAAGGAGAAGGAGAAGGTGAAGTTAGGAGGGTGAATCGGAAGAAGCAGAAGAAGGAGAAGGAGAAGATGAAGTCTGGAGGGTGAATCAGAAGAAGTAGAAGAAGGAGTAGGAGAAGGAGAAGTCTGGAGGGTGAATCAGAAGAAGTAGAAGAAGGAGTAGGAGAAGGAGAAGTCTGGAGGGGAATCAGAAGAAGCAGAAGAAGGAGAAGGAGATGGTGAAGTCTGGAGGGTGAATCAGAAGAAGCAGAAGAAGGAGAAGGAGAAGGTGAAGTCTGGAGGGTGAATCAGAAGAAGCAGAAGAAGGAGAAGGAGAAGGTGAAGTCTGGAGGGTGAATCAGAAGAAGTAGAAGACGGAGAAGGAGAAGGTGAAGTCTGGAGGCTGGAGGGTGAAGCAGAAGAAGTAGAAGAAGGAGAAGGAGAAGGTGAAGTCAGGAGGGTGAATCAGAAGAGGTAGAAGAAGGAGAAGGAGAAGTTGAAGTCAGGAGGGTGAATCAGAAGAAGCAGAAGAAGGAGAAGGAGAAGGTGAAGTCTGGAGAGTGAATCAGAACAATCAGAAGAAGGAAAAGGAGAAGGTGAAGTCTGGAGGATGAATCAGAAGAAGTAGAGGAAGGAGAAGGAGAAGATGAAGTCTGGAGGGTGAATCAGAAGAAGTAGAAGAAGGAGAAGGAGAAGGTGAGGTCTGGAGGGTGAATCAGAAGAAGCAGAAGAAGGAGAAGGAGAAGGTGAAGTCTGGAGGGTGAATCAGAAGAAGCAGAAGAAGGAGAAGGAGAAGGTGAAGTCTGGAGGGTGTATCAGAAGAAGCAGAAGAAGGAGGAGGAGAAGGTGAAGTCTGGAGGGTGAATCAGAAGAAGCATTATAAGGAGAAGGAGAAGGTGAAGTCTGGAGGGTGAATCAGAAGAAGCAGAAGAAAGAGAAGGAGAAAGTGAAGTCTGGAGGGTGAAGCAGAAGAAACAGAAGAAGGAGAAGGAGAAGGTGAAGACTGGAGGGTGAATCAGAAGAAGTAGAAGAAGGAGAAGGAGAAGGTGAAGTCTGGAGGATGAATCAGAAGAAGTAGAAGAAGGAGAAGGAGAAGATGAAGTCTGGAGGGTGAATCAGAAGAAGTAGAATAAGGAGAAGGAGAAGGTGAGGTCTGGAGGGTGAATCAGAAGAAGCAGAAGAAGGAGAAGGAGAAGGTGAAGTCTGGAGGGTGAATCAGAAGAAGCAGAAGAAGGAGAAGGAGAAGGTGAAGTCTGGAGGGTGAATCAGAAGAAGCAGAAGAAGGAGAAGGAGAAGGTGAAGTCAGGAGGGTGAATCAGAAGAAGCAGAAGAAGGAGAAGGAGAAGGTGAAGTTAGGAGGGTGAATCGGAAGAAGCAGAAGAAGGAGAAGGAGAAGATGAAGTCTGGAGGGTGAATCAGAAGAAGTAGAAGAAGGAGTAGGAGAAGGAGAAGTCTGGAGGGTGAATCAGAAGAAGCAGAAGAAGGAGAAGGAGATGGTGAAGTCTGGAGGGTGAATCAGAAGAAGCAGAAGAAGGAGAAGGAGAAGGTGAAGTCTGGAGGGTGAATCAGAAGAAGCAGAAGAAGGAGAAGGAGAAGGTGAAGTCTGGAGGGTGAATCAGAAGAAGTAGAAGACGGAGAAGGAGAAGGTGAAGTCTGGAGGCTGGAGGGTGAAGCAGAAGAAGTAGAAGAAGGAGAAGGAGAAGGTGAAGTCAGGAGGGTGAATCAGAAGAGGTAGAAGAAGGAGAAGGAGAAGTTGAAGTCAGGAGGGTGAATCAGAAGAAGCAGAAGAAGGAGAAGGAGAAGGTGAAGTCTGGAGAGTGAATCAGAACAATCAGAAGAAGGAAAAGGAGAAGGTGAAGTCTGGAGGGTGAATCAGAAGAAGCTGAAGAAAGAGAAGGAGAAGGTGAAGTCTGGAGGGTGAAGCAGAAGAAGCAGAAGAAGGAGAAGGAGAAGGTGAAGACTGGAGGGTGAATCAGAAGAAGTAGAAGAAGGAGAAGGAGAAGGTGAAGTCTGGAGGGTGAATCAGAAGAAGTCGAAGAAGGAGTAGGAGAAGGTGAAGTCTGGAGGGTGAATCAGAAGAATGAGAAGAAGGAGAAGGAGAAGGTGAAGTCTGGAGGGTGAATCAGAAGAAGCAGAAGAAGGAGAAGGAGAAGGTGAAGTCAGGAGGGTGAATCAGAAGAAGCAGAAGAAGGAGAAGGAGAAGGTGAAGTTAGGAGGGTGAATCAGAAGAAGCAGAAGAAGGAGAAGGAGAAGGTGAAGTCAGGGGGGTGAAGCAGAAGAAGTAGAAGAAGGAGAAGGAGAAGGTGAAGTCTGGAGGGTGAATCAGAAGAAGCAGAAGAAGGAGAAGGAGAAGGTGAAGTCTGGAGGGTGAATCAGAAGAAGCAGAAGAAGGAGAAGGAGAAGATGAAGTCTGGAGGGTGAATCAGAAGAAGTAGATGAAGGAGAAGGAGAAGGTGAGGTCTGGAGGGTGAATCAGAAGAAGCAGAAGAAGGAGAAGGAGAAGGTGAAGTCTGAAGGGTGAATCAGAAGAAGCAGAAGAAGGAGAAGGAGAAGGTGAAGTCTGGAGGGTGAATCAGAAGAAGCAGAAGAAGGAGAAGGAGAAGTTGAAGTCTGGAGGGTGAATCAGAAGAAGTAGAAGAAGGAGAAGGAGAAGGTGAAGTCTGGAGGGTGAATCAGAAGAAGCAGAAGAAGGAGAAGGAGAAGGTGAAGTCTGGAGGGTGAATCGGAAGAAGCAGAAGAAGGAGAAGGAGAAGATGAAGTCTGGAGGGTGAATCAGAAGAAGTAGAAGAAGGAGAAGGAGAAGGTGAAGTCTGGAGGGTGAATCAGAAGATGCAGAAGAAGGAGAAGGAGAAGGTGAAGTCTGGAGGGTGAATCAGAAGAAGCAGAAGAAGGAGGAGGAGAAGGTGAAGTCTGGAGGGTGAATCAGAAGAAGCATTATAAGGAGAAGGAGAAGGTGAAGTCTGGAGGGTGAATCAGAAGAAGCAGAAGAAAGAGAAGGAGAAAGTGAAGTCTGGAGGGTGAAGCAGAAGAAACAGAAGAAGGAGAAGGAGAAGGTGAAGACTGGAGGGTGAATCAGAAGAAGTAGAAGAAGGAGAAGGAGAAGGTGAAGTCTGGAGGATGAATCAGAAGAAGTAGAGGAAGGAGAAGGAGAAGATGAAGTCTGGAGGGTGAATCAGAAGAAGTAGAAGAAGGAGAAGGAGAAGGTGAGGTCTGGAGGGTGAATCAGAAGAAGCAGAAGAAGGAGAAGGAGAAGGTGAAGTCTGGTGGGTGAATCAGAAGAAGCAGAAGAAGGAGAAGGAGAAGGTGAAGTCTGCAGGGTGAATCAGAAGAAGCAGAAGAAGGAGGAGGAGAAGGTGAAGTCTGGAGGGTGAATCAGAAGAAGCATTATAAGGAGAAGGAGAAGGTGAAGTCTGGAGGGTGAATCAGAAGAAGCAGAAGAAAGAGAAGGAGAAAGTGAAGTCTGGAGGGTGAAGCAGAAGAAACAGAAGAAGGAGAAGGAGAAGGTGAAGACTGGAGGGTGAATCAGAAGAAGTAGAAGAAGAAGGAGAAGGTGAAGTGTGGAGGATGAATCAGAAGAAGTAGAAGAAGGAGAAGGAGAAGATGAAGTCTGGAGGGTGAATCAGAAGAAGTAGAAGAAGGAGAAGGAGAAGGTGAGGTCTGGAGGGTGAATCAGAAGAAGCAGAAGAAGGAGAAGGAGAAGGTGAAGTCTGGAGGGTGAATCAGAAGAAGCAGAAGAAGGAGAAGGAGAAGGTGAAGTCTGGAGGGTGAATCAGAAGAAGCAGAAGAAGGAGAAGGAGAAGGTGAAGTCAGGAGGGTGAATCAGAAGAAGCAGAAGAAGGAGAAGGAGAAGGTGAAGTTAGGAGGGTGAATCAGAAGAAGCAGAAGAAGGAGAAGGAGAAGGTGAAGTCTGGAGGGTGAATCAGAAGAAGCAGAAGAAGGAAAAGGAGAAGGTGAAGTCTGGAGGGTGAATTAGAAGAAGCAGAAGAAGGAGAAGGAGAAGGTGAAGTCAGGAGGGTGAATCAGAAGAAGCAGAAGAAGGAGCAGGAGAAGGTAAAGTTAGGAGGGTGAATCAGAAGAAGCAGAAGAAGGAGAAGGAGCAGGTGAAGTCAGGGGGTGAAGCAGAAGAAGTAGAAGAAGGAGAAGGAGAAGGTGAAGTCAGGAGGGTGAAGCAGAAGAAGCAGAAGAAGGAGAAGGAGAAGGTGAAGTCTGGAGGGTGAAGCAGAAGAAGCAGAAGAAGGAGAAGGAGAAGGTGAAGTCTGGAGGGTGAATCAGAAGAAGTAGAAGAAGGAGAAGGAGAAGGTGTAGTCAGGAGAGTGAAGCAGAAGAAGCAGAAGAAGGAGAAGGAGAAGGTGAAGTCTGGAGGGTGAAGCAGAAGAAGCAGAAGAAGGAGAAGGAGAAGGTGAAGTCTGGAGGGCGAAGCAGAAGAAGCAGAAGAAGGGGAAGGAGAAGGTGAAGTCTGGAGGGTGAAGCAGAAGAAGCAGAAGAAGGAGAAGGAGAAGGTGAAGTCTGGAGGGTGAATCAGAAGAAGTAGAAGAAGGAGAAGGAGAAGGTGAAGTCTGGAGGGTGAATCAGAAGAAGTAGAAGAAGGAGAAGGAGAAGCTGAAGTCTGGAGGGTGAATCAGAAGAAGTAGAAGAAGGAGAAGGAGAAGGTGAAGTCTGGAGGGTGAATCAGAAGAAGCAGAAGAAGGAGAAGGAGAAGGTGAAGTCTGGAGGGAGAAGCAGAAGAAGTAGAAGAAGGAGAAGGAGAAGGTGAAGTCTGGAGGGTGAATCAGAAGAAGTAGAAGAAGGAGAAGGAGAAGGTGAAGTCTGGAGGGTGAATCACAAGAAGTAGAAGAAGGAGCAGGAGAAGTTGAAGTCTGGAGGGTGAATCAGAAGAAGCAGAAGAAGGAGAAGGAGAAGGTGAAGTCTGGAGGGTGAATCAGAAGAAGTAGAAGAAGGAGAAGGAGAAGGTGTAGTCTGGAGGGTGAATCAGAAGAAGTAGACGAAGGAGAAGGAGAAGGTGAAGTCTGGAGGGTGAATCAGAAGAAGCAGAAGAAGGAGAAGGAGAAGGTGAAGTCTGGAGGGTGAATCAGAAGAAGTAGAAGAAGGAGAAGGAGAAGGTGAAGTCAGGAGAGTGAAGCAGAAGAAGCAGAAGAAGGAGAAGGAGAAGGTGAAGTCTGGAGGGTGAAGCAGAAGAAGCAGAAGAAGGAGAAGGAGAAGGTGAAGTCTGGAGGGCGAAGCAGAAGAAGCAGAAGAAGGGGAAGGAGAAGGTGAAGTCTGGAGGGTGAAGCAGAAGAAGCAGAAGAAGGAGAAGGAGAAGGTGAAGTCTGGAGGGTGAATCAGAAGAAGTAGAAGAAGGAGAAGGAGAAGGTGAAGTCAGGAGGGTGAAGCAGAAGAAGGAGAAGAAGGAGAAGGAGAAGGTAAAGTCTGGAGGGTGAAGCAGAAGAAGCAGAAGAAGGAGAAGGAGAAGGTGAAGTCTGGAAGGTGAAGCAGAAGAAGCAGAAGAAGGAGAAGGTGAACGTGAAGTCAGGAGGGTGAATCAGAAGAAGTAGAAGAAGGAGAAGGAGAAGGTGAAGTCTGGAGGGTGAATCACAAGAAGTAGAAGAAGGAGCAGGAGAAGGTGAAGTCTGGAGGGTGAATCAGAAGAAGCAGAAGAAGGAGAAGGAGAAGGTGAAGTCTGGAGGGTGAATCAGAAGAAGTAGAAGAAGGAGAAGGAGAAGGTGTAGTCTGGAGGGTGAATCAGAAGAAGTAGACGAAGGAGAAGGAGAAGGTGAAGTCTGGAGGGTGAATCAGAAGAAGCAGAAGAAGGAGAAGGAGGAGGTGAAGTCTGGAGGGTGAATCAGAAGAAGTAGAAGAAGGAGAAGGAGAAGGTGAAGTCAGGAGGGTGAATCAGAAGAGGTAGAAGAAGGAGAAGGAGAAGGTGAAGTCAGGAGGGTGAATCAGAAGAAGCAGAAGAAGGAGAAGGAGAAGGTGAAGTCTGGAGAGTGAATCAGAAGAATCAGAAGAAGGAGAAGGAGAAGGTGAAGTCTGGAGGGTGAATCAGAAGAAGCTGAAGAAAGAGAAGGAGAAGGTGAAGTCTGGAGGGTGAAGCAGAAGAAGCAGAAGAAGGAGAAGGAGAAGGTGAAGACTGGAGGGTGAATCAGAAGAAGTAGAAGAAGGAGAAGGAGAAGGTGAAGTCTGGAGGGTGAATCAGAAGAAGTCGAAGAAGGAGTAGGAGAAGGTGAAGTCTGGAGGGTGAATCAGAAGAATGAGAAGAAGGAGAAGGAGAAGGTGAAGTCTGGAGGGTGAATCAGAAGAAGCAGAAGAAGGAGAAGGAGAAGGTGAAGTCAGGAGGGTGAATCAGAAGAAGCAGAAGAAGGAGAAGGAGAAGGTGAAGTTAGGAGGGTGAATCAGAAGAAGCAGAAGAAGGAGAAGGAGAAGGTGAAGTCAGGGTGGTGAAGCAGAAGAAGTAGAAGAAGGAGAAGGAGAAGGTGAAGTCTGGAGGGTGAATCAGAAGAAGCAGAAGAAGGAGAAGGAGAAGGTGAAGTCTGGAGGGTGAATCAGAAGAAGCAGAAGAAGGAGAAGGAGAAGATGAAGTCTGGAGGGTGAATCAGAAGAAGTAGATGAAGGAGAAGGAGAAGGTGAGGTCTGGAGGGTGAATCAGAAGAAGCAGAAGAAGGAGAAGGAGAAGGTGAAGTCTGAAGGGTGAATCAGAAGAAGCAGAAGAAGGAGAAGGAGAAGGTGAAGTCTGGAGGGTGAATCAGAAGAAGCAGAAGAAGGAGAAGGAGAAGTTGAAGTCTGGAGGGTGAATCAGAAGAAGCAGAAGAAGGAGAAGGAGAAGGTGAAGTCTGGAGGGTGAATCAGAAGAATTAGAAGAAGGAGAAGGAGAAGGTGAAGTCTGGAGGGTGAATCAGAAGAAGTAGAAGAAGGAGAAGGAGAAGGTGAAGTCTGGAGGATGAATCAGAAGAAGCAGAAGAAGGAGAAGGAGAAGATGAAGTCTGGAGGGTGAATCAGAAGAAGTAGATGAAGGAGAAGGAGAAGGTGAGGTCTGGAGGGTGAATCAGAAGAAGCAGAAGAAGGAGAAGGAGAAGGTGAAGTCAGGAGGGTGAATCAGAAGAAGCAGAAGAAGGAGAAGGAGAAGGTGAAGTTAGGAGGGTGAATCAGAAGAAGCAGAAGAAGGAGAAGGAGAAGGTGAAGTCAGGGTGGTGAAGCAGAAGAAGTAGAAGAAGGAGAAGGAGAAGGTGAAGTCTGGAGGGTGAATCAGAAGAAGCAGAAGAAGGAGAAGGAGAAGGTGAAGTCTGGAGGGTGAATCAGAAGAAGCAGAAGAAGGAGAAGGAGAAGATGAAGTCTGGAGGGTGAATCAGAAGAAGTAGATGAAGGAGAAGGAGAAGGTGAGGTCTGGAGGGTGAATCAGAAGAAGCAGAAGAAGGAGAAGGAGAAGGTGAAGTCTGAAGGGTGAATCAGAAGAAGCAGAAGAAGGAGAAGGAGAAGGTGAAGTCTGGAGGGTGAATCAGAAGAAGCAGAAGAAGGAGAAGGAGAAGTTGAAGCCTGGAGGGTGAATCAGAAGAAGCAGAAGAAGGAGAAGGAGAAGGTGAAGTCTGGAGGGTGAATCAGAAGAATTAGAAGAAGGAGAAGGAGAAGGTGAAGTCTGGAGGGTGAATCAGAAGAAGTAGAAGAAGGAGAAGGAGAAGGTGAAGTCTGGAGGGTGAATCAGAAGAAGCAGAAGAAGGAGAAGGAGAAGGTGAAGTCTGGAGGGTGAATCGGAAGAAGCAGAAGAAGGAGAAGGAGAAGATGAAGTCTGGAGGGTGAATCAGAAGAAGTAGAAGAAGGAGAAGGAGAAGGTGAAGTCTGGAGGGTGAATCAGAAGATGCAGAAGAAGGAGAAGGAGAAGGTGAAGTCTGGAGGGTGAATCAGAAGAAGCAGAAGAAGGAGGAGGAGAAGGTGAAGTCTGGAGGGTGAATCAGAAGAAGCATTATAAGGAGAAGGAGAAGGTGAAGTCTGGAGGGTGAATCAGAAGAAGCAGAAGAAAGAGAAGGAGAAAGTGAAGTCTGGAGGGTGAAGCAGAAGAAACAGAAGAAGGAGAAGGAGAAGGTGAAGACTGGAGGGTGAATCAGAAGAAGTAGAAGAAGGAGAAGGAGAAGGTGAAGTCTGGAGGATGAATCAGAAGAAGTAGAGGAAGGAGAAGGAGAAGATGAAGTCTGGAGGGTGAATCAGAAGAAGTAGAAGAAGGAGAAGGAGAAGGTGAGGTCTGGAGGGTGAATCAGAAGAAGCAGAAGAAGGAGAAGGAGAAGGTAAAGTCTGGAGGGTGAATCAGAAGAAGCAGAAGAAGGAGAAGGAGAAGGTGAAGTCTGGAGGGTGAATCAGAAGAAGCAGAAGAAGGAGGAGGAGAAGGTGAAGTCTGGAGGGTGAATCAGAAGAAGCATTAAAAGGAGAAGGAGAAGGTGAAGTCTGGAGGGTGAATCAGAAGAAGCAGAAGAAAGAGAAGGAGACAGTGAAGTCTGGAGGGTGAAGCAGAAGAAACAGAAGAAGGAGAAGAAGAAGGTGAAGACTGGAGGGTGAATCAGAAGAAGTAGAAGAAGGAGAAGGAGAAGGTGAAGTCTGGAGGATGAATCAGAAGAAGTAGAAGAAGGAGAAGGAGAAGATGAAGTCTGGAGGGTGAATCAGAAAAAGTAGAAGAAGGAGAAGGAGAAGGTGAGGTCTGGAGGGTGAATCAGAAGAAGCAGAAGAAGGAGAAGGAGAAGGTGAAGTCTGGAGGGTGAATCAGAAGAAGCAGAAGAAGGAGAAGGAGAAGGTGAAGTCTGGAGGGTGAATCAGAAGAAGCAGAAGAAGGAGAAGGAGAAGGTGAAGTCAGGAGGGTGAATCAGAAGAAGCAGAAGAAGGAGAAGGAGAAGGTGAAGTTAGGAGGGTGAATCAGAAGAAGCAGAAGAAGGAGAAGGAGAAGGTGAAGTCTGGAGGGTGAATCAGAAGAAGCAGAAGAAGGAAAAGGAGAAGGTGAAGTCTGGAGGGTGAATTAGAAGAAGCAGAAGAAGGAGAAGGAGAAGGTGAAGTCAGGAGGGTGAATCAGAAGAAGCAGAAGAAGGAGCAGGAGAAGGTAAAGTTAGGAGGGTGAATCAGAAGAAGCAGAAGAAGGAGAAGGAGCAGGGGAAGTCAGGGGGTGAAGCAGAAGAAGTAGAAGAAGGAGAAGGAGAAGGTGAAGTCAGGAGAGTGAAGCAGAAGAAGCAGAAGAAGGAGAAGGAGAAGGTGAAGTCTGGAGGGTGAAGCAGAAGAAGCAGAAGAAGGAGAAGGAGAAGGTGAAGTCTGGAAGGTGAATCAGAAGAAGTAGAAGAAGGAGAAGGAGAAGGTGAAGTCAGGAGAGTGAAGCAGAAGAAGCAGAAGAAGGAGAAGGAGAAGGTGAAGTCTGGAGGGCGAAGCAGAAGAAGCAGAAGAAGGGGAAGGAGAAGGTGAAGTCTGGAGGGTGAAGCAGAAGAAGCAGAAGAAGGAGAAGGAGAAGGTGAAGTCTGGAGGGTGAATCAGAAGAAGTAGAAGAAGGAGAAGGAGAAGGTGAAGTCAGGAGGGTGAAGCAGAAGAAGCAGAAGAAGGAGAAGGAGAAGGTAAAGTCTGGAGGGTGAAGCAGAAGAAGCAGAAGCAGAAGAAGGAGAAGGAGAACGTGAAGTCAGGAGGGTCAATCAGAAGAAGTAGAAGAAGGAGAAGGAGAAGGTGAAGTCTGGAGGGTGAATCAGAAGAAGTAGAAGAAGGAGAAGGAGAAGCTGAAGTCTGGAGGGTGAATCAGAAGAAGTAGAAGAAGGAGAAGGAGAAGGTGAAGTCTGGAGGGTGAATCAGAAGAAGCAGAAGAAGGAGAAGGAGAAGGTGAAGTCTGGAGGGAGAAGCAGAAGAAGTAGAAGAAGGAGAAGGAGAAGGTGAAGTCTGGAGGGTGAATCAGAAGAAGTAGAAGAAGGAGAAGGAGAAGGTGAAGTCTGGAGGGTGAATCACAAGAAGTAGAAGAAGGAGCAGGAGAAGGTGAAGTCTGGAGGGTGAATCAGAAGAAGCAGAAGAAGGAGAAGGAGAAGGTGAAGTCTGGAGGGTGAATCAGAAGAAGTAGAAGAAGGAGAAGGAGAAGGTGTAGTCTGGAGGGTGAATCAGAAGAAGTAGACGAAGGAGAAGGAGAAGGTGAAGTCTGGAGGGTGAATCAGAAGAAGCAGAAGAAGGAGAAGGAGAAGGTGAAGTCTGGAGGGTGAATCAGAAGAAGTAGAAGAAGGAGAAGGAGAAGGTGAAGTCTGGAGGGTGAATCAGAAGAAGCAGAAGAAGGAGAAGGAGAAGGTGAAGTCTGCAGGGTGAATCAGAAGAAGCAGAAGAAGGAGAAGGAGAAGGTGAAGTCTGGAGGGTGAATCAGAAGAAGCAGAATAAGGAGAAGGAGAAGGTGAAGTCTGGAGGGTGAATCAGAAGCAGCAGAAGAAGGAGAAGGAGAAGGTGAAGTCTGGAGGGTGAATCAGAAGGAGTAGAAGAAGGAGAAGGAGAAGGTGAAGTCTGGAGGGTGAATCAGAAGAAGCAGAAGAAGGAGAAGGAGAAGGTGAAGTCTGGAGGGTGAATCAGAAGAAGCAGAAGAAGGAGAAGGAGAAGGTGAAGTCTGGAGGGTGAATCAGAAGAAGCAGAAGAAGGAGAAGGAGAAGGTGAAGTCTGGAGGGTGAATCAGAAGAAGCAGAATAAGGAGAAGGAGAAGGTGAAGTCTGGAGGGTGAATCAGAAGAAGCAGAAGAAGGAGAAGGAGAAGGTGAAGTCTGGAGGGTGAATCAGAAGAAGTAGAAGAAGGAGAAGGAGAAGGTGAAGTCTGGAGGGTGAAGCAGAAGAAGTAGAAGAAGGAGAAGGAGAAGGTGAAGTCTGGAGGGTGAATCAGAAGAAGCAGAAGAAAGAGAAGGAGAAGGTGAAGTCTGGAGGGTGAATCAGAAGAAGTAGAAGAAGGAGAAGGAGAAGGTGAAGTCTGGAGGGTGAATCAGAAGAAGTAGAAGAAGGAGAAGGAGAAGGTGAAGTCTGGAGGGTGAATCAGAAGAAGCAGAAGAAGGAGAAGGAGAAGGTGAAGTCTGGAGGGTGAATCGGAAGAAGCAGAAGAAGGAGAAGGAGAAGATGAAGTCTGGAGGGTGAATCAGAAGATGCAGAAGAAGGAGAAGGAGAAGGTGAAGTCTGGAGGGTGAATCAGAAGAAGCAGAAGAAGGAGGAGGAGAAGGTGAAGTCTGGAGGGTGAATCAGAAGAAGCATTATAAGGAGAAGGAAAAGGTGAAGTCTGGAGGGTGAATCAGAAGAAGGAGAAGAAGGAGAAGGAGAAGTTGAAGTCTGGAGGGTGAATCAGAAGAAGTAGAAGAAGGAGAAGGAGAAGGTGAAGTCTGGAGGGTGAAGCAGAAGAAGTAGAAGAAGGAGAAGGAGAAGGTGAAGTCAGGAGGGTGAATCAGAAGAAGTAGAAGAAGGAGAAGGAGAAGGTGAAGTCAGGAGGGTGAATCAGAAGAAGCAGAAGAAGGAGAAGGAGAAGGTGAAGTCTGGAGGGTGAATCAGAAGAATCAGAAGAAGGAGAAGGAGAAGGTGAAGTCTGGAGGGTGAATCAGAAGAAGCAGAAGAAAGAGAAGGAGAGGGTGAAGTCTGGAGGGTGAAGCAGAAGAAGCAGAAGAAGGAGAAGCAGAAGGTGAAGACTGGAGGGTGAATCAGAAGAAGTAGAAGAAGGAGAAGGAGAAGGTGAAGTCTGGAGGATGAATCAGAAGAAGTAGAAGAAGGAGAAGGAGAAGGTGAAGTCTGGAGGGTGAATCAGAAGAAGCAGAAGAAGGAGAAGGAGAAGGTGAGGTCTGGAGGGTGAATCAGAAGAAGCAGAAGAAGGCGAAGGAGAAGATGAAGTCTGAAGGGTGAATCAGAAGAAGTAGAAGAAGGAGAAGGAGAAGGTGAGGTCTGGAGGATGAATCAGAAGAAGCAGAAGAAGGAGAAGGAGAAGGTGAAGTCTGGAAGGTGAATCAGAAGAAGCAGAAGAAGGAGAAGGAGAAGGTGAAGTCTGGAGGGTGAATCAGAAGAAGCAGAAGAAGGAGAAGGAGAAGGTGAAGTCAGGAGGGTGAATCAGAAGAAGCAGAAGAAGGAGAAGGAGAAGGTGAAGTTAGGAGGGTGAATCAGAAGAAGCAGAAGAAGGAGAAGGAGAAGGTGAAGTCACGGGGGTGAAGCAGAAGAAGTAGAAGAAGGAGAAGGAGAAGGTGAAGTCAGGAGGGTGAAGCAGAAGAAGCAGAAGAAGGAGAAGGAGAAGGTGAAGTCTGGAGGGTGAATCAGAAGAAGTAGAAGAAGGAGAAGGAGAAGGTGAAGTCAGGAGGGTGAAGCAGAAGAAGCAGAAGAAGGAGAAGGAGAATGTGAAGTCTGGAGGGCGAAGCAGAAGAAGGAGAAGGAGAAGGTGAAGTCTGGAGGGTGAAGCAGAAGAAGCAGAAGAAGGAGAAGGAGAAGGTGAAGTCTGGAGGGTGAATCAGAAGAAGTAGAAGAAGGAGTAGGAGAAGGTGAAGTCAGGAGGGTGAAGCAGAAGAAGCAGAAGAAGGAGAAGGAGAAGGTGAAGTCTGGAGGGTGAAGCAGAAGAAGCAGAAGAAGGAGAAGGAGAAGGTGAAGTCTGGAGGGTGAAGCAGAAGAAGCAGAAGAAGGAGAAGGAGAAGGTGAAGTCAGGAGGGTGAAGCAGAAGAAGCAGAAGAAGGAGAAGGAGAAGGTGAAGTCTGGAGGGAGAAGCAGAAGAAGCAGAAGAAGGAGAAGGAGAAGGTGAAGTCTGGAGGGAGAAGCAGAAGAAGTAGAAGAAGGAGAAGGAGAAGGTGAAGTCTGGAGGGTAAATCAGAAGAAGTAGAAGAAGGAGAAGGAGAAGGTGAAGTCTGGAGGGTGAATCAGAAGAAGTAGAAGAAGGAGAAGGAGAAGGTGAAGTCTGGAGGGTGAATCAGAAGAAGCAGAAGAAGGAGAAGGAGAAGGTGAAGTCTGGAGGGTGAATCAGAAGAAGTAGAAGAAGGAGAAGGAGAAGGTGTAGTCTGGAAGGTGAATCAGAAGAAGTAGACGAAGGAGAAGGAGAAGGTGAAGTCTGGAGGGTGAATCAGAAGAAGCAGAAGAAGGAGAAGGAGAAGGTGAAGTCTGGAGAGTGAATCAGTAGAAGAAGAAGAAGGAGAAGGAGAAGGTGAAGTCTGGAGGGTGAATCAGAAGAAGCAGAAGAAGGAGAAGGAGAAGGTGAAGTCTGGAGGGTGAATCAGAAGGAGTAGAAGAAGGAGAAGGAGATGGTGTAGTCTGGAGAGTGAATCAGAAGAAGTAGACGAAGGAGAAGGAGAAGGTGAAGTCTGGAGCGTGAATCAGAAGAAGCAGAAGAAGGAGAAGGAGAAGGTGAAGTCTAGAGGGTGAATCAGAAGAAGTAGAAGAAGGAGAAGGAGAAGGTGAACTCTGGAGGGTGAATCAGAAGAAGCAGAAGAAGGAGAAGGAGAAGGTGAAGTCAGGAGGGTGAATCAGAAGAAGCAGAAGAAGGAGAAGGAGAAGGTGAAGTCTGGAGGGTGAATCAGAAGAAGCAGAAGAAGGAGAAGGAGAAGGTGAAGTCTGGAGGGTGAATCAGAAGAAGCAGAAGAAGGAGAAGGAGGAGGTGAAGACTGGAGGGTGAATCAGAAAAAGTAGAAGAAGGAGAAGGAGAAGGTGAAGTCTGGAGGGTGAATCAGAAGAAGTAGAAGAAGGAGAAGGAGAAGGCGAAGTCTGGAGGGTGAATCAGAAGAAGCAGAAAAAGGAGAAGGAGAAGGTGAAGTCTGGAGGGTGAATCAGAAGAAGCAGAAGAAGGAGGAGGAGAAGATGAAGTCTGGAGGGTGAATCAGAAGAAGTAGAAGAAGGAGAAGGAGAAGGTGAGGTCTGGAGGGTGAATCAGAAGAAGCAGAAGAAGGAGAAGGATATGGTGAAGTCTGAAGGGTGAATCAGAAGAAGCAGAAGAAGGAGAAGAAAAAGGTGAAGTCTGGAGTGTGAATCAGAAGAAGCAGAAGAAGGAGAAGGAGAAGATGAAGTCTGAAGGGTGAATCAGAAGAAGTAGAAGAAGGAGAAGGAGAAGGTGAGGTCTGGAGGGTGAATCAGAAGAAGCAGAAGAAGGAGAAGGAGAAGGTGAAGTCTGGAAGGTGAATCAGAAGAAGCAGAAGAAGGAGGAGGAGAAGGTGAAGTCTGGAGGGTGAATCAGAAGAAGCATTATAAGGAGAAGGAGAAGGTGAAGTCTGGAGGGTGAATCAGAAGAAGCAGAAGAAGGAGAAGGAGAAGTTGAAGTCTGGAGGGTGAATCAGAAGAAGTAGAAGAAGGAGAAGGAGAAGGTGAAGTCTGGAGGGTGAAGCAGAAGAAGTAGAAGAAGGAGAAGGAGAAGGTGAAGTCAGGAGGGTGAATCAGAAGAAGTAGAAGAAGGAGAAGGAGAAGGTGAAGTCAGGAGGGTGAATCAGAAGAAGCAGAAGAAGGAGAAGGAGAAGGTGAAGTCTGGAGGGTGAATCAGAAGAATCAGAAGAAGGAGAAGGAGAAGGTGAAGTCTGGAGGGTGAATCAGAAGAAGCAGAAGAAAGAGAAGGAGAGGGTGAAGTCTGGAGGGTGAAGCAGAAGAAGCAGAAGAAGGAGAAGCAGAAGGTGAAGACTGGAGGGTGAATCAGAAGAAGTAGAAGAAGGAGAAGGAGAAGGTGAAGTCTGGAGGATGAATCAGAAGAAGTAGAAGAAGGAGAAGGAGAAGGTGAAGTCTGGAGGGTGAATCAGAAGAAGCAGAAGAAGGAGAAGGAGAAGGTGAGGTCTGGAGGGTGAATCAGAAGAAGCAGAAGAAGGCGAAGGAGAAGATGAAGTCTGAAGGGTGAATCAGAAGAAGTAGAAGAAGGAGACGGAGAAGTTGAGGTCTGGAGGGTGAATCAGAAGAAGCAGAAGAAGGAGAAGGAGAAGGTGAAGTCTGGAAGGTGAATCAGAAGAAGCAGAAGAAGGAGAAGGAGAAGGTGAAGTCTGGAGGGTGAATCAGAAGAAGCAGAAGAAGGAGAAGGAGAAGGTGAAGTCAGGAGGGTGAATCAGAAGAAGCAGAAGAAGGAGAAGGAGAAGGTGAAGTTAGGAGGGTGAATCAGAAGAAGCAGAAGAAGGAGAAGGAGAAGGTGAAGTCACGGGGGTGAAGCAGAAGAAGTAGAAGTAGGAGAAGGAGAAGGTGAAGTCAGGAGGGTGAAGCAGAAGAAGCAGAAGAAGGAGAAGGAGAAGTTGAAGTCTGGAGGGCGCAGCAGAAGAAGCAGAAGAAGGAGAAGGAGAAGGTGAAGTCTGGAGGGTGAAGCAGAAGAAGCAGAAGAAGGAGAAGGGGAAGGTGAAGTCTGGAGGGTGAATCAGAAGAAGTAGAAGAAGGAGAAGGAGAAGGTGAAGTCAGGAGGGTGAAGCAGAAGAAGCAGAAGAAGGAGAAGGAGAAGGTGAAGTCTGGAGGGTGAAGCAGAAGAAGCAGAAGAAGGAGAAGGAGAATGTGAAGTCTGGAGGGCGAAGCAGAAGAAGGAGAAGGAGAAGGTGAAGTCTGGAGGGTGAAGCAGAAGAAGAAGAAGAAGGAGAAGGAGAAGGTGAAGTCTGGAGGGTGAATCAGAAGAAGTAGAAGAAGGAGTAGGAGAAGGTGAAGTCAGGAGGGTGAAGCAGAAGAAGCAGAAGAAGGAGAAGGAGAAGGTGAAGTCTGGAGGGTGAAGCAGAAGAAGCAGAAGAAGGAGAAGGAGTAGGTGAAGTCTGGAGGGTGAAGCAGAAGAAGCAGAAGAAGGAGAAGGAGAAGGTGAAGTCAGGAGGGTGAATCAAAAGAAGTAGAAGAAGGAGAAGGAGATGGTGAAGTCTGGAGGGTGAATCAGAAGAAGTAGAAGAAGGAGAAGGAGAAGATGAAGTCTGGAGGGTGAATCAGAAGAAGTAGAAGAAGGAGAAGGAGAAGGTGAAGTCTGGAGGGTGAATCAGAAGAAGCAGAAGAAGGAGAAGAGAAGGTGAAGTCTGGAGGGAGAAGCAGAAGAAGTAGAAGAAGGAGAAGGAGAAGGTGAAGTCTGGAGGGTGAATCAGAAGAAGTAGAAGAAGGAGAAGGAGAAGGTGAAGTCTGGAGGGTGAATCAGAAGAAGTAGAAGAAGGAGAAGGAGAAGGTGAAGTCTGGAGGGTGAATCAGAAGAAGCAGAAGAAGCAGAAGGAGAAGGTGAAGTCTGGAGGGTGAATCAGAAGAAGTAGAAGAAGGAGAAGGAGAAGTTGTAGTCTGGAAGGTGAATCAGAAGAAGTAGACGAAGGAGAAGGAGAAGGTGAAGTCTGGAGGGTGAATCAGAAGAAGCAGAAGAAGGAGAAGGAGAAGGTGAAGTCTGGAGAGTGAATCAGTAGAAGAAGAAGAAGGAGAAGGAGAAGGTGAAGTCTGGAGGGTGAATCAGAAGAAGCAGAAGAAGGAGAAGGAGAAGGTGAAGTCTGGAGGGTGAATCAGAAGAAGTAGAAGAAGGAGAAGGAGATGGTGTAGTCTGGAGGGTGAATCAGAAGAAGTAGACGAAGGAGAAGGAGAAGGTGAAGTCTGGAGCGTGAATCAGAAGAAGCAGAAGAAGGAGAATGAGAAGGTGAAGTCAGGAGGGTGAATCAGAAGAAGCAGAAGAAGGAGAAGGAGAAGGTGAAGTCTGGAGGGTGAATCAGAAGAAGCAGAAGAAGGAGAAGGAGGAGGTGAAGACTGGAGGGTGAATCAGAAAAAGTAGAAGAAGGAGAAGGAGAAGGTGAAGTCTGGAGGGTGAATCAGAAGAAGTAGAAGAAGGAGAAGGAGAAGGTGAAGTCTGGAGGGTGAATCAGAAGAAGTAGAAGAAGGAGAAGGAGAAGGTGAAGTCTGGAGGGTGAATCAGAAGAAGCAGAAGAAGGAGAAGGAGAAGTTGAAGACTGGAGGGTGAATCAGAAGAAGTAGAAGAAGGAGAAGGAGAAGGTGAAGTCTGGAGGGTGAATCAGAAGAAGTAGAAGAAGGAGAAGGAGAAGGTGTAGTCTGGAGGGTGAATCAGAAGAAGTAGACGAAGGAGAAGGAGAAGGTGAAGTCTGGAGGGTGAATCAGAAGAAGCAGAAGAAGGAGAACGAGAAGGTGAAGTCTGGAGGGTGAATCAGAAGAAGTAGAAGAAGGAGAACGAGAAGGTGAAGTCTGGAGGGTGAATCAGAAGAAGCAGAAGAAGGAGAATGAGAAGGTGAAGTCAGGAGGGTGAATCAGAAGAAGCAGAAGAAGGAGAAGGAGAAGGTGAAGTCTGGAGGGTGAATCAGAAGAAGCAGAAGAAGGAGAAGGAGCAGGTCAAGACTGGAGGGTGAATCAGAAAAAGTGGAAGAAGGAGAAGGAGAAGGTGAAGTCTGGAGGGTGAATCAGAAGAAGTAGAAGAAGGAGAAGGAGAAGGCGAAGTCTGGAGGGTGAATCAGAAGAAGCAGAAAAAGGAGAAGGAGAAGGTGAAGTCTGGAGGGTGAATTAGAAGAAGCAGAAGAAGGAGGAGGAGAAGATGAAGTCTGGAGGGTGAATCAGAAGAAGTAGAAGAAGGAGAAGGAGAAGGTGAGGTCTGGAGGGTGAATCAGAAGAAGCAGAAGAAGGAGAAGGATATGGTGAAGTCTGAAGGGTGAATCAGAAGAAGCAGAAGAAGGAGAAGAAAAAGGTGAAGTCTGGAGTGTGAATCAGAAGAAGCAGAAGAAGGAGAAGGAGAAGGTGAAGTCTGGAGGGTGAATCAGAAGAAGCAGAAGAAGGAGAAGGAGAAGGTGAAGTCTGGAGGGTGAATCAGAAGAAGTAGAAGAAGGAGAAGGAGAAGGTGAAGTCTGGAGGGTGAATCAGAAGAAGTAGAAGAAGGAGAAGAAGAAGGTGAAGTCTGGAGGGTGAAACAGAAGAAGCAGAAGAAGGAGAAGGAGAAGGTGAAGTCTGGAGGGTGAATCAGAAGAAGCAGAAGAAGGAGAAGGAGAAGATGAAGTCTGGAGGGTGAATCAGAAGAAGTGGAAGAAGGAGTAGGAGAAGGAGAAGTCTGGAGGGTGAATCAGAAGAAGCAGAAGAAGGAGAAGGAGATGGTGAAGTCTGGAGGGTGAATCAGAAGAAGCAGAAGTAGGAGAAGGAGAAGGTGAAGTCTGGAGGGTGAATCAGAAGAAGCAGAAGAAGGAGAAGGAGAAGGTGAAGTCTGGAGGGTGAATCAGAAGAAGTAGAAGACGGAGAAGGAGAAGGTGAATTCTGGAGGCTGTAGGGTGAAGCAGAAGAAGTAGAAGAAGGAGAAGGAGAAGGTGAAGTCAGGAGGGTGAATCAGAAAAGGTAGAAGAAGGAGAAGGTGAAGGTGAGTCAGGAGGGTGAATCAGAAGAAGCAGAAGAAGGAGAAGGAGAAGGTGAAGTCTGGAGAGTGAATCAGAAGAATCAGAAGAAGGAGAAGGAGAAGGTGAAGTCTGGACGGTGAATCAGAAGAAGCTGAAGAAAGAGAAGGAGAAGGTGAAGTCTGGAGGGTGAAGCAGAAGAAGCAGAAGAAGGAGAAGTAGAAGGTGAAGACTGGAGGGGTGAATCAGAAGAAGTAGAAGAAGGAGAAGGAGAAGGTGAAGTCTGGAGGGTGGAATCAGAAGAAGTAGAAGAAGGAGTAGGAGAAGGTGAAGTCTGGAGGGGGAATCAGAAGAATGAGAAGAAGGAGAAGGAGAAGGTGAAGTCTGGAGGGTGAATCAGAAGAAGCAGAAGAAGGAGAAGGAGAAGGTGAAGTCAGGAGGGTGAATCAGAAGAAGCAGAAGAAGGAGAAGGAGAAGGTGAAGTTAGGAGGGTGAATCAGAAGAAGCAGAAGAAGGAGAAAGGAGAAGGTGAAGTCAGGGGGTGAAGCAGAAGAAGTAGAAGAAGGAGAAGGAGAAGGTGAAGTCTGGAGGGTGAATCAGAAGAAGCAGAAGAAGGAGAAGGAGAAGGTGAAGTCTGGAGGGTGAATCAGAAGAAGCAGAAGAAGGAGAAGGAGAAGATGAAGTCTGGAGGGTGAATCAGAAGAAGTAGATGAAGGAGAAGGAGAAGGTGAGGTCTGGAGGGTGAATCAGAAGAAGCAGAAGAAGGAGAAGGAGAAGGTGAAGTCTGAAGGGTGAATCAGAAGAAGCAAAGAAGGAGAAGGAGAAGGTGAAGTCTGGAGGGGTGAATCAGAAGAAGCAGAAGAAGGAGAAGGAGAAGGTGAAGTCTGGAGGGTGAATCAGAAGAAGCAGAAGAAGGAGAAGGAGAAGGTGAAGTCTGGAGGGTGAATCAGAAGAAGTAGAAGAAGGAGAAGGAGAAGGTGAAGTCTGGAGGGTGAATCAGAAGAAGTAGAAGAAGGAGAAGGAGAAGGTGAAGTCTGGAGGGTGAATCAGAAGAAGCAGAAGAAGGAGAAGGAGAAGGTGAAGTCTGGAGGGTGAATCGGAAGAAGCAGAAGAAGGAGAAGGAGAAGATGAAGTCTGGAGGGTGAATCAGAAGAAGTAGAAGAAGGAGTAGGAGAAGGAGAAGTCTGGAGGGTGAATCAGAAGAAGCAGAAAAAGGAGAAGGAGATGGTGAAGTCTGGAGGGTGAATCAGAATAAGCAGAAGAAGGAGAAGGAGAAGGTGAAGTCTGGAGGGTGAATCAGAAGAAGCAGAAGAAGGAGAAGGTGAAGTCTGGAGGGTGAATCAGAAGAAGTAGAAGACGGAGAAGGAGAAGGTGAAGTCTGGAGGCTGGAGGGTGAAGCAGAAGAAGTAGAAGAAGGAGAAGGAGAAGGTGAAGTCAGGAGGGTGAATCAGAAGAAGCAGAAGAAGGAGAAGGAGAAGTTGAAGTCTGGAGAGTGAATCAGAAGAATCAGAAGAAGGAGAAGGAGAATGTGAAGTCTGGAGGGTGAATCAGAAGAAGGTGAAGAAAGAGAAGGAGAAGGTGAAGTCTGGAGGGTGAAGCGGAAGAAGCAGAAGAAGGAGAAGGAGAAGGTGAAGACTGGAGGGTGAATCAGAAGAAGTAGAAGAAGGAGAAGGAGAAGGTGAAGTCTGGAGGGTGAATCAGAAGAAGTAGAAGAAGGAGTAGGAGAAGGTGAAGTCTGGAGGGTGAATCAGAAGAATGAGAAGAAGGAGAAGGAGAAGGTGAAGTCTGGAGGGTGAATCAGAAGAAGCAGAAGAAGGAGAAGGAGAAGGTGAAGTCAGGAGGGTGAATCAGAAGAAGCAGAAGAAGGAGAAGGAGAAGGTGAAGTTAGGAGGGTGAATCAGAAGAAGCAGAAGAACGAGAAGGAGAAGGTGAAGTCAGGGGGGGAGAAGCAGAAGAAGTAGAAGAAGGAGAAGGAGAAGGTGAAGTCTGGAGGGTGAATCAGAAGAAGCAGAAGAAGGAGAAGGAGAAGGTGAAGTCTGGAGGGTGAATCAGAAGAAGCAGAAGAAGGAGAAGGAGAAGATGAAGTCTGGAGGGTGAATCAGAAGAAGTAGATGAAGGAGAAGGAGAAGGTGTGGTCTGGAGGGTGAATCAGAAGAAGCAGAAGAAGGAGAAGGAGAAGGTGAAGTCTGAAGGGTGAATCAGAAGAAGCAGAAGAAGGAGAAGGAGAAGGTGAAGTCTGGAGGGTGAATCAGAAGAAGCAGAAGAAGGAGAAGGAGAAGGTGAAGTCTGGAGGGTGTATCAGAAGAAGCAGAAGAAGGAGAAGGAGAAGGTGAAGTCTGGAGGGTGAATCAGAAGAAGCAGAAGAAGGAGAAGGAGAAGGTGAAGTCTGGAGGGTGAATCAGAAGAAGCAGAAGAAGGAGGAGGAGAAGGTGAAGTCTGGAGGGTGAATCAGAAGAAGCATTATAAGGAGAAGGAGATGGTGAAGTCTGGAGGGGTGAATCAGAAGAAGCAGAAGAAAGAGAAGGAGAAAGTGAAATCTGGAGGGTGAAGCAGAAGAAACAGAAGAAGGAGAAGGAGAAGGTGAAGACTGGAGGGTGAATCAGAAGAAGTAGAAGAAGGAGAAGGAGAAGGTGAAGTCTGGAGGATGAATCAGAAGAAGTAGAAGAAGGAGAAGGAAAAGATGAAGTCTGGAGGGTGAATCAGAAGAAGTAGAAGAAGGAGAAGGTGAGGTCTGGAGGGTGAATCAGAGGAATCAGAAGAAGGAGAAGGAGAAGGTGAAGTCTGGAGGGTGAATCAGAAGAAGCAGAAGAAGGAGAAGGAGAAGGTGAAGTCTGGAGGGTGAATCAGAAGAAGCAGAAGAAGGAGAAGGAGAAGGTGAAGTCAGGAGGGTGAATCAGAAGAAGCAGAAGAAGGAGAAGGAGAAGGTGAAGTTAGGAGGGTGAATCAGAAGAAGCAGAAGAAGGAGAAGGAGAAGGAGAAGTCTGGAGGGTGAATCAGAAGAAGCAGAAGAAGGAGAAGGAGAAGGTGAAGTCTGGAGGGTGAATTAGAAGAAGCAGAAGAAGGAGAAGGAGCAGGTGAAGTCAGGGGGGGTGAAGCAGAAGAAGTAGAAGAAGGAGAAGGAGAAGGTGAGGTCAGGAGGGTGAAGCAGAAGAAGCAGAAAAAGGAGAAGGAGAAGGTGAAGTCTGGAGGGCGCAGCAGAAGAAGCAGAAGAAGGAGAAGGAGAAGGTGAAGTCTGGAGGGTGAAGCAGAAGAAGCAGAAGAAGGAGAAGGAGAAGGTGAAGTCTGGAGGGTGAATCAGAAGAAGTAGAAGGAGGAGAAGGAGAAGGTGAAGTTAGGAGAGTGAAGCAGAAGAAGCAGAAGAAGGAGAAGGAGAAGGTGAAGTCTGGAGGGTGAAGCAGAAGAAGCAGAAGAAGGAGAAGGAGAAGGTGAAGTCTGGAGGGCGAAGCAGAAGAAGCAGAAGAAGGGGAAGGAGAAGGTGAAGTCTGGAGGGTGAAGCAGAAGAAGCAGAAGAAGGAGAAGGAGAAGGTGAAGTCTGGAGGGTGAATCAGAAGAAGTAGAAGAAGGAGAAGGAGAGGTGAAGTCAGGAGGGTGAAGCAGAAGAAGCAGAGGAAGGAGAAGGAGAAGGTAAAGTCTGGAGGGTGAAGCAGAAGAAGCAGAAGAAGGAGAAGGAGAAGGTGAAGTCTGGAGGGTGAAGCAGAAGAAGCAGAAGAAGGAGAAGGAGAACGTGAAGTCAGGAGGGTGAAGCAGAAGAAGGAGAAGAAGGAGAAGGAGAAGGTGAAGTCTGGAGGGTGAATCAGAAGAAGTAGAAGAAGGAGAAGGAGAAGCTGAAGTCTGGAGGGTGGAATCAGAAGAAGTAGAAGAAGGAGAAGGAGAAGGTGAAGTCTGGAGGGTGAATCAGAAGAAGCAGAAGAAGGAGAAGGAGAAGGTGAAGTCTGGAGGGAGAAGCAGAAGAAGTAGAAGAAGGAGAAGGAGAAGGTGAAGTCTGGAGGGTGAATCAGAAGAAGTAGAAGAAGGAGAAGGTGCAGTCTGGAGGGTGAATCAGAAGAAGTAGAAGAAGGAGAAGGAGAAGGTGAAGTCTGGAGGGTGAATCAGAAGAAGCAGAAGAAGGAGAAGGAGAAGGTGAAGTCTGGAGGGTGAATCAGAAGAAGTAGAAGAAGGAGAAGGAGAAGGTGTAGTCTGGAGGGTGAATCAGAAGAAGTAGACGAAGGAGAAGGAGAAGGTGAAGTCTGGAGGGTGAATCAGAAGAAGCAGAAGAAGGAGAAGGAGAAGGTGAAGTCTGGAGGGTGAATCAGAAGAAGCAGAAGAAGGAGAAGGAGAAGGTGAAGTCTGCAGGGTGAATCAGAAGAAGCAGAAGAAGGAGAAGCAGAAGGTGAAGTCTGGAGGGTGAATCAGAAGAAGCAGAATAAGGAGAAGGAGAAGGTGAAGTCTGGAGGGTGAATCAGAAGAAGCAGAAGAAGGAGAAGGAGAAGGTGAAGTCTGGAGGGTGAATCAGAAGGAGTAGAAGAAGGAGAAGGAGAAGGTGAAGTCTGGAGGGTGAATCAGAAGAAGCAGAAGAAGGAGAAGGAGAAGGTGAAGTCTGGAGGGTGAATCAGAAGAAGCAGAAGAAGGAGAAGGAGAAGGTGAAGTCTGGAGGGTGAATCAGAAGAAGTAGAAGAAGGAGAAGGAGAAGGTAAAGTCTGGAGGTTGAAGGAGAAGAAGTAGAAGAAGGAGAAGGAGAAGGTGAAGTCTGGAGGGTGAATCAGAAGAAGCAGAAGAAAGAGAAGGAGAAGGTGAAGTCTGGAGGGTGAATCAGAAGAAGTAGAAGAAGGAGAAGGAGAAGGTGAAGTCTGGAGGGTGAATCAGAATAATCAGAAGAAGGAGAAGGAGAAGGTGAAGTCTGGAGGGTGAATCAGAAGAAGCAGAAGAAAGAGAAGGAGAAGGTGAAGTCTGGAGGGTGAATCAGAAGAAGTAGAAGAAGGAGAAGGAGAAGGTGAAGTCTGGAGGGTGAATCAGAAAAAGCAGAAGAAGGAGAAGGAGAAGGTGAAGTCTGGAGGGTGAATCAGAAGAAGCAGAAGAAGGAGAAGGAGAAGGTGAAGTCTGCAGGGTGAATCAGAAGAAGCAGAAGAAGGAGAAGGAGAAGGTGAAGTCTGGAGGGTGAATCAGAAGAAGCAGAAGAAGGAGAAGGAGAAGGTGAAGTCTGGAGGATGAATCGGAAGAAGCAGAAAAAGGAGAAGGAGAAGGTGAAGTCTGAAGGGTGAATCAGAAGAAGTCGAAGAAGGAGAAGGAGAAGGTGAAGTCTGGAGGGTGAAGCAGAAGAAGTAGAAGAAGGAGAAGGAGAAGGTGAAGTCAGGAGGGTGAATCAGAAGAAGTAGAAGAAGGAGAAGGAGAAGGTGAAGTCAGGAGGGTGAATCAGAAGAAGCAGAAGAAGGAGAAGGAGAAGGTGAAGTCTGGAGGGTGAATCAGAAAAATCAGAAGAAGGAGAAGGAGAAGGTGAAGTCTGGAGGGTGAATCAGAAGAAGCAGAAGAAAGAGAAGGAGAAGGTGAAGTCTGGAGGGTGAAGCAGAAGAAACAGAAGAAGGAGAAGGAGAAGGTGAAGACTGGAGGGTGAATCAGAAGAAGTAGAAGAAGGAGAAGGAGAAGGTGAAGTCTGGAGGGTGAATCAGAAGAAGTAGAAGAAGGAGAAGGTGAAGTCTGGAGGGTGAATCAGAAGAAGCAGAAGAAGGAGAAGGAGAAGGTGAAGTCTGGAGGGTGAATCAGAAGAAGTAGAAGAAGGAGAAGGAGAAGGTGAAGTCTGGAGTGTGAATCAGAAGAAGCAGAAGAAGGAGAAGGAGAAGGTGAAGTCTGGAGGGTGAATCAGAAGAAGCAGAATAAGGAGAAGGAGAAGGTGAAGTCTGGAGGGTGAATCAGAAGAAGCAGAAGAAGGAGAAGGAGAAGGTGAAGTCTGGAGGGTGAATCAGAAGAAGTAGAAGAAGGAGAAGGAGAAGGTGAAGTCTGGAGGGTGAAGCAGAAGAAGTAGAAGAAGGAGAAGGAGAAGGTGAAGTCAGGAGGGTGAATCAGAAGAAGTAGAAGAAGGAGAAGGAGAAGGTGAAGTCTGGAGGGTGAATCAGAAGAAGCAGAGGAAGGAGAAGGAGAAGGTGAAGTCTGGAGGGTGAATCAGAAGAAGCAGAATAAGGAGAAGGAGAAGGTGAAGTCTGGAGGGTGAATCAGAAGAAGCAGAATAAGGAGAAGGAGAAGGTGAAGTCTGGAGGGTGAATCAGAAGAAGCAGAAGAAGGAGAAGGAGAAGATGAAGTCTGGAGGGTGAATCAGAAGAAGTAGAAGAAGGAGAAGGAGAAGGTGAAGTCTGGAGGGTGAAGCAGAAGAAGTAGAAGAAGGAGAAGGAGAAGGTGAAGTCAGGAGGGTGAATCAGAAGAAGTAGAGGAAGAAGAAGGAGAAGGTGAAGTCAGGAGGGTGAATCAGAAGAAGCAGAAGAAGGAGAAGGAGAAGGTGAAGTCTGGAGGGTGAATCAGAAGAATCTGAAGAAGGAGAAGGAGAAGGTGAAGTCTGGAGGGTGAATCAGAAGAAGCAGAAGAAAGAGAAGGAGAAGGTGAAGTCTGGAGGGTGAAGCAGAAGAAACAGAAGAAGGAGAAGGAGAAGGTGAAGACTGGAGGGTGAATCAGAAGAAGTAGAAGAAGGAGAAGGAGAAGATGAAGTCTGGAGGGTGAATCAGAAGAAGTGGAAGAAGGAGTAGGAGAAGGAGAAGTCTGGAGGGTGAATCAGAAGAAGCAGAAGAAGGAGAAGGAGATGGTGAAGTCTGGAGGGTGAATCAGAAGAAGCAGAAGTAGGAGAAGGAGAAGGTGAAGTCTGGAGGGTGAATCAGAAGAAGCAGAAGAAGGAGAAGGAGAAGGTGAAGTCTGGAGGGTGAATCAGAAGAAGTAGAAGACGGAGAAGGAGAAGGTGAATTCTGGAGGCTGTAGGGTGAAGCAGAAGAAGTAGAAGAAGGAGAAGGAGAAGGTGAAGTCAGGAGGGTGAATCAGAAAAGGTAGAAGAAGGAGAAGGTGAAGGTGAAGTCAGGAGGGTGAATCAGAAGAAGCAGAAGAAGGAGAAGGAGAAGGTGAAGTCTGGAGAGTGAATCAGAAGAATCAGAAGAAGGAGAAGGAGAAGGTGAAGTCTGGACGGTGAATCAGAAGAAGCTGAAGAAAGAGAAGGAGAAGGTGAAGTCTGGAGGGTGAAGCAGAAGAAGCAGAAGAAGGAGAAGTAGAAGGTGAAGACTGGAGGGTGAATCAGAAGAAGTAGAAGAAGGAGAAGGAGAAGGTGAAGTCTGGAGGGTGAATCAGAAGAAGTAGAAGAAGGAGTAGGAGAAGGTGAAGTCTGGAGGGGGAATCAGAAGAATGAGAAGAAGGAGAAGGAGAAGGTGAAGTCTGGAGGGTGAATCAGAAGAAGCAGAAGAAGGAGAAGGAGAAGGTGAAGTCAGGAGGGTGAATCAGAAGAAGCAGAAGAAGGAGAAGGAGAAGGTGAAGTTAGGAGGGTGAATCAGAAGAAGCAGAAGAAGGAGAAGGAGAAGGTGAAGTCAGGGGGGTGAAGCAGAAGAAGTAGAAGAAGGAGAAGGAGAAGGTGAAGTCTGGAGGGTGAATCAGAAGAAGCAGAAGAAGGAGAAGGAGAAGGTGAAGTCTGGAGGGTGAATCAGAAGAAGCAGAAGAAGGAGAAGGAGAAGATGAAGTCTGGAGGGTGAATCAGAAGAAGTAGATGAAGGAGAAGGAGAAGGTGAGGTCTGGAGGGTGAATCAGAAGAAGCAGAAGAAGGAGAAGGAGAAGGTGAAGTCTGAAGGGTGAATCAGAAGAAGCAGAAGAAGGAGAAGGAGAAGGTGAAGTCTGGAGGGTGAATCAGAAGAAGCAGAAGAAGGAGAAGGAGAAGGTGAAGTCTGGAGGGTGAATCAGAAGAAGCAGAAGAAGGAGAAGGAGAAGGTGAAGTCTGGAGGGTGAATCAGAAGAAGTAGAAGAAGGAGAAGGAGAAGGTGAAGTCTGGAGGGTGAATCAGAAGAAGTAGAAGAAGGAGAAGGAGAAGGTGAAGTCTGGAGGGTGAATCAGAAGAAGCAGAAGAAGGAGAAGGAGAAGGTGAAGTCTGGAGGGTGAATCGGAAGAAGCAGAAGAAGGAGAAGGAGAAGATGAAGTCTGGAGGGTGAATCAGAAGAAGTAGAAGAAGGAGTAGGAGAAGGAGAAGTCTGGAGGGTGAATCAGAAGAAGCAGAAAAAGGAGAAGGAGATGGTGAAGTCTGGAGGGTGAATCAGAATAAGCAGAAGAAGGAGAAGGAGAAGGTGAAGTCTGGAGGGTGAATCAGAAGAAGCAGAAGAAGGAGAAGGTGAAGTCTGGAGGGTGAATCAGAAGAAGTAGAAGACGGAGAAGGAGAAGGTGAAGTCTGGAGGCTGGAGGGTGAAGCAGAAGAAGTAGAAGAAGGAGAAGGAGAAGGTGAAGTCAGGAGGGTGAATCAGAAGAAGCAGAAGAAGGAGAAGGAGAAGTTGAAGTCTGGAGAGTGAATCAGAAGAATCAGAAGAAGGAGAAGGAGAATGTGAAGTCTGGAGGGTGAATCAGAAGAAGGTGAAGAAAGAGAAGGAGAAGGTGAAGTCTGGAGGGTGAAGCGGAAGAAGCAGAAGAAGGAGAAGGAGAAGGTGAAGACTGGAGGGTGAATCAGAAGAAGTAGAAGAAGGAGAAGGAGAAGGTGAAGTCTGGAGGGTGAATCAGAAGAAGTAGAAGAAGGAGTAGGAGAAGGTGAAGTCTGGAGGGTGAATCAGAAGAATGAGAAGAAGGAGAAGGAGAAGGTGAAGTCTGGAGGGTGAATCAGAAGAAGCAGAAGAAGGAGAAGGAGAAGGTGAAGTCAGGAGGGTGAATCAGAAGAAGCAGAAGAAGGAGAAGGAGAAGGTGAAGTTAGGAGGGTGAATCAGAAGAAGCAGAAGAACGAGAAGGAGAAGGTGAAGTCAGGGGGGAGAAGCAGAAGAAGTAGAAGAAGGAGAAGGAGAAGGTGAAGTCTGGAGGGTGAATCAGAAGAAGCAGAAGAAGGAGAAGGAGAAGGTGAAGTCTGGAGGGTGAATCAGAAGAAGCAGAAGAAGGAGAAGGAGAAGATGAAGTCTGGAGGGTGAATCAGAAGAAGTAGATGAAGGAGAAGGAGAAGGTGTGGTCTGGAGGGTGAATCAGAAGAAGCAGAAGAAGGAGAAGGAGAAGGTGAAGTCTGAAGGGTGAATCAGAAGAAGCAGAAGAAGGAGAAGGAGAAGGTGAAGTCTGGAGGGTGAATCAGAAGAAGCAGAAGAAGGAGAAGGAGAAGGTGAAGTCTGGAGGGTGAATCAGAAGAAGCAGAAGAAGGAGAAGGAGAAGGTGAAGTCTGGAGGGTGAATCAGAAGAAGCAGAAGAAGGAGAAGGAGAAGGTGAAGTCTGGAGGGTGAATCAGAAGAAGCAGAAGAAGGAGGAGGAGAAGGTGAAGTCTGGAGGGTGAATCAGAAGAAGCATTATAAGGAGAAGGAGATGGTGAAGTCTGGAGGGTGAATCAGAAGAAGCAGAAGAAAGAGAAGGAGAAAGTGAAATCTGGAGGGTGAAGCAGAAGAAACAGAAGAAGGAGAAGGAGAAGGTGAAGACTGGAGGGTGAATCAGAAGAAGTAGAAGAAGGATAAGGAGAAGGTGAAGTCTGGAGGATGAATCAGAAGAAGTAGAAGAAGGAGAAGGAAAAGATGAAGTCTGGAGGGTGAATCAGAAGAAGTAGAAGAAGGAGAAGGTGAGGTCTGGAGGGTGAATCAGAGGAATCAGAAGAAGGAGAAGGAGAAGGTGAAGTCTGGAGGGTGAATCAGAAGAAGCAGAAGAAGGAGAAGGAGAAGGTGAAGTCTGGAGGGTGAATCAGAAGAAGCAGAAGAAGGAGAAGGAGAAGGTGAAGTCAGGAGGGTGAATCAGAAGAAGCAGAAGAAGGAGAAGGAGAAGGTGAAGTTAGGAGGGTGAATCAGAAGAAGCAGAAGAAGGAGAAGGAGAAGGAGAAGTCTGGAGGGTGAATCAGAAGAAGCAGAAGAAGGAGAAGGAGAAGGTGAAGTCTGGAGGGTGAATTAGAAGAAGCAGAAGAAGGAGAAGGAGCAGGTGAAGTCAGGGGGGTGAAGCAGAAGAAGTAGAAGAAGGAGAAGGAGAAGGTGAGGTCAGGAGGGTGAAGCAGAAGAAGCAGAAAAAGGAGAAGGAGAAGGTGAAGTCTGGAGGGCGCAGCAGAAGAAGCAGAAGAAGGAGAAGGAGAAGGTGAAGTCTGGAGGGTGAAGCAGAAGAAGCAGAAGAAGGAGAAGGAGAAGGTGAAGTCTGGAGGGTGAATCAGAAGAAGTAGAAGGAGGAGAAGGAGAAGGTGAAGTTAGGAGAGTGAAGCAGAAGAAGCAGAAGAAGGAGAAGGAGAAGGTGAAGTCTGGAGGGTGAAGCAGAAGAAGCAGAAGAAGGAGAAGGAGAAGGTGAAGTCTGGAGGGCGAAGCAGAAGAAGCAGAAGAAGGGGAAGGAGAAGGTGAAGTCTGGAGGGTGAAGCAGAAGAAGCAGAAGAAGGAGAAGGAGAAGGTGAAGTCTGGAGGGTGAATCAGAAGAAGTAGAAGAAGGAGAAGGAGAGGTGAAGTCAGGAGGGTGAAGCAGAAGAAGCAGAGGAAGGAGAAGGAGAAGGTAAAGTCTGGAGGGTGAAGCAGAAGAAGCAGAAGAAGGAGAAGGAGAAGGTGAAGTCTGGAGGGTGAAGCAGAAGAAGCAGAAGAAGGAGAAGGAGAACGTGAAGTCAGGAGGGTGAAGCAGAAGAAGGAGAAGAAGGAGAAGGAGAAGGTGAAGTCTGGAGGGTGAATCAGAAGAAGTAGAAGAAGGAGAAGGAGAAGCTGAAGTCTGGAGGGTGAATCAGAAGAAGTAGAAGAAGGAGAAGGAGAAGGTGAAGTCTGGAGGGTGAATCAGAAGAAGCAGAAGAAGGAGAAGGAGAAGGTGAAGTCTGGAGGGAGAAGCAGAAGAAGTAGAAGAAGGAGAAGGAGAAGGTGAAGTCTGGAGGGTGAATCAGAAGAAGTAGAAGAAGGAGAAGGTGCAGTCTGGAGGGTGAATCAGAAGAAGTAGAAGAAGGAGAAGGAGAAGGTGAAGTCTGGAGGGTGAATCAGAAGAAGCAGAAGAAGGAGAAGGAGAAGGTGAAGTCTGGAGGGTGAATCAGAAGAAGTAGAAGAAGGAGAAGGAGAAGGTGTAGTCTGGAGGGTGAATCAGAAGAAGTAGACGAAGGAGAAGGAGAAGGTGAAGTCTGGAGGGTGAATCAGAAGAAGCAGAAGAAGGAGAAGGAGAAGGTGAAGTCTGGAGGGTGAATCAGAAGAAGCAGAAGAAGGAGAAGGAGAAGGTGAAGTCTGCAGGGTGAATCAGAAGAAGCAGAAGAAGGAGAAGGAGAAGGTGAAGTCTGGAGGGTGAATCAGAAGAAGCAGAATAAGGAGAAGGAGAAGGTGAAGTCTGGAGGGTGAATCAGAAGAAGCAGAAGAAGGAGAAGGAGAAGGTGAAGTCTGGAGGGTGAATCAGAAGGAGTAGAAGAAGGAGAAGGAGAAGGTGAAGTCTGGAGGGTGAATCAGAAGAAGCAGAAGAAGGAGAAGGAGAAGGTGAAGTCTGGAGGGTGAATCAGAAGAAGCAGAAGAAGGAGAAGGAGAAGGTGAAGTCTGGAGGGTGAATCAGAAGAAGTAGAAGAAGGAGAAGGAGAAGGTAAAGTCTGGAGGTTGAAGGAGAAGAAGTAGAAGAAGGAGAAGGAGAAGGTGAAGTCTGGAGGGTGAATCAGAAGAAGCAGAAGAAAGAGAAGGAGAAGGTGAAGTCTGGAGGGTGAATCAGAAGAAGTAGAAGAAGGAGAAGGAGAAGGTGAAGTCTGGAGGGTGAATCAGAATAATCAGAAGAAGGAGAAGGAGAAGGTGAAGTCTGGAGGGTGAATCAGAAGAAGCAGAAGAAAGAGAAGGAGAAGGTGAAGTCTGGAGGGTGAATCAGAAGAAGTAGAAGAAGGAGAAGGAGAAGGTGAAGTCTGGAGGGTGAATCAGAAAAAGCAGAAGAAGGAGAAGGAGAAGGTGAAGTCTGGAGGGTGAATCAGAAGAAGCAGAAGAAGGAGAAGGAGAAGGTGAAGTCTGGAGGGTGAATCAGAAGAAGCAGAAGAAGGAGAAGGTGAAGTCTGGAGGGTGAATCAGAAGAAGCAGAAGAAGGAGAAGGAGAAGGTGAAGTCTGGAGGATGAATCGGAAGAAGCAGAAAAAGGAGAAGGAGAAGGTGAAGTCTGAAGGGTGAATCAGAAGAAGTCGAAGAAGGAGAAGGAGAAGGTGAAGTCTGGAGGGTGAAGCAGAAGAAGTAGAAGAAGGAGAAGGAGAAGGTGAAGTCAGGAGGGTGAATCAGAAGAAGTAGAAGAAGGAGAAGGAGAAGGTGAAGTCAGGAGGGTGAATCAGAAGAAGCAGAAGAAGGAGAAGGAGAAGGTGAAGTCTGGAGGGTGAATCAGAAAAATCAGAAGAAGGAGAAGGAGAAGGTGAAGTCTGGAGGGTGAATCAGAAGAAGCAGAAGAAAGAGAAGGAGAAGGTGAAGTCTGGAGGGTGAAGCAGAAGAAACAGAAGAAGGAGAAGGAGAAGGTGAAGACTGGAGGGTGAATCAGAAGAAGTAGAAGAAGGAGAAGGAGAAGGTGAAGTCTGGAGGGTGAATCAGAAGAAGTAGAAGAAGGAGAAGGTGAAGTCTGGAGGGTGAATCAGAAGAAGCAGAAGAAGGAGAAGGAGAAGGTGAAGTCTGGAGGGTGAATCAGAAGAAGTAGAAGAAGGAGAAGGAGAAGGTGAAGTCTGGAGTGTGAATCAGAAGAAGCAGAAGAAGGAGAAGGAGAAGGTGAAGTCTGGAGGGTGAATCAGAAGAAGCAGAATAAGGAGAAGGAGAAGGTGAAGTCTGGAGGGTGAATCAGAAGAAGCAGAAGAAGGAGAAGGAGAAGGTGAAGTCTGGAGGGTGAATCAGAAGAAGTAGAAGAAGGAGAAGGAGAAGGTGAAGTCTGGAGGGTGAAGCAGAAGAAGTAGAAGAAGGAGAAGGAGAAGGTGAAGTCAGGAGGGTGAATCAGAAGAAGTAGAAGAAGGAGAAGGAGAAGGTGAAGTCAGGAGGGTGAATCAGAAGAAGCAGAAGAAGGAGAAAGAGAAGGTGAAGTCTGGAGGGTGAATCAGAAGAATCAGAGGAAGGAGAAGGAGAAGGTGAAGTCTGGAGGGTGAATCAGAAGAAGCAGAGGAAGGAGAAGGAGAAGGTGAAGTCTGGAGGGTGAATCAGAAGAAGCAGAATAAGGAGAAGGAGAAGGTGAAGTCTGGAGGGTGAATCAGAAGAAGCAGAATAAGGAGAAGGAGAAGGTGAAGTCTGGAGGGTGAATCAGAAGTGGCAGAAGAAGGAGAAGGAGAAGATGAAGTCTGGAGGGTGAATCAGAAGAAGTAGAAGAAGGAGAAGGAGAAGGTGAAGTCTGGAGGGTGAAGCAGAAGAAGTAGAAGAAGGAGAAGGAGAAGGTGAAGTCAGGAGGGTGAATCAGAAGAAGTAGAGGAAGAAGAAGGAGAAGGTGAAGTCAGGAGGGTGAATCAGAAGAAGCAGAAGAAGGAGAAGGAGAAGGTGAAGTCTGGAGGGTGAATCAGAAGAATCAGAAGAAGGAGAAGGAGAAGGTGAAGTCTGGAGGGTGAATCAGAAGAAGCAGAAGAAAGAGAAGGAGAAGGTGAAGTCTGGAGGGTGAAGCAGAAGAAACAGAAGAAGGAGAAGGAGAAGGTGAAGACTGGAGGGTGAATCAGAAGAAGTAGAAGAAGGAGAAGGAGAAGGTGAAGTCTGGAGGGTGAATCAGAAGAAGTAGAAGAAGGAGAAGTAGAAGGTGAAGTCTGGAGGGTGAATCAGAAGAAGCAGAAGAAGGAGAAGGAGAAGGTGAAGTCTGGAGGGTGAATCAGAAGAAGCAGAAGAAGGAGAAGGAGAAGATGAAGTCTGGAGGGTGAATCAGAAGAAGTAGAAGAAGGAGAAGGAGAAGGTGAATTCTGGAGGGTGAATCAGAAGTAGTAGAAGAAGGAGAAGGAGAAGGTGAAGTCTGGACGGTGAATCAGAAGAAACAGAAGAAGGAGAAGGAGAAGGTGAAGTCTGGAGGGTGAATCAGAAGAAGTAGAAGAAGGAGAAGGAGAAGGTGTAGTCTGGAGGGTGAATCAGAAGAAGTAGAAGAAGGAGAAGGAGAAGGTGAAGTCTGGAGGGTGAATCAGAAGAAGCAGAAGAAGGAGAAGGAGAAGGTGAAGTCTGGAGGGTGAATCAGAAGAAGCAGAAGAAGGAGAAGGAGAAGGTGAAGTCTGGAGGATGAATCAGAAGAAGCAGAATAAGGAGAAGGAGAAGGTGAAGTCTGGAGGGTGAATCAGAAGAAGCAGAAAAAGGAGAAGGAGAAGGTGAAGTCTGAAGGGTGAATCAGAAGAAGTAGAAGAAGGAGAAGGAGAAGGTGAAGTCTGGAGGGTGAAGCAGAAGAAGCAGAAGAAGGAGAAGGAGAAGGTGAAGTCAGGAGGGTGAATCAGAAGAAGTAGAAGAATGAGAAGGAGAAGGTGAAGTCAGGAGGGTGAATCATAAGAAGCAGAAGAAGGAGAAGGAGAAGGTGAAGTCTGGAGGGTGAATCAGAAGAATCAGAAGAAGGAGAAGGAGAAGGTGAAGTCTGGAGGGTGAATCAGAAGAAGCAGAAGAAAGAGAAGGAGAAGGTGAAATCTGGAGGGTGAAGCAGAAGAAACAGAAGAAGGAGAAGGAGAAGGTGAAGACTGGAGGGTGAATCAGAAGAAGTAGAAGAAGGAGAAGGAGAAGGTGAAGTCTGGAGGGTGAATCAGAAGAAGTAGAAGAAGGAGAAGGAGAAGGTGAAGTCTGGAGGGTGAATCAGAAGAAGCAGAAGAAGGAGAAGGAGAAGGTGAAGTCTGGAGGGTGAATCAGAAGAAGCAGAAGAAGGAGAAGGAGATGAAGTCTGGAGGGAGAATCAGAAGAAGTAGAAGAAGGAGAAGGAGAAGGTGAGGTCTGGAGGGTGAATCAGAAGAAGCAGAAGAAGGAGAAGGAGAAGGTGAAGTCTGGAGGGTGAATCAGGAGAAGCAGAAGAAGGAGAAGGAGAAGGTGAAGTCTGGAGGGTGAATCAGAAGAAGCAGAAGAAGGAGAAGGAGAAGGTGAAGTCAGGAGGGTGAATCAGAAGAAGCAGAAGAATGAGAAGGAGAAGGTGAAGTTAGGAGGGTGAATCAGAAGAAGCAGAAGAAGGAGAAGGAGCAGGTGATGTCAGGGGGATGAAGCAGAAGAAGTAGAAGAAGGAGAAGGAGAAGGTAAAGTCAGGACGGTGAAGCAGAAGAAGCAGAAGAAGGAGAAGGAGAAGGTGAAGTCTGGAGGGTGAATCAGAAGAAGTAGAAGAAGGAGAAGGAGAAGGTCAAGTCTGGAGGGTGAATCAGAAGAAGTAGAAGAAGGAGAAGGAGAAGGTGAAGTCTGGAGGGTAAAGCAGAAGAAGTAGAAGAAGGAGAAGGAGAAGGTGAATTCAGGAGGGTGAATCAGAAGAAGTAGAAGAAGGAGAAGGAGAAGGTGAAGTCAGGAGGGTGAATCAGAAGAAGCAGAAGAAGGAGAAGAAGAAGGTGAAGTCTGGAGGGTGAATCAGAAGAATCAGAAGAAGGAGAAGGAGAAGGTGAAGTCTGGAGGGTGAATCAGAAGAAGCAGAAGAAAGAGAAGGAGAAGGTGAAGTCTGGAGGGTGATTCAGAAGAAGTAGAAGAAGGAGAAGGAGAAGGTGAAGTCTGGAGTGTGAATCAGAAGAAGCAGAAGAAGGAGAAGGAGAAGGTGAAGTCTGGAGGGTGAATCAGAAGAAGCAGAATAAGGAGAAGGAGAAGGTGAAGTCTGGAGGGTGAATCAGAAGAAGCAGAAGAAGGAGAAGGAGAAGGTGAAGTCTGGAGGGTGAATCAGAAGAAGTAGAAGAAGGAGAAGGAGATGGTGAAGTCTGGAGGGTGAAGCAGAAGAAGTAGAAGAAGGAGAAGGAGAAGGTGAAGTCAGGAGGGTGAATCAGAAGAAGTAGAAGAAGGAGAAGGAGAAGATGAAGTCAGGAGGGTGAATCAGAAGAAGCAGAAGAAGGAGAAGGAGAAGGTGAAGTCTGGAGGGTGAATCAGAAGAATCAGAAGAAGGAGAAGGAGAAGGTGAAGTCTGGAGGGTGAATCAGAAGAAGCAGAGGAAGGAGAAGGAGAAGGTGAAGTCTGGAGGGTGAATCAGAAGAAGCAGAATAAGGAGAAGGAGAAGGTGAAGTCTGGAGGGTGAATCAGAAGAAGCAGAATAAGGAGAAGGAGAAGGTGAATTCTGGAGGGTGAATCAGAAGAAGCAGAAGAAGGCGAAGGAGAAGATGAAGTCTGGAGGGTGAAGCAGAAGAAGTAGAAGAAGGAGAAGGAGAAGGTGAAGTCTGGAGGGTGAAGCAGAAGAAGTAGAAGAAGGAGAAGGAGAAGGTGAAGTCAGGAGGGTGAATCAGAAGAAGTAGAAGAAGGAGAAGGAGAAGGTGAAGTCAGGAGGGTGAATCAGAAGAAGCAGAAGAAGGAGAAGGAGAAGGTGAAGTCTGGAGGGTGAATCAGAAGAATCAGAAGAAGGAGAAGGAGAAGGTGAAGTCTGGAGGGTGAATCAGAAGAAGCAGAAGAAAGAGAAGGAGAAGGTGAAGTCTGGAGGGTGAAGCAGAAGAAACAGAAGAAGGAGAAGGAGAATGTGAAGACTGGAGGGTGAATCAGAAGAAGTAGAAGAAGGAGAAGGAGAAGGTGAAGTCTGGAGGGTGAATCAGAAGAAGTAGAAGAAGGAGAAGGAGAAGGTGAAGTCTGGAGGGTGAATCAGAAGAAGCAGAAGAAGGAGAAGGAGAAGGTGAAGTCTGGAGGGTGAATCAGAAGAAGCAGAAGAAGGAGAAGGAGAAGATGAAGTCTGGAGGGTGAATCAGAAGAAGTAGAAGAAGGAGAAGGAGAAGGTGAAGACTGGAGGGTGAATCAGAAGTAGTAGAAGAAGGAGAAGGAGAAGGTGAAGTCTGGACGGTGAATCAGAAGAAACAGAAGAAGGAGAAGGAGAAGGTGAAGTCTGGAGGGTGAATCAGAAGAAGTAGAAGAAGGAGAAGGAGAAGGTGTAGTCTGGAGGGTGAATCAGAAGAAGTAGACGAAGGAGAAGGAGAAGGTGAAGTCTGGAGGGTGAATCAGAAGAAGCAGATGAAGGAGAAGGAGAAGGTGAAGTCTGGAGGGTGAATCAGAAGAAGCAGAATAAGGAGAAGGAGAAGGTGAAGTCTGGAGGGTGAATCAGAAGAAGCAGAAGAAGGAGAAGGAGAAGGTGAAGTCTGGAGGGTGAATCAGAAGAAGTAGAAGAAGGAGAAGGAGAAGGTGAAGTCTGGAGGGTGAATCAGAAGAAGCAGAAGAAGGAGAAGGAGAAGGTGAAGTCTGGAGGGTGAATCAGAAGAAGCAGAAGAAGGAGAAGGAGAAGGAGAAGTCTGGAGGGTGAATCAGAAGAAGCAGAAGAAGGAGAAGGAGAAGGTGAAGTCTGGAGGGTGAAGCAGAAGAAGTAGAAGAAGGAGAAGGAGAAGGTGAAGTCAGGAGGGTGAATCAGAAGAAGTAGAAGAAGGAGAAGGAGAAGGTGAAGTCAGGAGGGTGTATCAGAAGAAGCAGAAGAAGGAGAAGGAGAAGGTGAAGTCTGGAGGGTGAATCAGAAGAATCAGAAGAAGGAGAAGGAGAAGGTGAAGTCTGGAGGGTGAATCAGAAGAAGCAGAAGAAGGAGAAGGAGAAGGTGAAGTCTGGAGGGTGAATCAGAAGAAGCAGAAGAAGGAGAAGGAGAAGGTGAAGTCAGGAGGGTGAATCAGAAGAAGCAGAAGACGGAGAAGGAGAAGGTGAAGTTAGGAGGGTGAATCAGAAGAAGCAGAAGAAGGAGAAGGAGCAGGTGATGTCAGCGGGATGAAGCAGAAGAAGTAGAAGAAGGAGAAGGAGAAGGTGAAGTCAGGACGGTGAAGCAGAAGAAGCAGAAGAAGGAGAAGGAGAATGTGAAGTCTGGAGGGTGAATCAGAATAAGTAGAAGAAGGAGAAGGAGAAGGTCAAGTCTGGAGGGTGAATCAGAAGAAGTAGAAGAAGGAGAAGGAGAAGGTGAAGTCTGGAGGGTGAATCAGAAGAAGTAGAAGAAGGAGAAGGAGAAGGTGAAGTCTGGAGGGTGAATCAGAATAATCAGAAGAAGGAGAAGGAGAAGGTGAAGTCTGGAGGGTGAATCAGAAGAAGCAGAAGAAAGAGAAGGAGAAGGTGAAGTCTGGAGGGTGAATCAGAAGAAGTAGAAGAAGGAGAAGGAGAAGGTGAAGTCTGGAGGGTGAATCAGAAAAAGCAGAAGAAGGAGAAGGAGAAGGTGAAGTCTGGAGGGTGAATCAGAAGAAGCAGAAGAAGGAGAAGGAGAAGGTGAAGTCTGGAGGGTGAATCAGAAGAAGCAGAAGAAGGAGAAGGAGAAGGTGAAGTCTGGAGGGTGAATCAGAAGAAGCAGAAGAAGGAGAAGGAGAAGGTGAAGTCTGGAGGATGAATCAGAAGAAGCAGAAAAAGGAGAAGGAGAAGGTGAAGTCTGAAGGGTGAATCAGAAGAAGTCGAAGAAGGAGAAGGAGAAGGTGAAGTCTGGAGGGTGAAGCAGAAGAAGTAGAAGAAGGAGAAGGAGAAGGTGAAGTCAGGAGGGTGAATCAGAAGAAGTAGAACAAGGAGAAGGAGAAGGTGAAGTCAGGAGGGTGAATCAGAAGAAACAGAAGAAGGAGAAGGAGAAGTTGAAGTCTGGAGGGTGAATCAGAAGAATCAGAAGAAGGAGAAGGAGAAGGTGAAGTCTGGAGGGTGAATCAGAAGAAGCAGAAGAAAGAGAAGGAGAAGGTGAAGTCTGGAGGGTGAAGCAGAAGAAACAGAAGAAGGAGAAGGAGAAGGTGAAGACTGGAGGGTGAATCAGAAGAAGTAGAAGAAGGAGAAGGAGAAGGTGAAGTCTGGAGGGTGAATCAGAAGAAGTAGAAGAAGGAGAAGGAGAAGGTGAAGTCTGGAGGGTGAATCAGAAGAAGCAGAAGAAGGAGAAGGAGAAGGTGAAGTCTGGAGGGTGAATCAGAAGAAGCAGAAGAAGGAGAAGGAGAAGATGAAGTCTGGAGGGTGAATCAGAAGAAGTAGAAGAAGGAGAAGGAGAAGGTGAGGTCTGGAGGGTGAATCAGAAGAAGCAGAAGAAGGAGAAGGAGAAGGTGAAGTCTGGAGGGTGAATCAGAAGAAGCAGAAGAAGGAGAAGGAGAAGGTGAAGTCTGGAGGGTGAATCAGAAGAAGCAGAAGAAGGAGAAGGAGAAGGTGAAGTCAGGAGGGTGAATCAGAAGAAGCAGAAGAAGGAGAAGGAGAAGGTGAAGTCTGGAGGGTGAATCAGAAGAAGCAGAAGAAGGAGAAGGAGAAGTTGAAGACTGGAGGGTGAATCAGAAGAAGTAGAAGAAGGAGAAGGAGAAGGTGAAAACTGAAGGGTGAATCAGAAGAAGTAGAAGAAGGAGAAGGAGAAGGTGAAGTCTGGAGGGTGAATCAGAAGAAGCAGAAGAAGGAGAAGGAGAAGGTGAAGTCTGGAGGGTGAATCAGAAGAAGCAGAAGAAGGAGAAGGAGAAGATGAAGTCTGGAGGGTGAATCAGAAGAAGTAGAAGAAGGAGAAGGAGAAGGTGAAGTCTGGAGGGTGAATCAGAAGAATCAGAAGAAGGAGAAGGAGAAGGTGAAGTCTGGAGGGTGAATCAGAAGAAGCAGAAGAAAGAGAAGGAGAAGGTGAAGTCTGGAGGGTGAAGCAGAAGAAACAGAAGAAGGAGAAGGAGAAGGTGAAGACTGGAGGGTGAATCAGAAGAAGTAGAAGAAGGAGAAGGAGAAGGTGAAGTCTGGAGGGTGAATCAGAAGAAGTAGAAGAAGGAGAAGGAGAAGGTGAAGTCTGGAGGGTGAATCAGAAGACGCAGAAGAAGGAGAAGGAGAAGGTGAAGTCTGGAGGGTGAATCAGAAGAAGCAGAAGAAGGAGAAGGAGAAGATGAAGTCTGGAGGGTGAATCAGAAGAAGTAGAAGAAGGAGAAGGAGAAGGTGAGGTCTGGAGGGTGAATCAGAAGAAGCAGAAGAAGGAGAAGGAGAAGGTGAAGTCTGGAGGGTGAATCAGAAGAAGCAGAAGAAGGAGAAGGAGAAGGTGAAGTCTGGAGGGTGAATCAGAAGAAGCAGAAGAAGGAGAAGGAGAAGGTGAAGTCAGGAGGGTGAATCAGAAGAAGCAGAAGAAGGAGAAGGAGAAGGTGAAGTTAGGAGGGTGAATCAGAAGAAGCAGAAGAAGGAGAAGGAGCAGGTGATGTCAGGGGGATGAAGCAGAAGAAGTAGAAGAAGGAGAAGGAGAAGGTGAAGTCAGGACGGTGAAGCAGAAGAAGCAGAAGAAGGAGAAGGAGAAGGTGAAGTCTGGAGGGTGAATCAGAAGAAGTAGAAGAAGGAGAAGGAGAAGGTCAAGTCTGGAGGGTGAATCAGAAGAAGTAGAATAAGGAGAAGGAGAAGGTGAAGTCTGGAGGGTGAAGCAGAAGAAGTAGAAGAAGGAGAAGGAGAAGGTGAAGTCAGGAGGGTGAATCAGAAGAAGTAGAAGAAGGAGAAGGAGAAGGTGAAGTCAGGAGGGTGAATCAGAAGAAGCAGAAGAAGGAGAAGGAGAAGGTGAAGTCTGGAGGGTGAATCAGAAGAATCAGAAGAAGGAGAAGGAGAAGGTGAAGTCTGGAGGGTGAATCAGAAGAAGCAGAAGAAAGAGAAGGAGAAGGTGAAGTCTGGAGGGTGAATCAGAAGAAGTAGAAGAAGGAGAAGGAGAAGGTGAAGTCTGGAGTGTGAATCAGAAGAAGCAGAAGAAGGAGAAGGAGAAGGTGAAGTCTGGAGGGTGAATCAGAAGAAGCAGAATAAGGAGAAGGAGAAGGTGAAGTCTGGAGGGTGAATCAGAAGAAGCAGAAGAAGGAGAAGGAGAAGGTGAAGTCTGGAGGGTGAATCAGAAGAAGTAGAAGAAGGAGAAGGAGAAGGTGAAGTCTGGAGGGTGAAGCAGAAGAAGTAGAAGAAGGAGAAGGAGAAGGTGAAGTCAGGAGGGAGAATCAGAAGAAGTAGAAGAAGGAGAAGGAGAAGGTGAAGTCAGGAGGGTGAATCAGAAGAAGCAGAAGAAGGAGAAAGAGAAGGTGAAGTCTGGAGGGTGAATCAGAAGAATCAGAGGAAGGAGAAGGAGAAGGTGAAGTCTGGAGGGTGAATCAGAAGAAGCAGAGGAAGGAGAAGGAGAAGGTGAAGTCTGGAGGGTGAATCAGAAGAAGCAGAATAAGGAGAAGGAGAAGGTGAAGTCTGGAGGGTGAATCAGAAGAAGCAGAATAAGGAGAAGGAGAAGGTGAAGTCTGGAGGGTGAATCAGAAGAAGTAGAAGAAGGAGAAGGAGAAGGTGGAGTCTGGAGGGTGAAGCAGAAGAAGTAGAAGAAGGAGAAGGAGAAGGTGAAGTCAGGAGGGTGAATCAGAAGAAGTAGAAGAAGAAGAAGGAGAAGGTGAAGTCAGGAGGGTGAATCAGAAGAAGCAGAAGAAGGAGAAGGAGAAGGTGAAGTCTGGAGGGTGAATCAGAAGAATCAGAAGAAGGAGAAGGAGAAGGTGAAGTCTGGAGGGTGAATCAGAAGAAGCAGAAGAAAGAGAAGGAGAAGGTGAAGTCTGGAGGGTGAAGCAGAAGAAACAGAAGAAGGAGAAGGAGAAGGTGAAGACTGGAGGGTGAATCAGAAGAAGTAGAAGAAGGAGAAGGAGAAGGTGAAGTCTGGAGGGTGAATCAGAAGAAGTAGAAGAAGGAGAAGGAGAAGGTGAAGTCTGGAGGGTGAATCAGAAGAACCAGAAGAAGGAGAAGGAGAAGGTGAAGTCTGGAGGGTGAATCAGAAGAAGCAGAAGAAGGAGAAGGAGAAGATGAAGTCTGGAGGGTGAATCAGAAGAAGTAGAAGAAGGAGAAGGAGAAGGTGAATTCTGGAGGGTGAATCAGAAGTAGTAGAAGAAGGAGAAGGAGAAGGTGAAGTCTGGACGGTGAATCAGAAGAAACAGAAGAAGGAGAAGGAGAAGGTGAAGTCTGGAGGGTGAATCAGAAGAAGTAGAAGAAGGAGAAGGAGAAGGTGTAGTCTGGAGGGTGAATCAGAAGAAGTAGAAGAAGGAGAAGGAGAAGGTGAAGTCTGGAGGGTGAATCAGAAGAAGCAGAAGAAGGAGAAGGAGAAGGTGACGTCTGGAGGGTGAATCAGAAGAAGCAGAAGAAGGAGAAGGAGAAGGTGAAGTCTGGAGGATGAATCAGAAGAAGCAGAATAAGGAGAAGGAGAAGGTGAAGTCTGGAGGGTGAATCAGAAGAAGCAGAAAAAGGAGAAGGAGAAGGTGAAGTCTGAAGGGTGAATCAGAAGAAGTAGAAGAAGGAGAAGGAGAAGGTGTAGTCTGGAGGGTGAAGCAGAAGAAGTAGAAGAAGGAGAAGGAGAAGGTGAAGTCAGGAGGGTGAATCAGAAGAAGTAGAAGAAGGAGAAGGAGAAGGTGAAGTCAGGAGGGTGAATCATAAGAAGCAGAAGAAGGAGAAGGAGAAGGTGAAGTCTGGAGGGTGAATCAGAAGAATCAGAAGAAGGAGAAGGAGAAGGTGAAGTCTGGAGGGTGAATCAGAAGAAGCAGAAGAAAGAGAAGGAGAAGGTGAAGTCTGGAGGGTGAAGCAGAAGAAACAGAAGAAGGAGAAGGAGAAGGTGAAGACTGGAGGGTGAATCAGAAGAAGTAGAAGAAGGAGAAGGAGAAGGTGAAGTCTGGAGGGTGAATCAGAAGAAGTAGAAGAAGGAGAAGGAGAAGGTGAAGCCTGGAGGGTGAATCAGAAGAAGCAGAAGAAGGAGAAGGAGAAGGTGAAGTCTGGAGGGTGAATCAGAAGAAGCAGAAGAAGGAGAAGGAGAAGATGAAGTCTGGAGGGTGAATCAGAAGAAGTAGAAGAAGGAGAAGGAGAAGGTGAGGTCTGGAGGGTGAATCAGAAGAAGCAGAAGAAGGAGAAGGAGAAGGTGAAGTCTGGAGGGTGAATCAGAAGAAGCAGAAGAAGGAGAAGGAGAAGGTGAAGTCAGGAGGGTGAATCAGAAGAAGCAGAAGAAGGAGAAGGAGAAGGTGAAGTTAGGAGGGTGAATCAGAAGAAGCAGAAGAAGGAGAAGGAGCAGGTGATGTCAGGGGGATGAAGCAGAAGAAGTAGAAGAAGGAGAAGGAGAAGGTGAAGTCAGGACGGTGAAGCAGAAGAAGCAGAAGAAGGAGAAGGAGAAGGTGAAGTCTGGAGGGTGAATCAGAAGAAGTAGAAGAAGGAGAAGGAGAAGGTCAAGTCTGGAGGGTGAATCAGAAGAAGTAGAAGAAGGAGAAGGAGAAGGTGAAGTCTGGAGGGTGAAGCAGAAGAAGTAGAAGAAGGAGAAGGAGAAGGTGAAGTCAGGAGGGTGAATCAGAAGAAGTAGAAGAAGGAGAAGGAGAAGGTGAAGTCAGGAGGGTGAATCAGAAGAAGCAGAAGAAGGAGAAGAAGAAGGTGAAGTCTGGAGGGTGAATCAGAAGAATCAGAAGAAGGAGAAGGAGAAGGTGAAGTCTGGAGGGTGAATCAGAAGAAGCAGAAGAAAGAGAAGGAGAAGGTGAAGTCTGGAGGGTGATTCAGAAGAAGTAGAAGAAGGAGAAGGAGAAGGTGAAGTCTGGAGTGTGAATCAGAAGAAGCAGAAGAAGGAGAAGGAGAAGGTGAAGTCTGGAGGGTGAATCAGAAGAAGCAGAATAAGGAGAAGGAGAAGGTGAAGTCTGGAGGGTGAATCAGAAGAAGCAGAAGAAGGAGAAGGAGAAGGTGAAGTCTGGAGGGTGAATCAGAAGAAGTAGAAGAAGGAGAAGGAGAAGGTGAAGTCTGGAGGGTGAAGCAGAAGAAGTAGAAGAAGGAGAAGGAGAAGGTGAAGTCAGGAGGGTGAATCAGAAGAAGTAGAAGAAGGAGAAGGAGAAGGTGAAGTCAGGAGGGTGAATCAGAAGAAGCAGAAGAAGGAGAAGGAGAAGGTGAAGTCTGGAGGGTGAATCAGAAGAATCAGAAGAAGGAGAAGGAGAAGGTGAAGTCTGGAGGGTGAATCAGAAGAAGCAGAGGAAGGAGAAGGAGAAGGTGAAGTCTGGAGGGTGAATCAGAAGAAGCAGAATAAGGAGAAGGAGAAGGTGAAGTCTGGAGGGTGAATCAGAAGAAGCAGAATAAGGAGAAGGAGAAGGTGAAGTCTGAAGGGTGAATCAGAAGAAGCAGAAGAAGGAGAAGGAGAAGATGAAGTCTGGAGGGTGAAGCAGAAGAAGTAGAAGAAGGAGAAGGAGAAGGTGAAGTCTGGAGGGTGAAGCAGAAGAAGTAGAAGAAGGAGAAGGAGAAGGTGAAGTCAGGAGGGTGAATCAGAAGAAATAGAAGAAGGAGAAGGAGAAGGTGAAGTCAGGAGGGTGAATCAGAAGAAGCAGAAGAAGGAGAAGGAGAAGGTGAAGTCTGGAGGGTGAATCAGAAGAATCAGAAGAAGGAGAAGCAGAAGGTGAAGTCTGGAGGGTGAATCAGAAGAAGCAGAAGAAAGAGAAGGAGAAGGTGAAGTCTGGAGGGTGAAGCAGAAGAAACAGAAGAAGGAGAAGGAGAAGGTGAAGACTGGAGGGTGAATCAGAAGAAGTAGAAGAAGGAGAAGGAGAAGGTTATATCTGGAGGGTGAATCAGAAGAAGGAGAAGAAGGAGAAGGAGAAGGTGAAGTCTGGAGGGTGAATCAGAAGAAGCAGAAGAAGGAGAAGGAGAAGGTGAAGTCTGGAGGGTGAATCAGAAGAAGCAGAAGAAGGAGAAGGAGAAGATGAAGTCTGGAGGGTGAATCAGAAGAAGTAGAAGAAGGAGAAGGAGAAGGTGAAGTCTGGAGGGTGAATCAGAAGTAGTAGAAGAAAGAGAAGGTGAAGGTGAAGTCTGGACGGTGAATCAGAAGAAACAGAAGAAGGAGAAGGAGAAGGTGAAGTCTGGAGCGTGAATCAGAAGAAGTAGAAGAAGGAGAAGGAGAAGGTGTAGTCTGGAGGGTGAATCAGAAGAAGTAGACGAAGGAGAAGGAGAAGGTGAAGTCTGGAGGGTGAATCAGAAGAAGGAGAAGAAGGAGAAGGAGAAGGTGTAGTCTGGAGGGTGAATCAGAAGAAGCAGAAGAAGGAGAAGGAGAAGGTGAAGTCTGGAGGGTGAATCAGAAGAAGCAGAAGAAGGAGAAGGAGAAGGAGAAGTCTGGAGGGTGAATCAGAAGAAGCAGAAGAAGGAGAAGGAGAAGGTGAAGTCTGGAGGGTGAATCAGAAGAAGTAGAAGAAGGAGAAGGAGAAGGTGAAGTCAGGAGGGTGAATCAGAAGAAGCAGAAGAAGGAGAAGGAGAAGGTGAAGTCTGGAGGGTGAATCAGAAGAATCAGAAGAAGGAGAAGGAGAAGGTGAAGTCTGGAGGGTGAATCAGAAGAAGCAGAAGAAGGAGAAGGAGAAGGTGAAGTCTGGAGGGTGAATCAGAAGAAGCAGAAGAAGGAGAAGGAGAAGGTGAAGTCAGGAGGGTGAATCAGAAGAAGCAGAAGACGGAGAAGGAGAAGGTGAAGTTAGGAGGGTGAATCAGAAGAAGCAGAAGAAGGAGAAGGAGCAGGTGATGTCAGCGGGATGAAGCAGAAGAAGTAGAAGAAGGAGAAGGAGAAGGTGAAGTCAGGACGGTGAAGCAGAAGAAGCAGAAGAAGGAGAAGGAGAATGTGAAGTCTGGAGGGTGAATCAGAATAAGTAGAAGAAGGAGAAGGAGAAGGTCAAGTCTGGAGGGTGAATCAGAAGAAGTAGAAGAAGGAGAAGGAGAAGGTGAAGTCTGGAGGGTGAAGCAGAAGAAGTAGAAGAAGGAGAAGGAGAAGTTGAAGTCAGGAGGGTGAATCAGAAGAAGTAGAAGAAGGAGAAGGAGAAGGTGAAGTCAGGAGGGTGAATCAGAAGAAGCAGAAGAAGGAGAAGGAGAAGGTGAAGTCTGGAGGGTGAATCAGAAGAAGTAGAAGAAGGAGAAGGAGAAGGTGTTGTCTGGAGGGTGAATCAGAAGAAGTAGATGAAGGAGAAGGAGAAGGTGAAGTCTGGAGGGTGAATCAGAAGAAGCAGAAGAAGGAGAAGGAGAAGGTGAAGTCTGGAGGGTGAATCAGAAGAAGCAGAATAAGGAGAAGGAGAAGGTGAAGTCTGGAGGGTGAATCAGAAGAAGCAGAAAAAGGAGAAGGAGAAGGTGAAGTCTGAAGGGTGAATCAGAAGAAGTAGAAGAAGGAGAAGGAGAAGGTGAAGTCTGGATGGTGAAGCAGAAGAAGTAGAAGAAGGAGAAGGAGAAGGTGATGTCAGGAGGGTGAATCAGAAGAAGTAGAAGAAGGAGAAGGAGAAGGTGAAGTCAGGAGGGTGAATCAGAAGAAGCAGAAGAAGGAGAAGGAGAAAGTGACGTCTGGAGGGTGAATCAGAAGAATCAGAAGAAGGAGAAGGAGAAGGTGAAGTCTGGAGGGTGAATCAGAAGAAGCAGAAGAAAGAGAAGGAGAAGGTGAAGTCTGGAGGGTGAAGCAGAAGAAACAGAAGAAGGAGAAGGTGAAGTCTGGAGGGTGAATCAGAAGAAGTAGAAGAAGGAGAAGGAGAAGGTGAAGTCTGGAGGGTGAATCAGAAGAAGTAGAAGAAGGAGAAGGAGAAGGTGAAGTCTGGAGGGTGAATCAGAAGAAGCAGAAGAAGGAGAAGGAGAAGGTGAAGTCTGGAGGGTGAATCAGAAGAAGCAGAAGAAGGAGAAGGAACAGATGAAGTCTGGAGGGTGAATCAGAAGAAGTAGAAGAAGGAGAAGGAGAAGGTGAGGTCTGGAGGGTGAATCAGAAGAAGCAGAAGAAGGAGAAGGAGAAGGTGAAGTCTGGAGGGTGAATCAGAAGAAGCAGAAGAAGGAGAAGGAGAAGGTGAAGTCTGGAGGGTGAATCAGAAGAAGCAGAAGAAGGAGAAGGAGAAGGTGAAGTCAGGAGGGTGAATCAGAAGAAGCAGAAGAAGGAGAAGGAGAATGTGAAGTTAGGAGGGTGAATCAGAAGAAGCAGAAGAAGGAGAAGGAGCAGGTGATGTCAGGGGGATGAAGCAGAAGAAGTAGAAGAAGGAGAAGGAGAAGGTGAAGTCAGGACGGTGAAGCAGAAGAAGCAGAAGAAGGAGAAGGAGAAGGTGAAGTCTGGAGGGTGAATCAGAAGAAGTAGAAGAAGGAGAAGGAGAAGGTCAAGTCTGGAGGGTGAATCAGAAGAAGTAGAAGAAGGAGAAGGAGAAGGTGAAGTCTGGAGGGTGAAGCAGAAGAAGTAGAAGAAGGAGAAGGAGAAGGTGAAGTCAGGAGGGTGAATCAGAAGAAGTAGAAGAAGGAGAAGGAGAAGGTGAAGTCAGGAGGGTGAATCAGAAGAAGCAGAAGAAGGAGAAGAAGAAGGTGAAGTCTGGAGGGTGAATCAGAAGAATCAGAAGAAGGAGAAGGAGAAGGTGAAGTCTGGAGGGTGAATCAGATGAAGCAGAAGAAAGAGAAGGAGAAGGTGAAGTCTGGAAGGTGAATCAGAAGAAGTAGAAGAAGGAGAAGGAGAAGGTGAAGTCTGGAGTGTGAATCAGAAGAAGCAGAAGAAGGAGAAGGAGAAGGTGAAGTCTGGAGAGTGAATCAGAAGAAGCAGAATAAGGAGAAGGAGAAGGTGAAGTCTGGAGGGTGAATCAGAAGAAGTAGAAGAAGGAGAAGGAGAAGGTGAAGTCTGGAGGGTGAAGCAGAAGAAGTAGAAGAAGGAGAAGGAGAAGGTGAAGTCAGGAGGGTGAATCAGAAGAAGTAGAAGAAGGAGAAGGACAAGGTGAAGTCAGGAGGGTGAATCAGAAGAAGCAGAAGAAGGAGAAGGAGAAGGTGAAGTCTGGAGGGTGAATCAGAAGAATCAGAAGAAGGAGAAGGAGAAGGTGAAGTCTGGAGGGTGAATCAGAAGAAGCAGAGGAAGGAGAAGGAGAAGGTGAAGTCTGGAGGGTGAATCAGAAGAAGCAGAATAAGGAGAAGGAGAAGGTGAAGTCTGGAGGGTGAATCAGAAGAAGCAGAATAAGGAGAAGGAGAAGGTGAAGTCTGGAGGGTGAATCAGAAGAAGCAGAAGTAGGAGAAGGAGAAGATGAAGTCTGGAGGGTGAATCAGAAGAAGTAGAAGAAGGAGAAGGAGAAGGTGAAGTCTGGAGGGTGAAGCAGAAGAAGTAGAAGAAGGAGAAGGAGAAGGTGAAGTCAGGAGGGTGAATCAGAAGAAGCAGAAGAAGGAGAAGGAAAAGGTGAAGTCTGGAGGGTGAATCAGAAGAATCAGAAGAAGGAGAAGGAGAAGGTGAAGTCTGGAGGGTGAATCAGAAGAAGCAGAAGAAAGAGAAGGAGAAGGTGAAGTCTGGAGGGTGAAGCAGAAGAAACAGAAGAAGGAGAAGGAGAAGGTGAAGACTGGAGGGTGAATCAGAAGAAGTAGAAGAAGGAGAAGGAGAAGGTGAAGTCTGGAGGGTGAATCAGAAGAAGTAGAAGAAGGAGAAGGAGAAGGTGAAGTCTGGAGGGTGAATCAGAAGAAGCAGAAGAAGGAGAAGGAGAAGGTGAAGTCTGGAGGGTGAATCAGAAGAAGCAGAAGAAGGAGAAGGAGAAGATGAAGTCTGGAGGGTGAATCAGAAGAAGTAGAAGAAGGAGAAGGAGAAGGTGAAGTCTGGAGGGTGAATCAGAAGTAGTAGAAGAAGGAGAAGGAGAAGGTGAAGTCTGGACGGTGAATCAGAAGAAACAGAAGAAGGAGAAGGAGAAGGTGAAGTTAGGAGGGTGAATCAGAAGAAGCAGAAGAAGGAGAAGGAGCAGGTGATGTCAGCGGGATGAAGCAGAAGAAGTAGAAGAAGGAGAAGGAGAAGGTGAAGTCAGGACGGTGAAGCAGAAGAAGCAGAAGAAGGAGAAGGAGAAGGTCAAGTCTGGAGGGTGAATCAGAAGAAGTAGAAGAAGGAGAAGGAGAAGGTGAAGTCTGGAGGGTGAAGCAGAAGAAGTAGAAGAAGGAGAAGGAGAAGTTGAAGTCAGGAGGGTGAATCAGAAGAAGTAGAAGAAGGAGAAGGAGAAGGTGAAGTCAGGAGGGTGAATCAGAAGAAGCAGAAGAAGGAGAAGGAGAAGGTGAAGTCTGGAGGGTGAATCAGAAGAAGTAGAAGAAGGAGAAGGAGAAGGTGTTGTCTGGAGGGTGAATCAGAAGAAGTAGACGAAGGAGAAGGAGAAGGTGAAGTCTGGAGGGTGAATCAGAAGAAGCAGAAGAAGGAGAAGGAGAAGGTGAAGTCTGGAGGGTGAATCAGAAGAAGCAGAATAAGGAGAAGGAGAAGGTGAAGTCTGGAGGGTGAATCAGAAGAAGCAGAAAAAGGAGAAGGAGAAGGTGAAGTCTGAAGGGTGAATCAGAAGAAGTAGAAGAAGGAGAAGGAGAAGGTGAAGTCTGGATGGTGAAGCAGAAGAAGTAGAAGAAGGAGAAGGAGAAGGTGATGTCAGGAGGGTGAATCAGAAGAAGTAGAAGAAGGAGAAGGAGAAGGTGAAGTCAGGAGGGTGAATCAGAAGAAGCAGAAGAAGGAGAAGGAGAAAGTGACGTCTGGAGGGTGAATCAGAAGAATCAGAAGAAGGAGAAGGAGAAGGTGAAGTCTGGAGGGTGAATCAGAAGAAGCAGAAGAAAGAGAAGGAGAAGGTGAAGTCTGGAGGGTGAAGCAGAAGAAACAGAAGAAGGAGAAGGTGAAGACTGGAGGGTGAATCAGAAGAAGTAGAAGAAGGAGAAGGAGAAGGTGAAGTCTGGAGGGTGAATCAGAAGAAGTAGAAGAAGGAGAAGGAGAAGGTGAAGTCTGGAGGGTGAATCAGAAGAAGCAGAAGAAGGAGAAGGAGAAGGTGAAGTCTGGAGGGTGAATCAGAAGAAGCAGAAGAAGGAGAAGGAACAGATGAAGTCTGGAGGGTGAATCAGAAGAAGTAGAAGAAGGAGAAGGAGAAGGTGAGGTCTGGAGGGTGAATCAGAAGAAGCAGAAGAAGGAGAAGGAGAAGGTGAAGTCTGGAGGGTGAATCAGAAGAAGCAGAAGAAGGAGAAGGAGAAGGTGAAGTCTGGAGGGTGAATCAGAAGAAGCAGAAGAAGGAGAAGGAGAAGGTGAAGTCAGGAGGGTGAATCAGAAGAAGCAGAAGAAGGAGAAGGAGAATGTGAAGTTAGGAGGGTGAATCAGAAGAAGCAGAAGAAGGAGAAGGAGCAGGTGATGTCAGGGGGATGAAGCAGAAGAAGTAGAAGAAGGAGAAGGAGAAGGTGAAGTCAGGACGGTGAAGCAGAAGAAGCAGAAGAAGGAGAAGGAGAAGGTGAAGTCTGGAGGGTGAATCAGAAGAAGTAGAAGAAGGAGAAGGAGAAGGTCAAGTCTGGAGGGTGAATCAGAAGAAGTAGAAGAAGGAGAAGGAGAAGGTGAAGTCTGGAGGGTGAAGCAGAAGAAGTAGAAGAAGGAGAAGGAGAAGGTGAAGTCAGGAGGGTGAATCAGAAGAAGTAGAAGAAGGAGAAGGAGAAGGTGAAGTCAGGAGGGTGAATCAGAAGAAGCAGAAGAAGGAGAAGAAGAAGGTGAAGTCTGGAGGGTGAATCAGAAGAATCAGAAGAAGGAGAAGGAGAAGGTGAAGTCTGGAGGGTGAATCAGATGAAGCAGAAGAAAGAGAAGGAGAAGGTGAAGTCTGGAAGGTGAATCAGAAGAAGTAGAAGAAGGAGAAGGAGAAGGTGAAGTCTGGAGTGTGAATCAGAAGAAGCAGAAGAAGGAGAAGGAGAAGGTGAAGTCTGGAGAGTGAATCAGAAGAAGCAGAATAAGGAGAAGGAGAAGGTGAAGTCTGGAGGGTGAATCAGAAGAAGTAGAAGAAGGAGAAGGAGAAGGTGAAGTCTGGAGGGTGAAGCAGAAGAAGTAGAAGAAGGAGAAGGAGAAGGTGAAGTCAGGAGGGTGAATCAGAAGAAGTAGAAGAAGGAGAAGGACAAAGTGAAGTCAGGAGGGTGAATCAGAAGAAGCAGAAGAAGGAGAAGGAGAAGGTGAAGTCTGGAGGGTGAATCAGAAGAATCAGAAGAAGGAGAAGGAGAAGGTGAAGTCTGGAGGGTGAATCAGAAGAAGCAGAGGAAGGAGAAGGAGAAGGTGAAGTCTGGAGGGTGAATCAGAAGAAGCAGAATAAGGAGAAGGAGAAGGTGAAGTCTGGAGGGTGAATCAGAAGAAGCAGAATAAGGAGAAGGAGAAGGTGAAGTCTGGAGGGTGAATCAGAAGAAGCAGAAGTAGGAGAAGGAGAAGATGAAGTCTGGAGGGTGAATCAGAAGAAGTAGAAGAAGGAGAAGGAGAAGGTGAAGTCTGGAGGGTGAAGCAGAAGAAGTAGAAGAAGGAGAAGGAGAAGGTGAAGTCAGGAGGGTGAATCAGAAGAAGCAGAAGAAGGAGAAGGAAAAGGTGAAGTCTGGAGGGTGAATCAGAAGAATCAGAAGAAGGAGAAGGAGAAGGTGAAGTCTGGAGGGTGAATCAGAAGAAGCAGAAGAAAGAGAAGGAGAAGGTGAAGTCTGGAGGGTGAAGCAGAAGAAACAGAAGAAGGAGAAGGAGAAGGTGAAGACTGGAGGGTGAATCAGAAGAAGTAGAAGAAGGAGAAGGAGAAGGTGAAGTCTGGAGGGTGAATCAGAAGAAGTAGAAGAAGGAGAAGGAGAAGGTGAAGTCTGGAGGGTGAATCAGAAGAAGCAGAAGAAGGAGAAGGAGAAGGTGAAGTCTGGAGGGTGAATCAGAAGAAGCAGAAGAAGGAGAAGGAGAAGATGAAGTCTGGAGGGTGAATCAGAAGAAGTAGAAGAAGGAGAAGGAGAAGGTGAAGTCTGGAGGGTGAATCAGAAGTAGTAGAAGAAGGAGAAGGAGAAGGTGAAGTCTGGACGGTGAATCAGAAGAAACAGAAGAAGGAGAAGGAGAAGGTGAAGTCTGGAGGGTGAATCAGAAGAAGTAGAAGAAGGAGAAGGAGAAGGTGTAGTCTGGAGGGTCAATCAGAAGAAGTAGACGAAGGAGAAGGAGAAGGTGAAGTCTGGAGTGTGAATCAGAAGAAGCAGAAGAAGGAAATGGAGAAGGTGAAGTCTGGAGGGTGAATCAGAAGAAGTAGAAGAAGGAGAAGGAGAAGGTGAAGTCTGGAGGGTGAATCAGAAGAAGCAGAAGAAGGAGAAGGAGAAGGTGAAGTCTGGAGGGTGAATCAGAAGAAGCAGAAGAAGGAGAAGGAGAAGGTGAAGTCTGGAGGGTGAAGCAGAAGAAGTAGAAGAAGGAGAAGGAGAAGGTGAAGTCAGGAGGGTGAATCAGAAGAAGTAGAAGAAGGAGAAGGAGAAGGTGAGGTCAGGAGGGTGAATCAGAAGAAGCAGAAGAAGGAGAAGGAGAAGGTGAAGTCTGGAGGGTGAATCAGAAGAATCAGAAGAAGGAGAAGGAGAAGGTGAAGTCTGGAGGGTGAATCAGAAGAAGCAGAAGAAGGAGAAGGAGAAGGTGAAGTCTGGAGGGTGAATCAGAAGAAGCAGAAGAAGGAGAAGGAGAAGGTGAAGTCAGGAGGGTGAATCAGAAGAAGCAGAAGAAGGAGAAGGAGAAGGTGAAGTTAGGAGGGTGAATCAGAAGAAGCAGAAGAAGGAGAAGGAGCAGGTGATGTCAGCGGGATGAAGCAGAAGAAGTAGAAGAAGGAGAAGGAGAAGGTGAAGTCAGGACGGTGAAGCAGAAGAAGCAGAAGAAGGAGAAGGAGAAGGTGAAGTCTGGAGGGTGAATCAGAATAAGTAGAAGAAGGAGAAGGAGAAGGTCAAGTCTGGAGGGTGAATCAGAAGAAGTAGAAGAAGGAGAAGGAGAAGGTGAAGTCTGGAGGGTGAAGCAGAAGAAGTAGAAGAAGGAGAAGGAGAAGGTGAAGTCAGGAGGGTGAATCAGAAGAAGTAGAAGAAGGAGAAGGAGAAGGTGAAGTCAGGAGGGTGAATCAGAAGAAGCAGAAGAAGGAGAAGGAGAAGGTGAAGTCTGGAGGGTGAATCAGAAGAATCAGAAGAAGGAGAAGGAGAAGGTGAAGTCTGGAGGGTGAATCAGGAGAAGCAATAGAAAGAGAAGGAGAAGGTGAAGTCTGGAAGGTGAATCAGAAGAAGCAGAAGAAGGAGAAGGAGAAGGTGAAGTCAGGAGGGTGAATCAGAAGAAGCAGAAGAAGTAGAAGGAGAAGGTGAAGTTAGGAGGGTGAATCAGAAGAAGCAGAAGAAGGAGAAGGAGCAGGTGATGTCAGGGGGATGAAGCAGAAGAAGTAGAAGAAGGAGAAGGAGAAGGTGAAGTCAGGACGGTGAAGCAGAAGAAGCAGTAGAAGGAGAAGGAGAAGGTGAAGACTGGAGGGTGAATCAGAAGAAGTAGAAGAAGGAGAAGGAGAAGGTCAAGTCTGGAGGGTGAATCAGAAGAAGTAGAAGAAGGAGAAGGAGAAGGTGAAGTCTGGAGGGTGAAGCAGAAGAAGTAGAAGAAGGAGAAGGAGAAGGTGAAGTCAGGAGGGTGAATCAGAAGAAGTAGAAGAAGGGGAAGGAGAAGGTGAAGTCAGGAGGGTGAATCAGAAGAAGCAGAAGAAGGAGAAGGAGAAGGTGAAGTCTGGAGGGTGAATCAGAAGAAGCAGAAGAAGGAGAAGGAGAAGATGAAATCAGGAGGGTGAATCAGAAGAAGTAGAAGAAGGAGAAGGAGAAGGTGAGGTCTTGAGGGTGAATCAGAAGAAGTAGAAGAAGGAGAAGGAGAAGGTGAAGTCTGGAGGGGTGAATCAGAAGAAGCAGAAGAAGGAGAAGGAGAAGGTGAAGTCTGGAGGGTGAATCAGAAGAAGCAGAAGAAGGAGAAGGAGAAGGTGAAGTCTGGAGGGTGAATCAGAAGAAGCAGAAGAAGGAGAAGAGAAGATGAAATCTGGAGGGTGAATCAGAAGAAGCAGAAGAAAGAGAAGGAGAAGGTGAAGTCTGGAGGGTGAATCAGAAGAAGTAGAAGAAGGAGAAGGAGAAGGTGAAGTCTGAAGGGGTGAATCAGAAGAAGCAGAAGAAGGAGAAGGAGAAGGTGAAGTCTGGAGGGTGAATCAGAAGAAGCAGAAGAAGGAGAAGGAGAAGGTGAAGTCTGGAGGGTGAATCAGAAGAAGCAGAAGAAGGAGAAGGAGAAGTTGAAGTCTGGAGGGTGAATCAGAAGAAGCAGAATAAGGAGAAGTGAAGGTGAAGTATGGAGGGTGAATCAGAAGAAGCAGAAGAAGGAGAAGGAGAAGGGTGAAGTCTGGAGGGTGAATCAGAAGAAGTAGAAGAAGGAGAAGGAGAAGGTGAAGTCTGGAGGGTGAAGCAGAAGAACTGGAAGAAGGAGAAGGAGAAGGTGAAGTCTGGAGGGTGAATCAGAAGAAGCAGAATCAGGAGAAGGAGAAGGTGAAGTCTGGAGGGTGAATCAGAAGAAGCAGAATAAGGAGAAGGAGAAGGTGAAGTCTGGAGGGTGAATCAGAAGAAGCAGAATAAGGAGAAGAAGAAGGTGAAGTCTGGAGGGTGAATCAGAAGAAGCAGAAGAAGGAGAAGGAGAAGATGAAGTCTGGGGGGTGAATCAGAAGAAGTAGAAGAAGGAGAAGGAGAAGGTGAAGTCTGGAGGGTGAAGCAGAAGAAGTAGAAGAAGGAGAAGGAGAAGGTGTAGTCTGGAGGGTCAATCAGAAGAAGTAGACGAAGGAGAAGGAGAAGGTGAAGTCTGGAGGGTGAATCAGAAGAAGCAGAATAAGGAAATGGAGAAGGTGAAGTCTGGAGGGTGAATCAGAAGAAGTAGAAGAAGGAGAAGGAGAAGGTGAAGTCTGGAGGGTGAATCAGAAGAAGCAGAAGAAGGAGAAGGAGAAGGTGAAGTCTGGAGGGTGAATCAGAAGAAGCAGAAGAAGGAGAAGGAGAAGGAGAAGTCTGGAGGGTGAATCAGAAGAAGCAGAAGAAGGAGAAGGAGAAGGTGAAGTCTGGAGGGTGAAGCAGAAGAAGTAGAAGAAGGAGAAGGAGAAGTTGAAGTCAGGAGGGTGAATCAGAAGAAGTAGAAGAAGGAGAAGGAGAAGGTGAGGTCAGGAGGGTGAATCAGAAGAAAGCAGAAGAAGGAGAAGAAGGGTGAAGTCTGGAGGGTGAATCAGAAGAATCAGAAGAAGGAGAAGGAGAAGGTGAAGTCTGGAGGGTGAATCAGAAGAAGCAGAAGAAGGAGAAGGAGAAGGTGAAGTCTGGAGGGTGAATCAGAAGAAGCAGAAGAAGGAGAAGGAGAAGGTGAAGTCAGGAGGTGAATCAGAAA